>NC_086448.1:415941922-416244422 GCF_028390025.1 Pseudophryne corroboree
ACGTCTAAACTTCAGGGACTGAAGCTAGTTCTTTTTTTGGAAGAAAATTGACAGGGCCGAAATCTGAACCTTAATGGACCCCAATTTCAGGCCCATAGACACTCCTGTTTGCAGGAAATGTAGGAATCGACCCAGTTGAATTTCCTCCGTCGGGCCTTACTGGCCTCGCACTACGCAACATATTTTCGCCAATTGCGGTGATAATGTTTTTGCGGTTACATCCTTCCTGGCTTTTGATCAGGATAGGGATGACTTCATCCGGAATGCCTTTTTTCCTTCAGGATCCGGTGTTCAACCGCCATGCCGTCAAATGCAGCCGCGGTAAGTCTTGGAACAGACAGGGTCCTTGCTGGAGCAGGTCCCATCTTAGAGGTAGAGGTCACAGATCCTCCGTGAGCCTCTCTTGAAGTTCCGGTTACCAAGTCCTTTTTGGCCCATCCGGAGTCACGAATATAGTGCTTACTCCTCTCCATCTTATCAATCTCAGTACCTTGGGTATGAGAGGCAGAGGAGGGAACACATACACTGACTGGTACACCCACGGTGTTACCAGAGCGTCTACAACTATTGCCTGAGGGTCTCTTGACCTGGCGCAATACCTGTCGAGTTTTTTAATCATGTGGACGACTTCTGGGTGAAGTCCCCACTCTCCCGGGTGGAGGTCATGCTGAGGAAGTCTGCTTCCCAGTTGTCCACTCCCGGAATGAATACTGTTGACAGTGCTATTACATGATTTTCCGCCCAGCGGAGAATCCTTGCAGCTTCTGCTATTGCCCTCCTGCTTCTTGTGCCACCCTGTCTGTTTACGTGGGTGACTGCCATGATGTTGTCCGACTGGATCAACACCGGCTGACCTTGAAGCAGAGGTCTCGCTAAGCTTAGAGCATTGTAAATGGCCCTTAGCTTCAGGATATTTATGTGTAGTGATGTATCCAGGCTTGACCCTAAGCCCTGGATATTCCTTCCCTGTGTGACTGCTCCCCAGCCTCGCAGGCTGGCATCCGTGGTCACCAGGACCCAGTCCTGAATGCCGAATCTGCGGCCCTCTAGAAGATGAGCACTCTGCAACCACCACAGGATGGATACCCTTGTCCTTGGTGACAGGGTTATCCGCTGATGCATCTGAAAATGCGACCCGGACCATTTGTCCAGTAGGTTCCACTGGAAAGTTCTTGCGTGGAATCTAACGAATGGGATTGCTTCGTAGGAAGCCACCATTTTTTCCCAGAACCCTTGTGCATTGATGCACTGAGACTTGGTTCGGTTTTAGGAGGTTCCTGATTAGCTCGGATAACTCCCTGGCTTTCTCTTCCGGGAGAAACACCTTTTTTTTTTTTCTGGACTGTGTCCAGGATCATCCCTAGGAAACAGAAGACAAGTTGTCGGAACCAGCTGCGATTTTGGAATATTGAGAACCCAATCGTGCTGCCGCAACACTACCTGAGATAGTGCTACACCGACCTCCAACTGTTCCCTGGATCTTACCCTTATCAGGGAATTGTCCAAGTAAGGAATAACTAAAATTTCCTTCCTTCGAAGGGATATAATTTCGTCCATTACCTTGGTAAAGACCCGGGGTGCCGTGGACCATCCCTACGGCAGCGTCTGAACTGATAGTGACAGTTCAGTACCATAACCTGAGGTACCCTTGGTGAGAAGGGTAAATTTTGACATGAAGGTAAGCATCCTTGATGTCCCGAGACATCATGTAGTCCCCTTCTTCCAGGTTCGCAATCACTGCTCTGAGTGACTCAATCTTGAATTTGAACCTCTGTATGTACGTGTTCAAAGATTTTAGAATCGGTCTCACCGAGCCGTCTGGCTTCGGTACCACAATAGTGTGGAATAATACCCCGTTCCCTGTTGCAGGAGGGGTACCTTGATTATCACCTGCTGGGAATACAGCTTGTGAATGGCTTCCAAAACTGCCTCCCTGTCAGAGGGAGACGTCGGTAAAGTCGACTTTTGGAAACGGCGAGGGGGAGACGTCTCGAATTCCAGTATGTACCCCTGAGATATTACCTGAAGGATCCAGGGGTCTACTTGCGAGTGAGCCCACTGCGCACTGAAATTCATTGAGAACGGGCCCCCACCGTGCCTGAGCTTGTAAAGCCCTAGCGTCATACTGAGGGCTTGGCAGAGGCGGGAAAGGGTTTCTGTTCCTGGGAACTGGCTGATCTCTGCAGCCTTTTTCCTCTCCCTCTGTCACGAGCAGAAAAGAGGAACCTTTTGTCCGCTTGCCAACAAAGGACTGCGCCTGATAATACGGCGTCTTATTTTGAGAGGCGACCTGGGGTACAAACGTGGATTTCCCAGCTGTTGCCGTGGCCACCAGGTCTAAAAGACCGACCCCAAATGTCCCCTTTCAAAGGCAATACTTCCAAATGCCGTTTGGAATCCGCATCACCTGACCATTTTACTGGTAGAATTGGACAACGCACTTATACTTGATGCCAGTCGGCAATTATTCCGCTGTGCATCATGCATATATAGAAATGCATCTTTTAAATGCTCTATAGGCCATAATATACTATCCTTATCTAGGATATCAATATTTCCAGTCAGGGAATCCGACCATGCCAACCCAGCACTGCACCTCCAGGCTGAGGCGATAGCTGGTCGCAGTATAACACCAGTATGTGTGTAAATACCTTTTTTGGATACCCTCCTGCTTTCTATCAGCAGGATCCTTAAGGGCGGCCATCTCATGAGAGGGTAGAGCCCTTGTTCTTACAAGCGTGTGAGCGCCTTATCCCCCCTAGGGGGTGTTTCCCAATGCATCCTAACCTCTGGCGGGAAAGGGTATGCAGCCAATACTTTAAGAAATTATTAATTGTTATCGGGGGGAAACCCACGCATCATCACACACCTCATTTTATTTCTCAGATTCAGGAAAACTACAGGTAGTTTTTCCCTCACCGAACATAATACCCCTTTTTTGGTGGTACTCGTATTATCAGAAATGTATAAAAACATTTTCCATTGTCTCAATCATGTAACGTGTGGTCCTACTGGAAATCACGGTCGTCTCTTCACCGTCGACACAGGAGTCAGTATCCGTGTCGGCGTCTGTATCTGCCATCTGAGGTAACGGCCGCTTTAGAGCCCCTGACGGCTTATGAGACGTCTGGACAGGCACAAGCTGAGTAGCCGGCTGTCTCATGTCAACCACTGTTTTTTTATATAGAGCTGACACTCACGTAATTTTCAACAGTACATCCACTCAGGTGTCGACCCCCTAGGGGGTGACATCACTGTTACAGACACTCTGCTCCGTCTCCACATCATTTTTCTCCTCATACATGTCGACACAAACGTACCGACACACAGCACACACACAGGGAATGCTCTGATAGAGGACAGGACCCCACTAGCCCTTTGGGGAGACAGAGGGAGAGTATGCCAGCACACACCAGAGCGCTATATATATATACACAGGGATAACCTTATAGAAGTGTTTTTCCCCTTATAGCTGCTGTATGTTTTAATACTGCGCCTAATTAGTGCCCCCCTCTCTTTTTTTAACCCTTTCTGTCTGCAGGGAAGAGCCAGGGAGCTTCCCTCCAACTGAGCTGTGAGGGAAAATGGCGCCAGTGTGCTGAGGAGATAGGCTCCGCCCCCTTTTCGGCGGCCTTATCTCCCGGTTTTTTGTATATTCTGGCAGCGGTTAAATGCATCCATATAGCCCAGGAGCTATATGTGATGCATTTTTTGCCATGTAAGGTATTTCTGTAATGTTTTATTGCGTCTCAGGGCGCCCCCCCCCAGCGCCCTGCACCCTCAGTGACCGGAGTATGAAGTGTGCTGAGAGCAATGGCGCACAGCTGCAGTGCTGTGCGCTACCTTATTGAAGACAGGAACGTCTTCTGCCGCCGATTTTTCTGGACCTCTTCGCTCTTCTGGCTCTGTAAGGGGGCCGGCGGCGCGGCTCTGGGACCCATCCAGGCTGGACCTGTGATCGTCCCTCTGGAGCTAATGTCCAGTAGCCAAGAAGCCCAATCCACTCTGCACGCAGGTGAGTTCGCTTCTTCTCCCCTTAGTCCCTCGATGCAGTGAGCCTGTTGCCAGCAGGACTCACTGAAAATAACAAACCTAAACTAAAACTTTCACTAAGAAGCTCAGGAGAGCCCCTAGTGTGCACCCTTCTCGTCGGGCACAGAAATCTAACTGAGGCTTGGAGGAGGGTCATAGGGGGAGGAGCCAGTGCACACCAGTTAGTCCTAAAGCTTTCTTTAGATGTGCCCAGTCTCCTGCGGAGCCGCTATTCCCCATGGTCCTTACGGAGTCCCCAGCATCCACTTAGGACGTTAGAGAAATACAATTTTAACCGCAATGGGCACTTAACTACTCAGCCATGTGGAGAAGGTTGGTAGGATGCAGCGCTGTATACAACCTGACAGTGAGGAGAGGTATACAGGTAGACTAAGCTCACAACTGGAGACCTGCAGTGCTTTCAGCTATGGCTGCCCAGCATCTCTGTGAAAGAGGATGAGGGAGGAGCAGACCAGGGTGGGAAGACCGCAGTGGAATGGCACCCTGGACTGGGGTAGGGGCTGCTGGTGAAGCACTAACCTCCCCTGTGCAGACTTCAACCACCTGTACTCCTGGTCTATAAAAAGTGTCCCCAGCACCAGTAAATATTAATGCCATGATGGACTAGTGCGCCACATGGCGCACCATGGTCCGGGAGCAAGTCAGCACTGCTAGTCCAATAAGGACTGCTCATCGTGTTGGTCGGGCAAGCACAAACTCATCTTACCTGTACCCCTATGCGTCTAATGCAGTCGCTTGGGGGTCCCGTGTCTCCTGCTAGTAGAAGTATGCCATGGGGCTCCGCCGAAATCACTAAACCAGTCGTGGTGTCGCAGCCCAGAGGGGGTGTAGGAGCATCAGCGCTGGTGTCCCTTGGACTGCCAAAAAAAAAATGTTGCAGCCACTGTTCAGTGGTGACCAGCTCCTGCTGTCACCGAAAAAAAACCCTGAAGTGCCTGAGCATGGGTGTGGGTTATAAGGGGAGAAGAGTCCAGTGCATTCCAGGAAGCTTACACGCTTAAGCTGTTCGGTGATAGTGCTGGTCCCCACCAGCCGTAACCAAGGTACTCCCCATTTAGACCATGAACCCCAAAGAAGAAATCATCGATCCGTCATTCCAGCAGGCCAGCAACTCGCAGTCATCCCTCAAGTGCTTGGATGTCGTATTGGCTCTCCGCATTTATGAGGAAAGATCTAACGATTTAATCCAATCAGACTCAGTTTTTGTTCTCTAAACAGTACACAAGCAGGGTTGGCTTGCCTCCAAACAGACCAGAGCTCATTGGATATGGAAAGTCATCTATCATACTTATTCTTAGTTGGGGTCTACTGGTACCTCACTTGGTTGCCACCCACTATCGGATTGGTCTGGTCTTTGTGGGCAGTTAGAGATGGTGCTTCGGCAGCGCAGATTTGCAGGGCCGATCCCTGGTCCTCAGCACACACTTTCATTTCGCTTTTACCGTTTCGACTCATTTGGACAGCTTTGGGACATCCAACTGTATTACTATGTGTCCCCCATCGCTGTAGGAGAGAACAAGATTTTGGTTCTTACCTAATCAAACCTGTTTCTCCGATGCCATGGGGGACATTGGACACCCTGCTGTTCACTCCTGGTTACACCAGGCTTTTACTCGATCTCAGGTTACTTATCCTATTGCATGCCTGGTTCCTCCTCCTCTTCCTGCTTCCTTGGGCTTTGGTAAGCGAAAACTACCTGGCTTCTACAAGTGGCTTGATATAGGGTAGGAGGAGCATGGACTGCCCTAAAAAGTTAACTCTTAATGCTCCGCCTCCTCCAGCACCTACTATACCACAGTGCACTCCTCCAGTGTCCCCGATGGCATTGGTGAAACTGATTTAACGTGTTAGAACTAAAATCTTGTTTTCTACACTATTCAATAAAATTAGAATTAAAATTAGTTTAGAATGAATAAAGTAATCCGTTTATAGTAAGGCATTTGTATTTACTGTGATTAGTAATTAGAAGCATATTCTTAAAATAATGTTATGCTATATTAATGTGTTGGGGTTATGTCCTAGTTATTTAATACAATGTACTTTATAAATGATAGCTACAGTAGTAGCTGATTGGTTGCAATGGACTTAATATATGTACATTAATAAATATAATGCTATGCCCATCATTTTTACATAAGGTTATTCTACTATATTAGATAGACAGGATGCATTCTTCTGTTGTACTGCATATTTAAAGGGGCACTTGGCATGGTTATTGAAATAACTTGTGACTTATAGCCTCAAAACATTTTTATCTTAAGCAAATTTACACTGTATAAATATATTATATATATATATATATATATATATAAATAAATAAATAAATAAAACACAGCTTACCATTTCCAAAATCCAAGGGCATGCATGGTCCATTCACAACCTGACCAATTAATGGGGGGAAAAAATGATAGTCAGAAATGAATACTTTTAAGGAACAAAAATGCAGAATTAAACAGAACACTGTTACACATAATTGAGAAATACATACCAAACTGCCATTGTTTGGCAGCAAACTAAAGAGACAATTAGAAAAAATGTTGCTAAAATTATGCACTGTTAAAAACGTATAATATCTATATCGCACGTCATGAATTATCTGGAGCGGATGCTAGATTAATTCATCACAATTAAATGCTTAGTATTTTTATTTTTGTTGTGTGATCCACGCTGTGTGTATCTGTGTAATATAACGTCACTGTGGTGAAGCTGTTCCCGTTACATGTTTAAACAAGGAAGTGCAGGGTGTTAACAGTCTATTGTTCATATTTGAGCAAACTGAAGTGACAATCTAGTAATACTAAAATTACAATTGCTGTACTATCATTTCAAATGTAATTTTTTTTCTAGCATTAGATAGTCATTATTAGTATGTGTGTACACACTGTATGACAATACAAATCTGAAAAACTCAAAACGCATTTAAAATATACTGGAAATAAATGACACCTTTTCATGACTACAGGCCGGATATAATGCTGTCCGAGTTGGCCGGAGGTGCTGGTTGCGGCCGAACGCGGACACTTTTTTTTAAGCAGCAATCAATTACAAGCCATGGTTTTCCCACACTTCCAGCCAACTCGTGCGGCATTACATCCGACACTATCTCTATTTAAAGAGAGCTGCTGTATCGCTGCTGGAAAATTAGAAATACTACATAAAAAAGATTTACACACACAAATCATGCAAGTATTTGGACGGTATCCAATTAGCTGCGGTGGATGGATCCGAAGCAGGCTATCCAATTAGCCCCAATAGCCAGTATTTATTGGGGATTATACTTTGCGTGCCTCAGGCACAGGAATCCTAATCCCAGATAACCAGCCCCCAGAGCCGCGATAACACATGGGTCCTGATATTTATCCCAGATCCCATGTGTTATCGTCCAAAATTGGGACATTCTCCAGAAAAAATAAGAATTTACTTACCGATAATTCTATTTCTCATAGTCCGTAGTGGATGCTGGGACTCCGTAAGGACCATGGGGAATAGCAGCTCCGCAGGAGACTGGGCACAAAAGTAAAAGCTTGAACTAGCTGGTGTGCACTGGCTCCTCCCCCTATGACCCTCCTCCAAGCCTCAGTTAGGATACTGTGCCCGGACGAGCGTACATAATAAGGAAGGATAGTGAATCCCGGGTAAGACTCATACCAGCCACACCAATCACACCGTACAACCTGTGATCTGAACCCAGTTAACAGTATGATAAACGAAGGAGCCTCTGAAAAGATGGCTCACAACAATAATAACCCGAATTTTGTAACAATAACTATATACAAGTATTGCAGACAATCCGCACTTGGGATGGGCGCCCAGCATCCACTACGGACTATGAGAAATAGAATTATCGGTAAGTAAATTCTTATTTTCTCTAACGTCCTAAGTGGATGCTGGGACTCCGTAAGGACCATGGGGATTATACCAAAGCTCCCAAACGGGCGGGAGAGTGCACCGAATGAGAGAACTCCAGGTCCTCCTCAGCCAGGGTATCAAATTTGTAGAATTTAGCAAACGTGTTTGCCCCTGACCAAGTAGCTGCTCGGCAAAGTTGTAAAGCCGAGACCCCTCGGGCAGCCGCCCAAGATGAGCCCACCTTCCTTGTGGAATGGGCTTTTACAGATTTTGGCTGTGGCAGGCCTGCCACAGAATGCGCAAGCTGAATTGTACTACAAATCCAACGAGCAATCGTCTGCTTAGAAGCAGGAGCACCCAGCTTGTTGGGTGCATACAGGATAAACAGCGAGTCAGATTTCCTGACTCCAGCCGTCCTGGAAATATATATTTTGAGGGCCCTGACTACGTCCAGTAACTTGGAGTCCTCCAAGTCCCTAGTAGCCGCAGGCACCACAATAGGCTGGTTCACGTGAAACGCTGAAACCACCTTTGGGAGAAATTGAGGACGAGTCCTCAATTCTGCCCTATCCGTGTGAAAAATCAGGTAAGGGCTTTTATAAGATAAATCCGCCAATTCTGAGACACGCCTGGCTGAAGCCAGGGCTAACAGCATTACCACCTTCCATGTGAGATATTTTAATTCCACAGTGGTGAGTGGTTCAAACCAATGTGATTTTAGGAACCCCAAAACCACATTGAGATCCCAAGGTGCCACCGGGGGCACAAAAGGAGGCTGTATATGCAGTACCCCTTTGACAAACGTCTGGACTTCAGGCACTGAAGCCAGTTCTTTTTGGAAGAAAATCGACAGGGCCGAAATTTGAACTTTAATGGACCCTAATTTTAGGCCCATAGACAGTCCTGTTTGCAGGAAATGTAGGAAGCGACCCAGTTGAAATTCCTCTGTAGGGGCCTCATTGGCCTCACACCACGCAACATATTTTCGCCAAATGCGGTGATAATGTTTTGCGGTTACATCCTTCCTGGCCTTTATCAGGGTAGGGATGACTTCTTCTGGAATGCCTTTTTTATTCAGGATCCGGCGTTCAACCGCCATGCCGTCAAACGCAGCCGCGGTAAGTCTTGGAACAGACAAGGTCCCTGCTGGAGCAGGTCCTTTCTTAGAGGTAGAGGCCACGGGTCCTCCGTGAGCATCTCTTGAAGTTCCGGGTACCAAGTCCTTCTTGGCCAATCCGGAACCACGAGTATAGTTCTTACTCCTCTCCTTTTTATGATTCTCAGTACTTTTGGTATGAGAGGCAGAGGAGGGAACACATACACTGACTGGTACACCCATGGTGTTACCAGAGCGTCCACCGCTATTGCCTGAGGGTCCCTTGACCTGGCGCAATATCTGTCCAGTTTTTTGTTGAGACGGGACGCCATCATGTCCACCTTTGGTTTTTCCCAACGGTTTACCATCTCTTGGAAGACTTCTGGATGAAGTCCCCACTCCCCCGGGTGAAGGTCGTGTCTGCTGAGGAAGTCCGCTTCCCAGTTGTCCACTCCCGGAATGAACACTGCTGACAGTGCTATCACATGATTCTCCGCCCAGCGAAGAATCCTTGCAGCTTCTGCCATCGCCCTCCTGCTTCTCGTGCCGCCCTGTCTGTTTACGTGGGCGACTGACGTGATGTTGTCCGATTGGATCAATACCGCCTGACCCTGAAGCAGGGGTTTTGCTTGACTTAGGGCATTGTAAATGGCCCTTAGTTTCAGAATGTTTATATGAAGAGATGTTTCCATGCTTAACCACAAGCCCTGGAAATTTTGTCCCTGTGTGACTGCTCCCCAGCCTCTCAGGCTGGCATCTGTGGTCACCAGGATCCAATCCTGAATGCGAGCACTCTGCAGCCACCACAGAAGAGACACCCTTGTCCTTGGCGACAGGGTTATCCGCTGATGCATCTGAAGATGCGATCCGCACCATTTGTCCAGAAGATCCCACTGAAACGTTCTTGCATGGAATCTTCCAAATGGAATCGCTTCGTAAGAAGCCACCATTTTTCCCAGGACCCTCGTGCACTGATGCACTGACACCTGGCCTGGTTTTAGGAGATTCCTGACTAGCTCGGATAACTCTCTGGCCTTCTCCTCTGGGAGAAACACCTTTTTCTGGACTGTGTCCAGAATCATTCCTAGGAACAGGAGACGTGTCGTTGGAATCAGCTGCGATTTTGGAATATTTAGGATCCACCCGTGCTGACGTAACACTAACTGAGATAGTGCTACTCCGACTTCTAACTGTTCCCTGGACCTTGCCCTTATCAGGAGATCGTCCAAGTAAGGGATAATTAAAACGCCTTTTCTTCGAAGAAGAATCATCATTTCGGCCATTACCTTGGTAAAGACCCGAGGTGCCGTGGACAACCCAAACGGCAGCGTCTGAAACTGATAATGACAGTTTTGTACTACAAACCTGAGGTACCCTTGGTGAGAAGGGTAGATTGGGACGTGGAGATAAGCATCTTTGATGTCCAGAGACACCATATAGTCCCCTTCTTCCAGGTTTGCTATCACTGCTCTGAGTGACTCCATCTTGAATTTGAACCTCTTTATGTAAGTGTTCAAGGATTTTAGATTTAAAATTGGTCTCACCGAGCCGTCCGGCTTCGGTACCACAAACAGCGTGGAATAATACCCCTCTTTCCCTGTTGTAGGAGAGGTACCTTGATTATCACCTGCTGGGAATACAGCTTGTGAATGGCTTCCAAAACTGCCTCCCTGTCAGAGGGAGACTTTGGTAGAGCAGACTTCAGGAACCGGCGAGGGGGAGACGTCTCGAATTCCAGTTTGTACCCCTGTGATACTACCTGCAGAATCCAGGGGTCCACTTGCGAGTGAGCCCCCTGCGCGTTGAAATTTTTGAGACGGGCCCCCACCGTGTCCGAGTCCGCTTGTAAAGCCCCAGCGTCATGCTGAAGACTTGGCAGAAGCAGAGGAGGGCTTCTGCTCCTGGGAAGAGGCTGCCTGGTGCAGTCTTTTTCCTCTTCCTCTGCCCCGGGGCAGAAATGAGTGGCCTTTTGCCCGCCTGTACTTATGGGAACGAAAGGACTGAGTTTGAAAAGACGGTGTCTTTTTCTGCTGAGAGGTGACCTGGGGTAAAAAGGTGGACTTTCCGGCCGTTGCCGTGGCCACCAGGTCCGATAGACCGGCCCCAAATAACTCCTCTCCTTTAAACGGCAATACTTCCATATGTCGTTTGGAATCCGCATCCCCTGACCACTGTCGCGTCCATAACGCTCTTCTGGCAGAAATGGACATAGCACTCACTCTTGATGCCAGGGTGCAAATATCCCTCTGTGCATCACGCATATATAGTAATGCATCCTTCAAATGCTCTATAGTTAGTAATATACTGTCCCTATCCAGGGTATCAATATTTTCAGTCAGGGAATCCGACCACGCCACTCCAGCACTGCACATCCAGGCTGATGCGATTGCTGGTCGCAGTATAACACCAGTATGTGTGTATATACCCTTCAGGATATTTTCCAGCCTTCTATCCGCTGGTTCTTTGAGGGCGGCCATATCAGGAGACGGTAACGCTACTTGTTTAGATAAACGTGTGAGCGCTTTATCTACTTTAGGGGGTGTTTCCCAACGCGCCCTAACCTCTGGCGGGAAAGGGTATAGTGCCAATAATTTATTAGAGATTAGCACTTTTTTATCGGGGGAAACCCACGCTTTATCACACACCTCATTTAATTCATCTGACTCAGGAAAAGCTACTGGTAGTTTTTTCACTCCCCACATAATACCCTTCTTTGTGGTACTTGTAGTGTCAGAAATGTTCAATGCCTCCTTCATTGTCGTGATCATGTAACGTGTGGCCCTACTGGACATTACGTTTGTCTCCTCACCGTCGACACTGGACTCAGTATCCGTGTCTGGGTCTGTGTCGACCCACTGAGGTAACGGGCGTTTTATCGCCCCTGACGGTGTCTGAGACGCCTGGACAGGCACTAATTGATTTGTCGGCTGTCTCATGTCGTCAACAGTTTTTTGTAAAGTGCTGACATTGTCACGTAGTTCTTTAAATACAACCATCCAGTCAGGTGTCGACTCCCTAGGGGGTGACATCACTAATACAGGCAATTGCTCTGCTTCCACATCATTTTCCTCCTCATACATGTCGACACAATCGTACCGACACCCAGCACACACACAGGGAATGCTCTGATAGAGGACAGGACCCCACTAGCCCTTTGGGGAGACAGAGGGAGAGTTTGCCAGCACACACCAGAGCGCTATATATATATATAGGGATAACCTTATATAAGTGTTACTCCCTTTTATAGCTGCTGTTTATAATTTAGCTGCCAATAGTGCCCCCCCTCTCTCGTTTTTACCCTGATTCTGTAGGGACTGCAGGGGAGAGTCAGGGAGCCGTCCTTCCAGCGGAACTGTGAGGGAAAATGGCGCTTGTGTGCTGAGGAGATAGGCTCCGCCCCTTCACGACAGCCTTATCTCCCGCTTTTTTCTGGAAAACTGGCAGGGGTTAAATACATCCATATAGCCCAGGAGCTATATGTGATGTATTTCTTTTGCCATCCTAAGGTATTTCTGTTTTTTATTGCGTCTCAGGGCGCTCCCCCCCAGCGCCCTGCACCCTCAGTGACCGGAGTGTGAAGTGTGCCGAGAGCAATGGCGCACAGCTGCAGTGCTGTGCGCTACCTTAGTTGAAGACAGGAACGTCTTCTGCCGCCGATTTCACCGGACCTCTTCGTTCTTCTGGCTCTGTAAGGGGGCCGGCGGCGCGGCTCCGGGACCCATCCAGGCTGAACCTGTGATCGTCCCTCTGGAGCTAATGTCCAGTAGCCTAAGAAACCCAATCCACTCTGCACGCAGGTGAGTTCGTTTCTTCTCCCCTTAGTCCCACGATGCAGTGAGCCTGTTGCCAGCAGGACTCACTGAAAATAAAAAACCTAAAATAAACTTTTACTCTAAGCAGCTCAGGAGAGCCACCTAGCATGCACCCTTCTCGTTCGGGCACAAAAATCTAACTAACTGAGGCTTGGAGGAGGGTCATAGGGGGAGGAGCCAGTGCACACCAGCTAGTTCAAGCTTTTACTTTTGTGCCCAGTCTCCTGCGGAGCCGCTATTCCCCATGGTCCTTACGGAGTCCCAGCATCCACTTAGGACGTTAGAGAAACATGGGCTTTAATTGGATAGCATGATAATGACCATAAACTTCTTTTTTTTTTTTCGGCCAAAAAGCTAGCACATCTACTCGGATACCCCCTTGTCTAAATTTTAAATAAAAGGAACAGTACTGTTATTTTTCTTCTTCCAGAGTTCTTATCAACTGCCATGCAGGTTTGCTTTAATCTTTTTAGCCTTCTTGGACCTTTTGGACCTTTCACTTTAAAATCGCTTGATATACCCAATGTAGGATGATGTTTACTCTATAAAAAAAAGAAAAGAAAATAGATAAATAAATATTATATATATATATATATATATATATATATATATATATATATATATATATATATATATACACACACACACACAGGTTGAGTATCCATTATCCAAAATGCTTGGGACCACAAGTATTTTGGATATCGGATTTTTCCGTACTTTAGAATAATTGCATACCATAATGAGATATCAAGTCTAAGCACAGAATGCTTTTATGTTTCATGTACATCTTATAGACACAACCTGAAGGTTATTTTAGCCAATATTTTTTATAACTTTTTGCATTAAGCAAAGTTTGTGTACATTCACACAATTCATTTATGTTTTATATATACCTTATACACACACAGCCTGAAGGTCTTATAATACAATATTTTTAATAACTTTGTGTATTAAACAAAGTTTGTGTAGATTGAGCCATCAGAAAACAAAGGTTTTACTATCTCACTCAAAAAATTCCGTATTTCAGAATATTTGGATATGGGATACTCAACTATATATATATATATATATATATATATATATATATATATATATATATATATATATATATATATATATATATATACATACATACATACACATACACACACCTAAATATATATACATATATATATATATATACACATATATATATATATATACATATATACACACGCACACACACATATATACACACACACATACACACTATCTATATATATATATATATATATATATATATATATATATATATATATACATACACATACATATACATACACACACACACATATACATATATATATATATATTAAAGCAGCATACATTGGTATTCTTCTTATCCTGAGACACCTTGAGTTGCTGTGTGATCAATCCCTCAACTATTTAGATAGGAGTGTTTAAACGCAACTCCTGAGAAATTTTTTAAAATAATTGGCAGAGATTTAAATAACTACCTAATCATCTACCTACTGAGAGTGATACTTGCTATACGATGAAGTGAAAATGTATGATATAATCTAACTATTTGAAATCTATCGCTGTTTTAAACCTGGCAAGAACAACAGACATATCATAGTGTGTACCATATCCATTTTCTGCTTCCGAGAATAATAAACTCTAAATTATTTGAATAGCAGGTCTAACAACTGTTCAATAATTGCCATACTCCTGGCACTAGTAGCTCTATACTACACTTGATAAATTATAATAAATACCCCTTTCATATCTAGAATATTTATAAGCTATATACTGCCTACATATACACAGAGCATGGTCTCTAGTACGACTTCTATTCCCCTTGGAATCATTGAGAATACCCCAATGAATAATATAAAACAACTCTGTAGGAGGAAAACATTACCAATAAAGTATCTGGGATAGGCAACGTTATATTGAATGAATAATAATAATAATAATAATAATAATAATAATAAAAGACAGACACAATTGGATGCGCTGTTGAGTTTAACACAGAACTTTTTTCTTTATTCACTTGATTATTTATTAACCAATATTTTGCACTTTTCATTTATGAGGATACATGAAATAATTTTAACATTGAATAAAAGGTAAATGTTAAACAAATTTATTCTGTTCAGTTCACCAGAATCAGATGCAATTTTCTTCTTTATCAACCTCAGAATTATGTACAAAGTACGTGAGTGAGATACGAGTTATGGTAGACTTCCCATTGTTATCTCTGTTTCTTCAAGGTCCCTAGGCTTCACAGGAATTACCATGGGGTATAGGTGGTTTGGAGAGAACCAGGCACCAAATAGTTAAACTTTCAGGTCCCAGAATGTACTGGGCCTTCCTCCCTTATACACCACCCCGAGTCACAGGCTATCCAGGTTAATGCTAAAAGCCCAAGGCAGGAGCAGTACAGATGAGAAGGAAGAATGAAACACTTAAGAAACACACTCTAATAATAAAAATAATAATAAATAATATTTTGAATACCTAACAGTAAATTATTTTATCGTAGTCCATTAGGGATATTGGGGACAGAATTAATACGATGGGGTATAGACAGGTCCAAAGGAGCCAGTGCACTTTAAATTTTTTCCACTGGGTGTGCTGGCTCCTCCCCTCTATGCCTCCTCCTACGGCTCAGTTAAAGGTAAAACATTGCCCAAAGGAGAATTACATACTTGAGAGAAGGAACATAACAGGTGTGGTGAGATTTGAACACCAGCACACCAATACATAACTTACCCAGCAAAGTCTGGCAACATTAACAGCAACAGCTGAACAGGACCACCTAACTGAGAACCTGCAGTAAGTCACCGCACAGGGGGCGCTCAATATCCCTTATGGACTACGAGAAAAGGATTTACCGGTAGGCATTCAAATTCCTATTTTCTCTAGCATCCATAAGGGATACTGGCGACAGAATTAGTACGATGGGGATGTCCCAAAGCTTCCAGAATGGGCGGGAATGTGCGGAGACAACTGCTGCCTCGCCTGCCCAAACTGGGTATCCTCTTTGGCCAGGGTATCAAACTTGTAGAACTTGACAAAGGTGTTCGTCCCCGACCAGGTAGCAGCTCTGCATAGTTGCAGGGCCGAGACTCCACGGGCAGCTGCCCAGGAAGAACCCATCGATCTAGTAGAGTGAGCCTTCAGACACTGTGAAACCGGTAAGGCTGGAGACGCATAGGCTTGTTGGATAGTAAGATTAATCCAACGAGCAATGGTCTGCTTTGAAGCAGGGCAACCCTCTTTCCGCGCATCATACAGCACAAACAAGGAATCAGTCTTTCTGATCCGAGCTGTCCTCTTGAAATAGATTTTCAAGGCTCGCACTGCATTCAATGCCTCCGGAAGAGCAGAAGTGTCATAATCGGACGGAATCACAATAGGCTGATTGAAGTGAAATGCGGAGACCTCTTTTGGCAGGAACCGCTGTCTAGGCCTGAGCTCCGCTCTGTTCTCGTAAAAGATCTTGTATGGACTTTTGCTCGACAAGGCCCCCAATTCTGAGACACGCCTAGCAGAAGCCAGGGCCAGTAACATTACCGTTTTCCACGTGAGGTACTTATCTTCGACAGTCATCAGAGGTTCAAACCAGGAGGACTGTAAAAAGCTTAACACTACATCCAGATCCCAAGGTGCCGAAGGCAGCACGAAAGGAGGTTGTATATGAAGCACCCCTTGCAAGAAGGTCTAAATTTCCGGCAAGAGAGCCATCTTCTTCTGAAAGAATATGGAAAGAGATTAAATCTGGACCTTAATGGATCCCAGACGTAAGCCTTTATCCACTGCAGCCTGCAAAAAAGGAGGAACCTTCCCAAGTGGAATTCCGCAGAGGGATATTTGCGTTCCTCGCACCATGAGACATATCTCCACCAGATATGATGATAGTGTTTTGACGTCACAGGTTATCTGGCTTGCACCTTAGTGGCAATGACCTTTTTGGAAAGCCCTTTGTGAACTAGGATGATGTTCCGCTCAACTTCCATGCTGTAAGTCCAGGTAGACAAACGGTCCTTGTTGAAGATCCCTTCTTAGTGGTAGAGGCCAAGGGTCCTCTATGGACAAGTCCAAGAGAGCCGTGTACCACACTCTTCGGGCCAATACGGGGCGATCAAGATTGCTTCCACTCTTTGATGTCTGATCTTTGATGCCCTTGCAGCTTGCACTATCCCGGACCTAAGCTTCTTATCTAAGCTGGGAAGGGAATGTGATTGGAAGTGAAGAAAAAGTATTAAAAAAATAAAAATAAAAAATGTGTGAAAGAATTCACTAGTGCTTTTATCCTGTGAGGCACCGAAAAAAAAACACTGAGATACTATGGGAGTATGGAGGGGAGGAGAGTTACTAATTTAAATATTCAATGCCTGTCCTGCTAACGCCCGTCCATATCCCTAAGAGTACTCCAGTGACACAGTGGATGAAAAAGAAAGGGAGGTTTTCCACGCCTTTCCTGGAATCCACGGTCCACTGGCGTAGCCATAGAATCCTGCGTGCAGACACTGCCATAGCCGTAGTGTGTGCATTAAGCAAGCCAATTTCTTTTATGGCTTCCACCACAAAACTTGCAGAGTCCTGTATATGCTGTAAGAACAAGATAACCTCCTCCTGAGGCTAGGTGTCTAACCCTTCAATCAGGTTACCCAACCATTTGACACTGGCTCTTGTAATCCACCCACATGCTATAGTGGGTCTCTGGGCCTCCCCAGCAGCTGTATACAAGGATTTGAAGGTAGTCTCAATTTTGCAGTCAGCCATGTCTTTTAGGAAGGCTGCACCCGGGACAGGCAATACAATTTTTCGTGAAAGCCTGGATACTGATGCATCCACTATTGGTGGATTTTCCCATTTTTCCTATCCTCAGGAGGAAAATGAAAGGATGATAACAGTTTAGGGATTTGAAATTTCCTATCAGGACTAACCCACGGTTCTTCAAACAGGGTATTTAGTTCTTTTGACACAGGAAAAGTGGCTGAGGATTTTTTTTTTATATTAAAATAAGATTCCTCACTCTACTCTGTCACCTTATCAGGGATATCTAGAACTTCTCTGATAGCTTCTATGAGAGCTTCTATTCCCTGCGACATAGTACCCTCCCCCACCTCCAAGTCCACCTCACCTTCCTCCATTTCTGACCCCTCATCGTTCGAGTCAGACTGCAGGATATGGGCCAAAGTGTGTTTATGCAGACAAATGGCAGAGGACTGAGGCGCTGGTTTGGGTACGGAGTCTTTTTTTATAAACTCAGTCATAGATTGTCTTAAGTATTGCTTCTCTTTCTCGGTCCGAGATATCTTAGTAGAGATTGTGTAAATCATTCCCCTAGTGGAGTCTGGCCATGCTGGTTCTGCCCCACTAGCCTGGGAGTCTATCGCCTTGTAACATTTGCTAAAAACCAAAAGACATTTGAGCCAAACTCTGTACAGAGTGGGAGATTCCATCCAGAGAGGATGTATAGGAGACATTTACCAAGCAGGTTATAATTGCTGAGGAAACCCCATTGCAGGAGAGAGTAAGAGCTGGAATCATGCAATCAACTAGCTGCATCATAACCTGAGAAAAGGAAGACACCCAAGGGGGTTCCTGTACAGGTGCTGGTGGGATGGCGTCTTTGTACATAACATTTCTAAAACAGAGACCATCCAATACAGAGACCCTCGCCTGCCTGAATGATAAACCAGCTGAGCAGATTTTTCAACAGTAGCTAGCAACAAGTCACATACAATGTATAAACAACTGGGAACAGAATCAACTACACAAGAATCAAAGGCTGTTAGGATAAGCACTGGATAATACACATGTAATTAGTGTAGGAGTACAAGCCTCCTTATTAGCTTTGCCTTTAGAAGACATAGTAATAAAGGCCATATAAGCACACAGTGTGTGTATAGGGTTCATCTTTCAAACAATGCAATGTGTCGCACGTTTTTCATACACGTTTTTCATACAATGCCTTTTCAATTGGGCACTGAATCAACTACACAAGCCTCAAAGGCTGTTAAGGTAAGTGCTGTATTCTTTTCATGTAAACAATGTAGGAGCCCCAGCCTCCTTATAAGCTTTGCCTTTGGAAGACATAGTAATACAGGCAGTATTAGCGCACAGTGCGTGTATAAGCCAAACAACAAAATGTGACACCTCACAAGTACAAATAAATGTGAGGCACAAAACCCTAAAACACCTGGAATGGGTTATAGATATAAAGTATAGCATGATTTAAAAGCACAAACAGCAGTAGCTAGCAACTAATCACATACAATGCATATACACTGGGCACTGAATCAGCTACATAAACCTTAGAGGCTGGTAAGATACAGTAAGTGCTGTATAACCTGGCCCACGGGAGAGGTATACAGGGGAGGGGTCCTGGGGTGCACACCGGTAATGAGAGGTGCGACCCTGCGGAGACCTTTCAGTAGAACTGCATACAAAGAAAAAGGTTGCAGGTGCACAATTCAAACATTACCAATTTATTAATAATAATAATTGCAATAAAATTTTGCATTTTAAGCGAGGTTCTTCGCATAGTTATGGCCATAAGTAACGGCTTGCCCACCGCGTCCAGGTGACCTCATTAGTTGGGCAAGTCCCACGGGAGAGGTACACAGAGAGGCTACACTAGGCTACTGATGCTTGCTGTGGCAATGGCTGCTGAGCATCTCACTGGGGGAGGGCAGAAGTAACCGCTCAAAAGGCAAGAAAATCCTCAGAGGAATCACACCCTGGGCTGGTGGAGGGGCTAATGGGGAGAGCCACCTCCCCTATGCTAACATCACCCCCAGAGCTGACCCAGCCTTCACAAGTGTCTCACGATACCAGATACATATTATAGTCTTGGTGGTTTAGCTGTGGTCTCCCGCACCAGAGGCTAATGGCCGTTGTGTACTGTAATACACGCGATTCACCGCAATCGCATAACCTGATTCCCTGTACATCCGGTTGCGGCCTGGGTCAAGGAGGAGCTGTTTGTTGGAAAGAGCCGCCGAGATCACTGGCCCAATCATCAGAGTCGCAGCGCCGGCAGGGATTGCTGGAGCAGTAGCACAGACGTCCTATGAGACGTGCCTGTACTTGCTCTGCTGATCAAATAAATAAAGATTAAAGAAGATGATAAAAGAAAGCTTGGAGCTGCTTAACAGCAGCTCCCTTGTCTAAAGATGCATCTGGCTCCTGCCGACACCAAACGAAAACTGGATAGACTGTTGCTGGAGGCGGAATATAAGGGAGGAAGGCCCAGCAAATCCCGGGACCTGAAAGTTTAACTGTTTGGGGCCTGATTCTCTCTAAACCACCTATACCCCATGGTAATTCTTGTGGAGCCTATGGACCCTGAAGAAGAAAAACGAATTACATTAAAGTGCTTTATTTCATATGCACATTCTTTTGAAAATAAATAAAAAATAAATAAAAAGTCTAGTTATAGAACAGAAAAAAATATAAAGCGGGAGTAATAGTTATATATGTAATCATAGTAAGTCAGTGGCTCCAGTATATTCTTGCAACATTTGTTATAAATTTAGACCATTCACCCTTTGCATGTAAAACAATGATGTTCAGTCATAGACTGTATGATAGTGGCTAAATAAATATCTTACCAAGTAATTAATTCTGTGTTTAGCTCCAACAATATGCAAGAATATGTGTGCTAGTGGTAGCCTTTCAGTGTCGCATAGAGTGCACGCAAATATGCTAAAGTCACCTTTTTGAAACTCATAAATGTACTGAAGACCTGGAAAATGAAAGAAAACAGTGTCAACATTATACAAATTTGATATTCCATGGATTGGAGGGTAGATCAAGTTCAGGGAGAGGCCAGTTGGAGTAAAATGCTTAGAAAGAGTTCTAAAATGGGACTTAATAAACTGAACAATAAGCATATATGTTGGGCCTATAAAAATAAAAAATAGCATATATCAGAAAGTAGTATTGGAGGTAAGTTTAAGCTTCTGTTCTCCAAATGCTCTCTTATTAGTATACTGACTACAGTATAGTTAAGCCTCTAACGTACCAGAGTATAACCAACCTGTAAGACAACTGGTATGCACAGCAACTGGCAAATTTAGTTAATTCAGCGTTAAGAATTAAAACAAAATCCAAGATAAAGCAGCTTAAAAAAATTTAAGATTTTAAACCTACCGGTAAGACTTTTTCTCCTAGTCCGTAGAGGATGCTGGGGACTCCGTAAGGACCATGGGGTATAGACGGGCTCCGCAGGAGACATGGGCACTAAAAAGAACTTTAGATATGGGTGTGCACTGGCTCCTCCCGCTATGCCCCTCCTCCAGACCTCAGTTAGAGAAACTGTACCCAGAGGAGATGGACAGTACGAGGAAAGGATTTTTGTTAACCTAAGGGCAAGATTCATACCAACCCACACCGTATAACATGGATATACGAACCAGTCAACAGTATGAAACAAAACAGCATCAGCCCAAGACTGATCAAAACTGTAACATAACCCTTATGTAAGCAAAAACTATATACAAGTCTTGCAGAATGTAGTCCGCACTGGGACGGGCGCCCAGCATCCTCTACGGACTAGTAGAAAAAGATTTACCGGTAGGTTTAAATTCCTATTTTCTCTTACGTCCTAGAGGATGCTGGGGACTCCGTAAGAACCATGGGGATTATACCAAAGCTCCAAAACGGGTGGGAGAGTGCGGATGACTCTGCAGAACCGATTGAGCAAACATGAGGTCCTATTCAGCCATGGTATCAAACTTGTAGAACTTTGCAAAGGTGTTTGAACCCGACCAAGTCGTTGCTCGGTAAAGCGGTAATGCCGAGACACCTCGGGCAGCCGCCCAAGAAGAGCCCACCTTCCTAGTGGAATGGGCCTTTACCAAATTTGGTAACTGCAATCCAGCCGTAGAATGAGCCTGCTGAATCGTGTTACAGATCCAGCGAGCAATAGTCTGCTTTGAAGCAGTAGCGCCAACCTTGTTGGCTGCATACAGGACAAACAGTGCCTCTGTTTTCCTCACCCGAGCCGTTCTGGCCACATAAATTTTCAATGCCCTGACCACATCAAGGGACTCGGAATCCTCCAAGTCCCGCGTAGCCACAGGCACCACAATAGGTTGGTTCATATGAAAAGATGAAACCACCTTGGGCAAAAATTGAGGACGAGTCCGCAACTCCGCTTTATCCACATGGAAAACCAGATAGGGGCTTTTGTGAGATAAAGCCGCCAATTTCGACACTCGCCTTGCCGATGCCAAGGCTAACAACATGACCACTTTCCAAGTGAGATACTTTAATTCCATCGTTTTAAGAGGCTCAAACCAGTGAGACTTAAGGAACCGCAACACCACGTTAAGGTCCCAGGGTGCCACCAAAGGTACAAAAGGAGGCTGGATATGCAGCACTCCCTTCACAAAAGTCTGTACTTTCGGAAGAGAAGCCAATTCCTTCTGAAAGAAAATGGATAGGGCCAAAATCTGAACCTTAATGGAGCCTAATTTTAGCCCAAATTCACTCCAGTCTGTAGGAAGTGAAGGAAACGGCCCAGATGGAATTCTTCCGGAGGAGCATTCCTGGACTCACGCCAAGAGACATACGTCCTCCAAATACGGTGATAATGTTTGGATGTCACGTCCTTCCTAGCCTTTATCAGAGTAGGAATGACCTCATCCGGAATGCCTTTTTCCGGTAGGATCCGGCGTTCAACCGCCATGCCGTCAAACGCAGCCGCGGTAAGTCTTAGAACAGACAGGGCCCCTGTTGTAACAGGCCCTCTCTGAGAGGAAGAGGCCACGGATCTTCTGTGAGCATTTCCTGCAGATTCGGATACCAGGCCCTTCAAGGCCAATCTGGAACAATGAGAATTGTCTGTACTCCTCTTCGTCTTATGATTCTCAATATCTTGGAGATGAGAGGAAGAGGAGGAAACACATAGACCGACTGGAACACCCACGGTGTCACCAGGGCGTCCACTGCTACCGCCTGAGGGTCCCTTGACCTGGCGCAATACCTTGGTAGCTTTTTGTGGAGTCGGGACGCCATCATGTCTATCTGAGGCAGTCCCCACTGACTTGCTATCTCTGCGAAGACTTCCTGATGAAGTCCCCACTCTCCTGGATGGAGATCGTGTCTGCTGAGGAAGTCTGCTTCCCAGTTGTCCACTCCCGGAATGAAGACTGCTGTCAGAGCGCTTACATGATTTTCCGCCCAGCGAAGAAACCTGGTGGCTTCTGCCATTGCCACTCTGTTCTTTGTTCCGCCTTGGCTGTTTACATGAGCCACTGTGGTGATGTCTGACTGAATCAGAACCGGTAGGTCGCGAAGCAAAGTCTCCGCTTGCCGAAGGCCGTTGTATATGGCCCTTAATTCCAGTACGTTGATGTGAAGACAAGCCTCCTGGCTTGACCAGAGACCTTGGAAGTTTCTGCCCTGTGTGACTGCTCCCCAACCTCGGAGGCTCACATCCGTGGTTATCAGAACCCAGTCCTGAATGCCGAACCTACGACCCTCTAGAAGGTGAGCACTTTGCAGCCACCACAGGAGAGATACCCTGGCCCTGGGGGACAGGCTGATCATCTGATGAATCTGTAGATGTGACCCGGACCACTTGTCCAGAAGGTCCCACTGAAAAGTCCTCGCATGGAACCTGCCGAACGGAATGGCCTCGTAAGACGCCACCATCTTTCCCAGAACTCGAGTGCAGTGATGCACCGACACCCTTTTTGGCTTCAAGAGGTCCCTGACCAAACTCATGAGTTCTTGGGCCTTTTCCATTGGGAGATCAACCCTTTTCTGGTCTGTATCCAGAATCATGCCTAAGAAAGGCAAACAGGTCGTCGGAACCAACTGTGACTTCGGAATATTGAGAATCCAGCCGTGCTGCTGCAACACCCTCAGTGAGAACGATCCGCTGTTCAGCAACTGATCTCTTGATCTCGCTTTTATTAGGAGATCATCCAAGTACGGGATAATTGTGACACCCTGCTGTCGCAGGAGCACCATAATTTCCGCCATTACCTTGGTGAAAATCCTCGGGGCCGTGGAAAGCCCAAACGGCAACGTCTGAAATTGGTAATGACAATCCTGTACAGCAAATCTCAGGAACGCCTGATGAGGCGGTTATATGGGGACATGAAGGTATGCATCCTTTATGTCCAGGGACCCCCTATAATCCCCCCCTCCCAGGCTGGCTATGACCACCCTGAGCGATTCCATCTTGAACGTGAACCTTTTTAAGTTTAGGTTTAAGGATTTTAAATTTAAAATGGGTCTGACCGAACCGTCCGGTTTCGGGACCACAAACAGGGTTGAGTAATACCCCATCCCCTGCTGAAGCAGGGGAACCTTGACCACCACTTGTTGAAGACACTATTTTTGAATTGCATTTAAAAAACTATCTCCCTCTCTGGGGAAGAAGCCGGTAGGGCCGATTTGAAAAACCGGCGAGCGGGCACCTCTTCAAATTCCAGCTTGTAACCCTGGGAAACAATTTCTATTGCCCAGGGATCTACCTGCGAGTGAACCCAGAAGTGGCTGAAAAGTCGAAGACGTGCCCCCACTGAGGCGGACTCACTCAGCGGAGCCCCAGCGTCATGCGGTGGATTTTGTAGAGGGCGGGGAGGACTTCTGCTACTGGGAACTAGCCGTAGTTGGCAGCTTTTTCCCCCTGCCCTTACCTCTGGCAAGAAAGGAAGATCCCCGTACTCTCTTGGTTTTACGCGATCGAAAGGACTGCATCTGATAATGTGGCGTTTTCTTAGGTTGTGAGGAAACATAAGGCAGAAAAGTTGATTTACCTGCAGTAGCTGTGGAAACCAGGTCCGTGAGACCTTCCCCAAACAATTCCTCACCCTTGTAAGGCAAAACCTCCATATGCCTCTTCAAGTCGGCATCACCCGTCCATTGTCGGGTCCATAGGGCTCGTCTAGCAGAAATCGCCATAGCGTTGGCTCTGGACCCCAGTAGGCCAACATCTCTCTGAGCATCTCTCATATATAAGACAGCATCCTTAATATAACCCAGGGTCAATAAAATGGTTTCCTTATCCAGCATATGTATATCAGCAGATAAGGTATCTGTCCACGCTGCTACAGCGCTACAAACCCAAGCCGACGCTATCGCCGGTCTGAGTAATGTACCAGTATGTGTGTAAATAGACTTCAAGGTAGTCTCCTGCCTGCGATCAGCAGGATCCTTGAGGGTTGCGGTATCTTGAGATGGCAGCGCTACCTTTTTGGATAAGTGTGTCAACGCTTTGTCCACCCTTGGGGAGGATTCCCACTGTATCCTGTCCTTAGCCGGGAAAGGATATGCCATAAGAATCCTTTTGGGAATCTGCAGTTTTTTGTCCGGAGATTCCCAAGCCTTTTCAAATAACTCGTTCAGCTCATGAGAAGGGGGAAAGGTTACCTCAGGTTTCTTTTCCTTATACATGCGCACCCTCGTGTCAGGGACAGAGGGGTCATCTGTGGTATGCAACACCTCTTATTGCAATAATCATATAATGAATACTTTTAGCCAATTTTGGCTGTAACTTCGCATCATCATAGTCGACACTGGAGTCAGAATCCGTGTCGGTATCCGTGTCTACAACCAGGGATAGTGGGCGCTTTTGAGACCCAGAAAACCCCTGCGACATAGTAAAAGTACATTCCCTGGACTCTGCTTTGTCCAACCTCTTGTGTAATAAATTCACATTTGCATTTAAAACATTCCACATATCCACCCAGTCAGGTGTCGGCGTTGCTGACGGAGACACCACACTCATTTGCTCCACCTCCTCCCTAGAAGAGCCTTCCGCTTCAGACATGCCGACACCCCATACACACAGGGAATCTCTAATTTGGAGACAGTTCCCCCACAAGGCCCTTAGGAGAGAGAGAGTATGCCAGCACACACCCAGCGCTAATAACTTTGGAAACCAAAATTCCCAGACAGCGCTATATATATATATATACCAAGAGATTGAAGAAGCAGGGAGCGCCAATAGTGCATTAAAAGAGTACAGCAATTTTATTTAAAAAATCCAGATCGGTCACAAGTAAAAAAAAACCCGTACCATAAAAGGCGGTCAAACCACCGCTCGTATAACCAGCATATGATTTTACCCCACTGTGCAAACCAGCATTCTCAGTTCCAAATCCAAAACGTCAGACCACGCCCATACGCGTTTCGTCATTCGACTTCGTCAGTAGGCTTGGTCTCAACTGACTGATACAAGCAGTCATTAATCAAATTAAAATGACTTGGCAAATCGTTCCTATATGCTTGAAAGAAAAACCCGTATGTCACTAGGGTTTACTGGTGGGCAAACGATCTGGCCTTCTGTGAATCTGCAGTGGAAGCTCAGTACCTGTGCGCATATATATATATATATATATATATATATATATATATATATATATATATATATATATATTTCCAAGAAGAGAGACGGCACTCATAGGATTTTGCAACAAACATATTGTATTCCAATAAAAGAAAGTTCCAGAGATTACAACAACGTTTCGGTGTAGAACACCGTCATCAGGATGTACAGAAATCACATACACGAACAATGGTGAACATACATATAACAGCAACTTACCACCCTTATAAAGACCAGTAAATGACAATATTACTAACACATGTGCCGCCGCGCCAGCATAGTGGGACGCATGCCAAAGACGTCATCCTCATGCACGCCCAGTCCGCGTCCCGCCGCCGTCATGACAGCGGTAGCGGTTACCATGGAAGCCCAAGACGCAGCCGCGTCATTGAGCTTAACGGCCCGCGTCACGCCGTCTTCAGAACTGGGAGCATGGCTAAGCCACGTCCCGACGCCGTCATGGCAACGGTCGCGGTTATCATAGAAGCCCAAGATGCAGCCGCGTCATTGAGCTGAACGGCCCGCGTCACACCGTCGTCAGAGCTGTGGGCATGGCCAAAGCGCGTCACCCATATAAACAGAAAAAGTTTAAAAACAACACTGGATCACCAGTGTGTAAAAGCAGAGAATCATGGAATCCACCGTAGGCACAGGACAGCCAGGACAACGTTTAAATCCCAGTACACATGTATTATATCGCAAATCACATGTTGATTTTAATTACCTAATCCAAAACCTCTAAAGGCTGATTATAAATTAGCAATCACATATATCAGAAAAGAAGATACATTATAAACACAACAGATGCAAATGGTATCAAGTAAGGCTGTTCCAACAAATTTTTTCATTTAAGCCCCGTGGGGCGACAGTGTCCAGCCGGACAATCCATCTTGCTTCCATAATAAGTAACTGTTTGTTTCTATCTCCACCACGTTTGAACTCAGGGAGATGATCGATGATCATGTACTTGAGACTAGCCAGGCTGTGCTTTCTATCAGCGAAATGTTGAGCTACCGGTTGTTCACTCTTACCAGAAATTAATGCTGCACGAATGGCTGACCGATGTTGATTGGCCCGTTCCTTGAATTGGCGGATGGTTTTTCCTACATAATAGTACCCGCAGGGGCACCGTATTATGTAGATGACAAATGTGGTTGCACATGTTACCACATGTCTAATTGGGATATATTTACCGCTGTGCAGATGTCTAAATGAACTTCCAACATCAAGATGATTACAGGTAGCACAATTGATGCATCTATAACATCCGGCCTTACGTCTGGACAACATTCTGGTAGATTCGTTTTTAAACCTAGAAATGTCGGTACGCACAACCAAGTCGCGAATATTTCTCCCACGGCAATAACAAGCCATAGGGGACTTGTTTATCAACCCACTTAACTCAGTGTCCGTTCTAATAATAGGCCATAACGCTTTAGGCCACATGATTCTGTTAGACTGATGTTTTTTACGGTTACTGGGAAGGAATAGGGTTTCACGAGGGATGTCAAGCACTTTCTTTTTCTGTTGTAACAGTAGTTTCTCCGGATATCCCCGACAAATTTTGAAACCATGTCATCTAGTTGCAGTTCTAACATTGCTCTATCACTATTAATTCTGGCCACACGCAACATTTGCGAATAGGGCAATCCTGCTCTCAACGCTGATGGATGATGGCTGGAAAATCTGAGCAGGGTGTTACGGTCTGTGGGTTTGGAGTAAACTGATGTCACCAAATGACCCTCCTGGTTGGTCAGTTTGACATCCAGAAATTCAATTTCCTGGTAGCTTGTTCTGTAGGTGAATTTAATAGAACCCTGAGCAGTGTTGATGCTGTCCATGACGCGGCTGCGTCTTGGGCTTCCATGGTAACCGCTACCGTTGTCATGACGGCGGCGGGACGCCTGGGCGTGCATGAGGAGGACTTTTTTGGCATGCTTCCCGCTATGCTGGCGGGCTGGCGCGGCGGCACAGGTGTTAGTAATATTGTCATTTACTGGTCTTTATAAGGGTGGTAAGTTGCTGTTATATGTATGTTCACCATTGTTCGTGTATGTGATTTCTGTACATCCTGATGATGGTGTTCTACACCGAAACGTAGATGTAATCTCTGGAACTTTCTTTTATTGGAATACAATATGTTTGTTGCAAAATCCTATGAGTGCCGTCCCTCTTCTTGGAACGATCTAATCATGGCTACCCCATGATAGGACTGGATCACAAAGGTATTTGTGTCTTTTTTTCGAGTGCCGATATACATGGTTATATATATATAAATCTTGATTGAGCCAAATGATGTGCCCCCCCCCCCCCTTCTTTAAAGCCCTCTGTCACCGTGTTCAGCAGGGGAAAGTCCGGGAGCCAGCTTCTCAGCGTGTGCTGTGGAGAAAAATGGCGCTGGTGAGTGCTGAGGATCAAGCTCCGCCCCATCAGCGGTGGGCTTCGGTCCTGCTCGAATCCGTTCAAAAACTGGTGGGGGATAACCATATACAGCCCACAGAGCCAATATATATATATAGTTTTACCAGTCCAAGAGGTGTAAATTGCTGCCCAGGGCGCCCCCCCTGCACCCTTACAGTGCCTGCCGTGTGTGTTTTGTGTGGGAGCAATGGCGCGCAGCGTTACCGCTGTGCGTTACCTCAGTGAAGATCTGAAGTCTTCTGCCGCCTCTGAAGTCTTCTATCTTCTTATACTCACCCGGCTTCTCTATCTTCCGGCTCTGTGAGGAGGACGGCGGCGCGGCTACGGGACGAACAGCTAGGAGAGACCTGCGTTCCGACTCCCTCTGGAGCTAATGGTGTCCAGTAGCCTAAGAAGCAGAGCCTAGCATTTAAGTAGGTCTGCTTCTCTCTCCTCAGTCCCTCGATGCAGGGAGCCTGTTGCCAGCAGGCTCCCTGAAAATAAAAAACCTAACTAAAATACTTTATTTCAGGAAACTCAGGAGAGCTCCCTGTAATGTACCCAGTCTCCTCTGGGCACAGTATCAAACTGAGGTCTGGAGGAGGGGCATAGAGGGAGGAGCCATTGCACACCCATATCTAGTTCTTTTTAGTGCCCATGTCTCCTGCGGAGCCCGTCTATTCCCCATGGTCCTTACGGAGTTGCCCAGCATCCTCTAGGACGTAAGAGAAATAAAAATAAAATAAGAAGTGAAGTGATTTCTCGGATTTCTTTCCGATTAGAACTTCAGCTGCATTAAAGACTGGCATAAAGGTAGTACAATATTTAATAAAGCTATTGAGAATAGGTATGACCCTCCGCATGCTAATTTTATCCAGCTCGTATCATGAACTGTGCTACCAATATAATGGTCAACAGTAATAAATGATCAGTCTTACAATGAATCACTTATTTTTATGAGCAACAGCATTCACAGATAGACCTTCGATTCTGCATCACAAAGTAATCAAATTCAGGGTGCAGAATGCAGGGTCTATTTTTTAAAACTTATGCGGCTACAAAGACATCTTTAATGAAACTGTCCATTTAAAAACTGTTTATACTTAATCTGCTTACCTACTGCAGGCTCAGTGTCTTTACATGCATTTAATTGATCCTCTAAGGATTCAGCAGGCTTTGTTGGAGTCTGTTCATTACCTAAACAAAATATTACATACAGAGCTATAAATGACACTCAAAACAGTCAAAAGATATGGTAAATATTAATTAGAAATTATTCTACTCAGCTGCTTTCAAGAGAAGTTATGAATGAGTTCTGAGACTGACACAACTACTCTTGCTGAAAGAAGGATAAAGGCCCATATAAACGGGCCGATGCAGGAGAGATGTGTGCTGAGCGAACCGCTCAGCACACATCTCTCCCGCCGCTCAGCACAGTGCAATCTGTGCTGAGCGTGTGTGGGTAGACGGGGTAGGGGGGCGCTCATTTCACCCAGCGGGTGAAATGAGCGACCCGCTAGATTGGTCTGCACGGCAGGCCAATCTAGCAGCAGCGATAGGGGGTACACACAGAGCGATAATGCTCAAATTCTAAGCAATCTAGTCAGATTGCTTAGAATATCGCTCCGTGAGTACCCCCCTTTAGGAAGGCTTTGCTTTCCTTAGGGCAAAATGTTTTATTTGTCTCCAGGAACACCACTGGTGAAAAAACAAAAGACTTTAGGAGGTCTATGGTGAGTCCTGGACTTACAATGTCTATCACCCCCAGGTTCTGTTGCGAGTCAAAGCACTAGTCCTGAAAAATAAGAGGCCGCCACCACAGGAGAAACTAGGCAGACAGCCAACCTGTCATACAAAGTGCTTGACAGAAAGCTTGGGAGCTAGACACCTGGCAGCCCAAGCCTGATTACATCTTTGCAGCCTTCAGAGGAGGACAGAGTACTGACCCCTGGAGATATGATTCCATGGTTGTCTGTTAGGAATGAAAAGAAAGAAACCTAGGACCCTCCGGTATAGGGTAACTGATCAAGAAAATCAATATTTTCACTGTGCGCTGAAAAATGACAGAGACAGACCTAAGGGGATAGATTGTGAGAGAAGGGGGAACAAAGATGAAAGAGGGAGACACTATGGAATCCGGTAAAGACAGGGACAGAGTAAAGTAGGGGGTATAGAGGGCAGATGGATGGAAAGGCGAGGGAATAGAAAGGGAGGGGGGGGGGGGGGGGGGGAGGGGACTGTAACCTGAGGGATACTTGAAACATGTGATCAGGTTTGCACACATTTCGTTAAGCATATCCTCCCCAGTTCAGTGTAATAGGATAGAGAAACCATCCATTTCTTTCATTTTAAACAGCAAAATGTCCAATTCCTCATAGTCTCAGAACTCTAGTGTTTGCAGACCCCAGAATATTCACTCCCACATTCCTATTAGAATCCTCACCAGTACACTAGGAAAGCCTTCTGTGACCACTGCTTCCTCCTTTGCGTTTCCCCTACAGCGATAGCGATGTGTGGCCCCGCACGTCATCGTCGCTGGTGCTAGATTGGCCTGCATGTAGGCACCATCTAGCAGGTCGCTCATTTCACCGCTGGGTGAAATCAGGGCGCCATTAGGGAGGCCAATCCCGGGGCATTTTTTCAATCCCGGGATTCGGGATTGAAAAATGCTCAATCCCAGGATTCCCGGGATCCCGGGATTGCAGTAGGGATCAGTGTAGGGAGCAGTGTAAGGAGCAGGGAAAGTATATGTGGAGGGCAGCAAGGCAGGGTGGATGTAGGGAGCAAAGGAGGGTGGGTGCAGGGAGCATATAAGGAACTGGAAGGGAGGGTGGGTGTAGGGAGCAGCGGGAGAGTGAGAGTAGGGAGCAGCGGGAGAGTGGGAGTATGGAGCAGCGGGAGAGTGGGAGTATGGAGCAGCGGGAGTATGGAGCAGCGGGAGAGTGCGAGTATGGAGCAGTGGGAGTAGGGAGCAGCGGGAGAGTGGGTGTATCGAGCAGAGGGAGGATGTCAGGAGCAGAGAGTGTGGGTGTAGGTAGTGATAGTACTTACTACTTGCGGGCACCAGCTAAGGACACACGTACTACTACTGACCGCGCTGGCAGCATTTCAAACGTAGCGCCGGCCGCCAGCCAGTCAGAACTGGCAGTCCGGCAGCCAATCAGGGGCCGCGGCTGCTGCCGCTTCCCTGATTGGCTGCCGGTGTCTGCCAGCTCTGATTGGCTGGCGGTCGGCGCTACGTTTGAAATGCCGCCAGCGCGGTCAGTACATGTGTCCTTAGCTGGTGCCCGCAAGTAGTAAGTACTATCACTACCTTAGCTGACAGCCGGGCAGCGCTGAGCTATAGTGCTCAGCGCTGTCCGGCAAAACTGCGCATGCGCACTGTAATCCCGTGAATCCCGGGATTGGAGGCTCCCATCCCGGGATTCAAATCCCGGCATTTTTGGGCCCAAATCCCGGGATCCCGCCGATCCCGGGATTGGCCTCCCTAGGCGCCATCACACCCCATCCACCCCACTCGCTCAGCACACGTCGCACTGTGCTGAGCGGGGGGAGAGATGTGTGCTGAGCAGTTACTGATTGATCTCTCAGCACACATCTCTCACAGTGTGTACGGGGCATAAGTCAAACTCTACAAAAGTCTTGGTAACCCCTGGAAACTATTGCTTTTGTGGTCTAGAAGTGTTGATGTCAGTAATAATAATCCTATCCAAAGAATAGGACTCCCGAAGATGACCCTGAACTAATTATGCAAAGCAAAAATGATCTGTTGCAGCCATAGGGCACTGGTAGGCGACACATGGAGGAGCAAGGTCACTTCCTGTGGCTCCCATGGGGGAAATAGACGAGGGAAAACCCCTGCTTCATAGTGTGTGACAAGCTGTGTCAGCTCTTCAACAGCCTTTGCCAGAGACTAGACCCAGGCTGGTGGCTGCAGCCACAAGCCAGCTGCATCACATGCATCCACCATACACTGGGCACAAGACAATTTGTAAGAACATCTGGAGCAGACAAACATTTTTGAAACTGATGCTCCTCCAGATTTAGCACTGAACATACTTACCTTTCCAGACAAAAGAAATGAAGGAAGAAAAGGGAAGGACAGCTGCAGTTGAAAAACCCAAGAAGAAACTACAAAAGCCAGGGCATATACAGGGAAGAGCCCACCGAAAACACGACACACTAATGCATCTCATCACTACCTCCACGCAGATACGAAAGCAGATGCGGAGTAGAAGAGCTATGTAAGTGGGCTGTTCCTTAAGATGGCCACTGTATCCATTTAATTACACAGTCAAAAAATTAGATTTATGGTAGACTGACAATAGTTAAATCTCTTTCTGCGAGGTATACTGGGTTCCACAAGGAATACATCGGGGTGTAGAGTTGGATCTTGATCCAGAGGCACCAACAGGCTAAAGCTTTGACTGTTCCTAGGATGCATTGCGGGGCTTCCTCTATAACCCCGCCTCCGGGCACTGGAGCTCAGATTTGTTAACCAATCCAATGCAGTAGCAGGTAAAAGAGAAGGCAGATGTTAGTCACATAGAACTACGTTCTCACGACAGGAGAAGGGACCAGCGGCAAATGCCATACAAACCCAAAGAAGCTAAGTGCGTCAGGGTGAGCACCCTGTGGAACCCAGTGTACCTCGCAAGAAGAGATTTAACTATGGTAAGTCTATCATAAATCTCCTTTTCTGCAGCGGGGTACACGGTGTTCCACAGGGAATACATCTGGGATGTCCTAAAGCAGTTCCCCATGGGAGGGGATGCACCACAGCGGGCACAAGAACCCAGCGTCCAAAGGAAGTATCCTGGGATGCGGAAGTAACAAAGGCATAGAACCTAATGAACATGTTCACCGAGGACCACGTAGCCGCCTTGCACAATCATTCAGCGGACGCGCCTCGGCGGGCCACCCAAGAAGGTCCGACAGACCAAGTAGAATGGGCTTTAATAGCAGCAGGAGCTGGAAGACCTGCCTGTGCATATGCTTGTGTAATCACCATTCTAATCCATCTGGCCAATGTTTGCTCACTCGCAGGCCAGTCACGTTTGTGAAAACCAAAAAGTACACAAAAAGGGTATCGGAGCTCCTGAGAGAGGCATTCAAAGACCGCTCTTTGGAGGACAAACCTGAAGAGATTAAAGCCAGAACCCCAAGCTCTTGGTTAAGATGGAAAAATTACACCACCTTAGGTAGATAACTAGGGCGAGTTCTAATAACTGCCTGGTCACAGTGAATAATCAGAAAGGCTGGACGGCAGGACAAAGCGCCTAAGTCAGTCAGCCTTCTTGCAGAGGCAATAGCCAGAAGAAACACGACCTTAAGCGTAAAGGCATTTAAAGTCCACAGACTCAAGAGGCTCAAATGGACACTCCTGCAGGGCATTCAAGACAACAGACAGATCCCATGGAGCCACAGGAGGGACATAGGGAGGCTGAATCCGTAAAAACACCCTGGGTGAAAGTATGAACGCCAAGAATAGACGCAATTTCCTCTGAAACCCCATAAACAAGGCAGATATATGAACCTTGAGGGAGGCCAGACGAAGGCCTATGTCTAGGCCTAGTTGCAGAAAAGCCAAAAGTCTGAAAGTCCTGAATACGTATGCATTGGAATTCTTTGCAGCACACCAGGTGAAGTAAAAATTCCAGACCCTATAATAAATCCGAGCAGAAGCCGGTTTGCGGGCCTTCACCATAGTTTGGATAACCGCCTCCGAGAATCCTTTGGCCCTCAGAAGTGAAGCTTCAAGAGCCACGCAGCCAAAGCCAGCCTGGTCAGGTCCGGGTAGACACAAGGGCCCTGAACGAGGAGGTATTGGCATTGAGGAAGTAGAAGAGGACGCTCTATCGATAGACCCTGCAGGTCTGAGAACCAATGCCGTCTGGGTCACGCTGGAGCTACTAGAAGTAGTATTCTTCCTTTCTAGCTTGAACTTCCGTAGTACCCTGGGCAGGAGCGACACTGGAGGGAACACATATGGCAACCGAAAGTTCTATGGAATTGCCAGTGTGTCCATGAACGCTGCTTGAGGATCTCTTGTTCTTGATCCGAAGACCGGAACTTTGTGATTGTGTCGAGACGCCATCAGGTCCACATCTGGGAGACCCCACTTGTCCACTAAGAGTTTAAATACTTCCTGATGAAGACTCCACTCTCCGGCGTGGACGTCCTGACGACTGAGGAAGTCCGCTTCGCAGTTGAGGACTTCGGGAATGAACACTGCCAATAACACTGGCAGATGGCGTTCCGCCCAACGAAGGATTTTTGACACTTCCATCATTGCCATGCGCGCTTTGAGTGCCGCCTTGACGATTTATGTATGCCACCGTGGTACCGCTGTCTGATTGTACTTGAACAGGCCTGTTCTTTATCAGAGGCAGGGCAAGAGTCAAAGCACTGAACACTGCCCGCAATTCCAAAATGTTTATTGGGAGGAGAGATTCCTCCTTGGTCCACCGACCCTGAAGAGAGTGTTGCTCTAGCACCAGGCCCCAACCCGAACACTGGCGTCCGTAGTCAGTAGTACCCAGTTGGGGATCCAGAAGGGACGGCCCTTGCTCAACTGGTGGTCCTGTAGCCACCAGCTCAGTGACAGACAAAGCTCCGGAGTCAAGGAGATCATTTGAGACCTGATCCGATGAGGCAAGCCATCCCACTTGGCAAGGATTAACCCCTGTAGAGGGCGGGAAGGAAATTGAGCATACTCTATCATGTCAAAAGCAGACACCATGAAGCCTAGTACTTGCATCACCGAGTGTATCGACACTCTTGGGCGAGAAAAGTAGTATCTATTCCTGTCCTGAAGTTTCAGGACTTTCTCTGGAGACAGAAACAGTCTTTGTCCAGCCGTGCCCCCAGGTGCACCATGTTCTGAGCAGGAACCAGCGAGGATTTCTTCCAGTTGATGAGCCACCCGTGAGCTTGTAGGAATTGGACAGTCAGCTCTAGTTGACTGAACATTTTTGGAGGTCGCCAGGATTAGCAAGTCGTCCAGTTAAGGCAAAATCCTGATTCCCTGATGGCGAAGGGCCATCATCACGGCCATGCCTTTTGTTAAGATCCGAGGGGCCGTGGCCAGTCCAAATGGCAGAATATAGATAGTGTAGGTTGCCAATTGCATACCGTAGATATTGCTGATGCGATATGGCAATAGGTATATGCAGGTAAGCATCCTGTATGTCCAGGGATACCATATGGTCTTCGGGTTCCATGGAAAGTACAATGGAGCACAAAGTTTGCACACAGAATTAGGACACACTCAAACTTGTTCAGTGATTTGAGGTTGAGTATAGGCCGGAAAGACCCATTGGGTTTCGGGACTAGAAACAGGGTTGAATAGTATCCCATGCCTTTCTGGGACAGAGGTACCGGCACTGATAGCACAACCAGGTGTACAACTTGCGCTTTCAATGGATCCGAAGGAATAATCATTGTGCAGAACTGGCGAGGAAAACGTTTATTGAAAGAAACTATGTACCCGTGAGAGACAACTTCTCAAACACAGGCGTCTGAAGTGGTCCTTAACCAGACCTGGGCAAATTTCAGAAGTCGGCCTCCCACCCTGGGATCCCCCAGGGGGAGGCCCGCCCCATCATGCAGCAGGCTTGTTTGAAAGCAGGCGGACGGGCAGCCCAGGACTGTTTTGGTTTGGGATTAGTGGTTTTGGAAGCACAAGCCTGTCTCGGGTTTGCATGACCCTTCGCTTTCCCTGGAGGCTGAAAGGAACAAAAAGCAGTACTCTTTGCCTTCGGTGCAGAAGGATTACTATTTGGGAGGAAAGTAGTCTTAGCAGCGGCTAAATTAGTCACAATCTTATTAAGATCTTCCCCAAACAGTATGTCGCCCTTAAAAGGGAGTACCTCCCAAGTCTTCTTGGAGTCCAGATACACCTTACATGACCTCAACCACAGAATACGGCGAGCCAGGATGGATATAGTCAACGCCTTAGCCACCATCACACCTGCCTCGGAGGACGCCTTCTGCATATAATGGGAGGCTGTGGCAATATAAGACAGATACAGTCTGGCAGTATCAGATATACTGAGGCAGCGCTTCCTCTAGAGCCTGAACCCATGCTTCGATACCTTTTGCGGTCCAGGAGGCTGCTATAGTGGGTCTATGTACCTTACCCATAAGGGAGTAAATAGACTTCAGGCATCCCTCCACGCACTTATCTGTCGGTTCCTTCAATGAAGTGACAGTGGTGACAGGCAGAGTAAATGACACCACAAGTCGGGTGACATGGGAATCCACCAGCGGTGATTTTCCCACTTGTTAAACAACTCAGCAGGGAAAGGATAACAAGCTAGCATCTCTTTAGGCAGGGAAAATTTATTTCCTGGAGTAGACATGGGGGCCTGACGTATATCAACTAAGTGGTCAGAATGCAGCAAGACTACTTTAGTTACCTTCTCACGTTTACATTTATCAGGTTTTTTAGACATACTAGTGGCATCTACATCATCATCGATTTGTAGAATCAGCTTAATAGCCTCCACTAAGTCAGGTACATCAACCTAGTTGCAGGTTCCTCGTCAGAAGCAACTGTATCAGTGTCTGACGGGTCAGTAAATTTCCCATCCTCATCAGAAGTAACATCTGAGATATTAGTAGATTGTGAGAAGGAAGCGGCCCGCTTAGATGACCCCTTGGCCCCAGAAGGACGTAAGGTATATTTTTGACTAAACAAAGATTGATTCAATTGCTGAATCTGGAGAGAGAGCGTATCTGCCCATGGCGGATTTACCACAAGGACAACATGTGGCTGTAATGGCACAGGAGGTCCCATAAGGGGCGTAAGGTGTGTATAAAGCATAGTTGAAAAAGACGCCCAAGGTGGCTCCTGATTGGCTACCAGAGCAGTGGGCTGAATGGGAGATGTATGGCACCAAGTACAGAGACCATCAGTCAAAACTTCCCCTTCAGGTGAATCCTTGGTGCAAGCACTGCAGGATGCAGGAGCATCTGCGGATTTCCCGCCCTTTGTGGCAGACATCACAGAGAATGTAGCCGCAGAGCGTGTCAGTGCAATAAAGCCAGACAAATACAATTACTACAAATAACTCCTTGATCTATGTGACACAAAACAGAATAAATGCGGTATGAGGTGACTTAAATACACAGTAAAAATAGGATTTTAATTACCTGAAACGGTAAATCCTTTTCTCGTAGTCCGTAGAGGATGCTGGGGTCCATATTAGTACCATGGGGTGTAGATGGGTCCACCAGGAGCCATTGGCACTTTAAGAGTTTAAGAGTGTGGGCTGGCTCCTCCCTTCATGCCCCTCCTACCAGACTCAGTCTAGAAACTGTGCCCCAGGAGACGACATACTTCGAGAGAAGGAATTACACAGATAGTGGCGAGATTCATACCAGCTCACACAAACATGAAAATCCGGCTAACATGCCAGAACAACTCAGCAACAGCTGAAACATTAAATAACGCAGAACTTACCTAGGAACCAGGTAACACTGAACCATAACCAATGCAGGAAAACAAAGCGCTCGGCGGGCGTCCAGCATCCTCTATGGACTACGAGAAAACGATTTACCGTTTCAGGTAATTAAAATCCTATTTTCTCTTACGTCCTAGAGGATGCTGGGGTCCATATTAGAACCATGGGGATGTACCAAAGCTCCCAGTACGGGAGGGAGAGCGCGGAGGCTCCTGCAACACTGCTTGACCAAACTGGAGGTCAGCAGAGGCCAAAGTATCGAACTTGTAAAACTTGGCAAACGTGTTCGACCCAGACCAAGTAGCTGCTCGGCAGAGTTGTATCACCGAGACACCCTGGGCAGCCGCCCAGGAAGAGCCCACCTTACGAGTAGAGTGGGCCTTTACGGATTTCGGACACGGCAATCCTGCCGTGAATAAGCATGCTGGATAGTGAACCTGATCCAGCGTGAAATCGACTGCTTAGAAGCAGGACATCCAATTTTCTTTGGATCATACATGACAAACAAGGAGTCACTTTTCCTGTGACGAGCCGTCCTCTTCACATAAATCTTCAAAGTCCTCACTACATCCAAGGCCTTTGAAGGAATTGAGTCAGTAGCCACTGGCACCACAATTGGTTGGTTGGTGTGGAAAGCCGACACAACCTTAGGTAGGAACTGTGGACAAGTCCTAAATTCAGCCCTGTCCTCATGGAAGATCAGATAGGTGCTTTTACAAGATAAAGCCCCCAATTCCGACACGCGTCGTGCAGAAGCCAAGGCCAACAAGGTGACCGCCTTCCACGTGAGAAACTTGAGATCAGCCTCCTGTAGAGGCTCAAACCAAGCAGATTGTAGGAACTGCAGCACCACATCAAGATCCCATGTAGCCCTAGGCGCCACAAAGGGAGGCTGGATGTGCAGAACCCCTTTCAAAAAGGTCTGACCCTCAGGAAGAACATCAAAAGAAGATGATGTGATTCTGCACCAGTCAGGTTCAAACAATATCGTAAGGTACCAGAATTATATCGGTATATAGGAATAATTCCTGATGATTATACCTGGTGGTGCACCCAGAGTCAGGAGGGACTAAGAGAAAAAATGGCTTGCAGAAGACTCTTGTGTGGGCGCACTCTTGTATTTCTATAGTTATACGACTAATTATTAAAACTTAACTTTTATTAGATAATCATTGTAAAATGAATCCACACTCTTATTCCACCCCCTTTTTTTCGTTTTACTCACCATTTGCTACACACATGGGTCTCCCAAGTAATTTTCCGGTTGATAATCACTAGGTTGATCATGAGCACATAATTTGAGGATTTGGTATGTTCACTTGACCCACACATGATTTCTCCTACTAACTGTCCTATAAGGGAATTTATTACTCACACAACCCATTTATATATGGGATTAATCAATCCATAAAAAAGTTGGATACAATACGAATGAGCCGACCATCCATCAATAAGAGGCATCCTCTCAAAGAGACAGGTTTTTTTCTCTCTCCTTTCCCTTTTTTTCTTCCTGATATCATGACTTTAACCTATAGATTTAAACTTGGTTGCACTTTGTGGTATATCCCTAGCCAATGTTTTAACATACTCATTATTGATTTATTTAACATTGGCTCAGACTAATTTATTATCCTAATACGTACTAAGTACAATTATCCCGCACGTATACGCAAACATACCCGGGTGCGGGATAACCTAAACAATTACCCCCAAACCCAGAATGATCAGTGGCTGAGCAACAGGACGCAAATGTGTCACGATAGGACACCATGCGACTGTTTCTGGCCAGCCACTCTGAGGACGGCGTATACAATGCCATCATGACTACCGGATGACAGGGTGCAGCACCTAGGATAGAGAGTGCAGCTGCCCGCACCGGCCTATCTCGTCCTAGCCCACTCCATATTAATGACCCCTGATAGCATTCATGCAACAACCATCCCTTACTCCTGGGTTACCTCTGAGATACGAGTGTCCAGTATTGAGACATATGATACCCAATACCGGACACTAGATTTCCAACACAGCCGAGACATTGATAATAATTTCGGCAATATTATGGGTACGGGTGGCTGGAAACACTCACTGATTGGCCCAATTACAATCATTATCTATACTCATCGCCATATGATCATGTCTCGCCTGATATATTGATTAGCCCCAACAATTTCCCAGACCCACTGTGGAGCAGGTAACAAACCCTCAGACTGGGAGATCGGGGTACCTTACAATGAAATGTAAGGTGTGGATTCGCCCCCAAATATAGAAGGGCATAGAAAGCAATCGGTTGCTTAGCAACGGAACGCATAGGTTCCAGCCGGACGTGACCGTCTCTGCCCTGGCCGGACGTGACGTGTCGTTTCTGCCCGGGTAGTGAGGGCAACGGCACGGACCTCACACCGGTACACTGGCCGACAGGCGACAGATCAGCGGCGGTGGGGAAATCCAGTAAACGGCCAGCACATGCGAGGCAATACAGCCAATCTGGGTTAGTACTTATTCTCTTTCCCCAGGGCCACTGCACGATAACCAGGGTTGCTTAGCAACCGGATATACAGCCCTACTTCCGCTGATCACAGTGGAGCCTCTGAAATCAATCTATCTAATCAATTAGACAACAGTGATTGGTTGTTTGGTACCTAACAGGTATTTAAATCTGGCTCATCACTCAAATGAAGTGAACAAGCCCGCAGGACGGGTGAAACGCGTTTTCCATCCTTTTATCTGGGACCAGGGACACTAGGAGTATCACTCAGATCCTGCTAACCCCAAACTGACCCAGGGACCTGGGCAGGGACCGGTATCTTTTGATTTTCCAGACTGGCACACCAATTGTAGTAAACAGTAATACATGTAATACTCTGCAGACAACAGTATTACATAACTGCACAGGGGTCTATCTTTCTATCTGGGACCAGGGACACTAAGAGTATCACTCAGATCCTGCTAATCCCAAACTGACCGAGGGACCGGTATCTTTTTGATTTTCCAGATTGGCACACCAATTGTAGTAACAGTAATACATGTAATAATCTGTAGACAACAGTATTACTTAACTGCACAGGGCATCTTAAATTAAAATCCCTATGAAATCGACAGGTTTCAGGGACACCGATATATTTTTCTGGACACATCCCGTCCTTTAGTGGCTGCCCATCCTAATACAAATAGCCCTGCATTGTGATTTGTCTATGCCTGCATGTGGGAACAGTGGTGCAATTGTGTCTGTGTGCTTCTGCAATAGATTTGTATTGAAGGTAGAATGTCAGAATACTGAATCTTCACACACGCCCCATGGAATGGTTTCCCGGAGGGTGTATCTAAATACAAAATCCAACCTCCATGCCTGTGTAAAAACAGGGTTCGGGGACACGAACAGTTTCTGGTTCTAACCTTTCACAGTGGCTGTCCATTATAATACAAACAGCCCTGCTTTGTGACTCTATTGACTTTGTGCCTGCATGTAGGAATAGTTGGTGCAAAAGAGCACCTACCTTTGTCTGTGTACCTCTGTAAATGATTTGTAATAAAGGTAGATTGTCAGAATATTGAATCTTCACACACTCCATGAAATGGTTTTTCAGTATAATATAGCATTGTGAATTGCTAGAGTGTGTTTTTAAATATAACATCTGAAGGCAAGTGCCTGCATAAAGCCCTAGGTATATACCCGATTTAGCTCTACCTTTGATCCTGTGTATTCTAATATTTTCCTATATCTGCAGACTCATCTATGATTCACAGGTTAACCCTGTGTCTAACGTAGACAGCAGATCTGCAACTTGTCTCTCTTTCCTCTTGAATCCTTACTAGGTGCACTCTCATGGTGAGTCGACCAATTTGTGTCTATTAATTACTACCATACCCCACCGACAGAGCCCGATCTCGTCCGATCTTGGAAGCAAAACGGTGGTGTGCTGGGTCAGTATCTGTGAGGGGTACCCCCAGAGAATACCTGGTGTGGTAAATGGTGACCTATCTCGACCGTATACCAACAGCAGGATCACCACATTTTGTATTTACTTTTCCTTCCATTTTCCTTTCCTTCTCCCCCCTTTTTCTTTGTCTATTTCCTCCATTTTGCCCCCTTCCCCCCTCCTCCACCTTCCCCCATAATTTCATCTTTGTTCCCCGTGGCTTTATTCTCCCATATCCAGGATAAATCCTTAAAGCCCGATATATACAACCACGAGGCACGATAGAAGACACCTCCCCAAGCATATGTAATTTATTAAGATTCATACCTTTGACAATATCTGTCCGGTTAATCATGACCCATTGAGGTCCTATTAAAACAAGCTCTGCTTGTGCTGGTTGGATAGGATTTGGGTGCAGAACCATAGTGTCTACATCTCCCTATAAGTCTATAAGGATAGACTAACCAGAACATTTCCAATTTTTATATGAATTTTTATATTAATTTTTCATTTCTTTAATCTTTATACTTATAGAAGTGTTTTCTGTTCCATTAATTAACTGTGGTGGAATAAGAGAGTGTGGATTCATTTTACAATGATTATCTAATAAAAGTAAAGTTTTAATAATTTGTCATATAACTATATAAATACAAGAGTGCGGCCACACAAGAGTCTTCTGCAAGCCATTTTCCCTCAGGAAGAACAGCAAATTGTTTTTGGAAGAAGATGGACAAAGCAGAGATCAGGACCTTGATGGAGCCCAGTCTTAGTCCCATATCCACCCTGCTTGGAGGAAAAGGAGAAACGTCCCAGTTGAAACTCCACCACCGGGAACTTCTTGGCCTCACACCAAGAGACATATTTCTTCCAAATGCGATGGTAATGCTTGGACGTTACCCCCTTCCTGGCCTGTATCAGGGTAGGAATAACTTTACTCCGGATATCCTTCCGCGAGATCTAAGATCTCACGTTCAACCGCCATGCCGTCAAACGAAGCCGCGGTAAGTCTTGATAAGCAAACGGCCCCTGCAGAAGCAGATCCTCCCGAAGAGGCAAAGGCCGCGGATCTTCCAGTAGAAGATCCAGCAGATCTGCGTACCAAGCCCTCCTTGGCCAATCCGGAGCAATGAGGATTGCCAGAACCTTTGTTCTTCTCACGAGTTGAAGAACCTTTAGTATCAGAGGTTGTGGAGGGAACACACATACTGACTTGAACACCCAAGGTGTTACCAGTGCGTCCACAGCCACTGCCTGTGGGTCTCTTGACCTGGAACAGTACCTCCGTAGCTTCTTGTTGAGGCAGGAGGCCATCATGTCTATGTGAGGGACCCCCCACCAACCGGTTACTTCCTCGAACACCTATGGATGGAGGCCTCACTCCCCTGGATGGAGATCGTGTCTGCTGAAGAAGTCTGATTCCCAGTTGTCTACTCCTGGAATGAAGATCGCCGACATCGCCATTGCGTGCCTTTCTGCCTAGATGAGGATTTTTGACACCTCTGCCATGGCAGCTCTGCTCTTCGTTCAGCTTTGTCGGTTTATGTAGGCTACTGTGGTCACATTGTCCGACTGCACCTGAACAGCCCGATCCTGTAGAAGGTGTGCTGCTTGCAGAAGGGCGTTGCAAACGGCCCTGAGTTCCAGGATGTTTATTTGGAGAAGTGACTCTTGATCCGACCATCGTCCTTGAAAGGTTTCCCCCAGAGCGATCGCTCCCCAACCTCTTAGACTTGCATCTGTGGTCAGAAGGATCCAGTCTTGAATTCCAAACCTTCGCCCTTACAGAAAGTGTGGAAGTTGCAGCCAGGCTTTTGGAGACAGGCGTATCCTCTTGTGCATGTGTAGGTGAGATCCCGACCACTGGTCCAAGAGGTCCAGTTGAAAAGGTCGAGCATGAAACCTGCCGTACTGCAGAGCCTCGTAGGCGGCACCCATCTTCCCCAAAAGGCGTATGCATTGATGAAAAGATACCCGGGTAGGCCGTAGGACATCCCGGACCATTGTTTGAATCACCAACGCTTTCTCTGCCGGGAGAAATACCCTCTGCACTTCCGGGTTGAGGATCATTTCCAGGAATGACAGCCGCCTTGTCGGCTCCAGATGAGACTTCGGAAGGTTCAGGATTCAACCGTGCTTCCTGAGCAGCTGTGTCGTGAGCGCGATGGACCGCAACAACCTCTCCCTGGATGACGCCTTGATCAGGAGATCGTCCAGATAAGGAATGATGTTTCCACCCTGCATGCGGAGTAGCATCATAATTTCTGCCATCACCTTGGTAAACACCCTCGGTGCTGTGTAGAGGCCAAATGGCAGGGCCTGGAACTGAAAATTACAGTCCAGCAATGCGAAGCGGAGATAAGCCTGATACGGCAACCAGATCGGAATGTGAAGGTACGCATCCTTGATATCCAATGACACCAGGAATTCCCCCTCTTCCAGACCAGATATCACCGCCCTGAGAGACTCCATCTTGAACTTGAACTCTTTTAAAAAGGGGTTCAATGATTTTAGCTTCAGAATGGGCCTGACCGAACCATCCGGTTTCGGTACCACGAAAAGGTTCAAATAGTAACCTTTCGTCAGCATGTGCGGTGGAACCGACACAATAACCTGTGCCTCCACCAGCCTTTGGACAGCGTCCTGAAGCACAGTGTCGTCCTCAAACAGAGTTGGTAAGCCCGACCAGGAATAACGGTGAGGAGGTAGACTTTGAAGTTCCACCCTGTATCCCTGAGACACAACAGCTATTACCCCGGGATCCAGGCCGGACGATACCCAGCCTTTCAGGACTTGTTGGCCCGAAAGGACTGCTGCGTAGCTGAGAAGAAGGATCTCTTCGGAGCAGGTGTTGCTGAGGGAAGATACAGAGACTTACACGCTGTAGCAGTAGATATCGACGCGTCTAGGGCTTCCCCTCCTCTCAGCCTTCAAATCTTCACACACATCCTCACATCTGAGTGCGCTGACCATATCCAATTCATCATTCCCCAAAGAGAGCCTGGCCTGTATAGGACAGCGACTCCACGCTCCTTCTGGATTCCGTGTCGGACGACCACTGGCGGAGCCATGGTCCCCAACGAGCTGAAACAGACATGGAAGAAATTCCTGCAGCCACGGAACTTCATGGATTCAACCATAAAACCTGCAGAATCGTGAATGCTGCGCAAGTACAATGCAACGTCATCCTTATCCAGTAATATGGTCCCCGAAGCAGTGTACACTGATTTCAGAGTATTATCAATTTTCCTATCTGCCGACTCCTTTAAGGCGGTAGATCCCAGCACCGGTAAAACCACCTTCCAGGAGAGTCTGGATTCAGATGCGTCAACAATTGGCGGGTTTTCCCACTTTTTCCTATCCTCCTCCGGGAAAGGAAACGCTACCAGAATCCTCTTAGGAATCTGAAACTTCTTCTCAGGATTCACCCAGGCCTTTTCAAATATAGCATTCAGCTCTTGATGCAGGGAAGGTTAGCGAGGCTTTCTTGTTTTCAGTGAAGAAAGCCTCCTCAACCTGCTCAGGTGTGGTATCATTAATATTTAACACATACCTGATAGCCTCTATCAACAACTGTACCCCCCTTGCAAGAGATCCGGACCCCCGCAAAAAACATCCCCATCACCATCCGTAGTGTCAGAATCGGTATCCGTGTCGTCTTGTGTTACCTGCAAAAGCGCACGTTTGTGGGGGAATATAGTGGGGTGACCCTAGGTACCAGACAAGGGCCATACAGCCATAGAGGACTGCAATACCTGGGTTGCAGACTCATTATTGCTAACCCTGTCATATCTGAGAAATTCAAGTCTTGATAGAGGAAAACCACTCTGGTTCCCTTGCTGGAATCTGTGCCAAACCAGTGCTAACCTGATTACATGGAATGGGATCATCCTGTGAGGATAAATCCTCTGCAGCATATGACACTGTATCCCCGGACATTGCTGCTGGTGACCACCAAACACACAGGATGGGGTAAGACAGTTTCCCCCCAAGAATGGCAAGAGAGAGACAGAGATTGGAGCCAACCCACACCAGTGCTTAGGACAAGGAGAATCCCCCTCATCAGCGCTGACTTGTGCTCCTTAATAGGAAACACAGTCAAACAATCAGCCTCCCCTCCCTTCTACAACCCCCTGGTACCGTATTACAGTAAACTGGAGCTGCTGTGGAGGGACCAGGATCTTCCTTCAGCTACAGCATGCAGGAAAATGGCGCTGGAACGCTGCAGGGTCCGCTCTGAGGAGAAGCTCCGCCCCCTTCATGGCACTGTCTTTCCGCTCTTCTGAATTTGAAACTGGCCTGAGGAGTTGTGCTGGCTGGGATCCCGACAGTCTTGCTGACCAGTGTGATGGGTAAGCGCTAGCCCAGGGCACCCCTCACAGCGCCGCACAGTGTGTCTCTGGTACCGTCCTGGAGCGCGGTTTATATCGCGCTCCGTCCCATGTTGCAGCCAGCTTGCTAGGGGGGGGGGGGGGGGGGGGGGTGACTCTCACCACTTGTTTCAGCTCTGTAAGGGGTAGGCGGCATGCTGCTGGGGTGAGCGGTTCCCCTGCGGCGGACACCGATCAGACCCTCTGGAGCTCAGTGTCCAGTCAGCGGAGTCAGTGGCTCAGACCACGCAAGCGGGCATTGCTCCCCCCCTTAGTCCCACGCTGCAGGGAGGCTGTTGCCAGCAGCCTCCCTGTAAAATAAAAAAAACTCTAAACTAAACTTCACTAGGAAATCTCAGGAGAGCTCCCCTAGCTGTGACCGGCTCCTCCGGGCACATTTTCTAAACTGAGTCTGGTAGGAGGGGCATAGAGGGAGGAGCCAGCCCACACTCTCAAACTCTTAAAGTACCAATGGCTCCTGGTAGACCCATCTATACCCCATGGTACTAATGTGGACCCCAGCATCCTTTAGGACATTAGAGAAAACAGTGAATAGTATATAAAACGTAGCACTATATAGGAGTCCCTGACACACCTAGCCCCCACAGGGTACAGAACACAGTGATAGCTATAGTTGGGATACACTGAAAGTGAGATCCACATAGCAGATGCAGGCACACACAGTCACAGTGACAATGCAGAAATGATTTCAGATAAACAATAAAACTGCACTGGACTAGTAAAAATACATGTATATATCAGAATACTTGTACTAAATATTAAGGTAGAGAGACAGACACTTGTTCTTAACCAACATGGTCTACTAAAATGATATGTAAAACACTTAAAGGACTGTAAATGCACAGCGCTGAGAAAGCAGGCGGATTTACAGAGGAGACCTTGCCCTTCAGTCCCGGAGACCAGACGAAGCTACTTGTGAAAAGATGGCGCCCAAATCTCAGTCAGGGAGTGAGGGAGAGCGAGAAGCAGCTCCAGGGCGAGAACACCAGCAGTAGATTGGGGGGGAGGCAGTTGTTGAACAATTTTATTAATGTGGGGCCCCCCACCATCCTTAATCCGGCCCTGGCCTTTGCAGATCTGATTACTTTCTTAGTCTCCTTCTAACAAGATATATCTGTTTGTCTTCATTATTTTGTGTCTGCTTATATTTCCTAAAAGCAATCTTTTTTTGCTTTCACAATACTTGCTTCTTTTCGCAAACCACACTGGCTTCCTTTTCCTTCTATTTTTCATAACCCTTTTTATACAAAGGTCTGTTGCCTTTAGTATTGCAGTTTTTCATTTTTCCAGCCTCTCCTGTACTCCATCCAAGTTCCTCCATTCTGCCAAAGAATCACTTACACATTTTCCCATCCCTACAAAATCAGCCTTCCTAAAATCTAACAACTTTGCTTTTGTATGGGATGAGTCAGTCTCTGTCTTTATATGCATCTTTCTGAGTGGGCTCTCTCACCATACTGCTCGATGATCACTGGACCCAAGGTTTTCACCCACATTTGTGTCAGATATTCCATCTCCATTTGTAAGTCTAATATTGCATCTTTCCAAATGGGTTGCATCACCAATTGGTGGAGGGATGCTCCCTGCAAGGAATTAATGTCCCTACTTCTAGTGGGAACTAGCAACAGACACCTTCCAGAAGATTAAAGTATCCAATGATTATTACCTCTCCTTTTAATACCATTTTAGTGATGTCCTGCAATAGGCTCTTGTCCAGTTCCTCTTCCTGACCCTGTGACCTGTATATCAGCCCAATACAAAAAAAAATCGACTTCTACCCTGTTTCTATGGTCACCTAAAGATGCTCCGTTTTTTCTTCAATTCTTATTAAGGTAGTTATGTCCCAGTCATTTTCACTGCACCATGACTCTGTAGTAGCCACAATATCAAGAATATCCATTGTCATTATTGCAATTAAGTCTAGGATTTTCTTTCCTTTGCTCCTAGCATTTGCACATATAGCTTTTAGAGTTTTGTTTCTTTTTTCCTGTTAGCTATGTTCATATCCCTGCCTATGTTCATTTTGTTTTGATCTGAATTATCTTCTGTTGCTGTGGATATGCTTCCTATTCCCTTTGCCTGCAGAAACAATACCTCAGGGTTGGGGTAGCAGATTGCTTTATTCATATTTGGTACCCTTCCCCCCCTTGATAGTTTTAATAGTTATTTATGAAGAATCCAAACTGTTCCGTTAGTATTCTCATTACCCTTGAAGATGGGTACAGGCCATTACTTTTGTATAAGCTATCTTGCCATATAGGGTAACTATGGTCTATAAAACAAAATCTCACCACGTCTTCAGCCACACATTGAAGTTTCTGATGCTATGAGTTCTATCTTCCCCTTTGTGTACTGGCAATATTTCTGAAAAAGTAACAGTGGTTGCCACCTGCTTCAGAGCAGTCCCTAACTTTCTAAATTTATCTTTTACAGCCATGACTTCAGCATTAGCCAGATCATTTGTCCCTAGATACTAGCCACACGCAACATGCCAGACGCCGTCAGCCGCACTCCGGCTTTCACTAGGCAGCATCGATTCACACTGGCCAGGGTAACTCCGCGACCAAACAGGAAACTGGGAAATCAGGAGGATCAGCACTCAATATACAGTCTTACACCAGAGTCCTAGCTATCTCCTGTGGATAACCTGTGGACCCTGCCGGAGAAACGTGGAATTTCAGCCGGGTTTATGTCTTTCCAGCACTCCCAATGATATACAAGAAACTCAAAAAGAAAAGGGAGGAGCAAGCAGATGTAATAGCAATCTTACCATATTGGCCAAGGAGGGCATGGTTTTCAATGGCATAAAAAATGTAGAGGAGCCTTGGATGTTACCCATACAATCAAATATGTTGACTCAGGATCCTACAATCAATAATCAGAACCCAGAATTTCTAAATTTAATGGCCTGGAGACTGAGCGGGAAAAATTGAAGCGAAAAGGACTTTCAGAACAAGTGATTCAGATCTTAATACAAGCAAGAAAGGAGATTATTCGCAAATATATTATAAGGTTTGGAAGACATTTATCGCATTCACTGGAGACCAGATGAAAGCTAAAGAAGCAGATATTGCGCAAGTATTGCAGTTTCTGCATGAACAATTCATTAAAGGTTTAGCAGTTTCTACTCTTAAGGTACACATATCAGCTCTAAGTGTACTTCTGGATGTGAAATTAGCAGAATTCAATCTAGTAAATACATTTTGTCAAACAATCAAAAGATTAAAGGCCACAGATTAGATTGGCTATGGCTCCGTGGGATCTTAATTTAATTCTAAAAGCTTTAATAGCTGCTCCTTTTGAACCTTTGGAGCAATCCAGCCTGAAGCATCTAACATGGAAAGTGGTCTTTTTATAGTGATTACATCTGCTAAGAGAGCGAGTTGGATACAGGCTTTAAAGCCATACATAAATTTAAGGCAGACAGAACAATACTAAGAACAAATCCGGAGATTGCTCCAAAGGTGGTGTCTATGTTCCATCTTAAATCAAGATAATACATTACCAGCACTCTTTCCAGAACCGAAAGATAAGGGCAATTTCCATATATTTGTCCAGGGTGAAAGACGTCAGAAAAACAAAATACCTAATTGTATTACCAGCTGGAGTTAAAGGACTGGTGCATACATGAGTGGAGGAGGAGACGCGTTGTGATGGATTGACGCTGCAATAGAGTGATGCATTGTGCTGACGCGACCCGGAACCAGAAGTGATGGGTGCCAGAGGCTCATGCGGGACGTGCACGGGCGGGAAGTAGGAACTGGGAGCCGGGTGGTACTGGGAGCCAGGAGCAGGGCAGAGGTGCTAGAGCCGGGAACAAGTTCAGCAAGTTCAGGACGGAGGTGCCGGGTGCACATGCATGACGGAGGTGCCGGGCCGGGAAGCCGTTGAACCGAGTACATGTGCAGGATGGAGGAAGTAGAGAGCAGGTACTGGTTACTCCTGAGGGTAAGCAGTGACCTGTGAGCAGGTGCTGCTGCAGGAGGTCCAGATACTTTCCGGACATGCAAGTATCAACTGTTATACACTGTTACACATTCCTTATAGGAGGACTGTAGTACTATACTGTACAGGAGGATTGTAGTGCTATAAGGGGTTTGTAGTGTCTTGGATGGTCTCTACACAAAGACATACATCAATTAAAGGTTAACTTCAGGTTAAAGGGAATTAGTTAATCCTTTTAGAGTAAGTGGGAACAAGATTGATGGCCTCACCCAACACGTCTTGTCAGATGTATGCATACCTGGAGCAATAGTTTCAGGGTGAGTACCTTTGCACAAGATGTAAGCAAATGGTATCTTCGGGAAGGCAAATAACTGATCTAAAGCAAACCATTGTAACACTGAGCGATATTGCCAATCATGTGCAAAGTTTTCAACTCACTGTGGATGCACTGGGGAGGGTAGAGTGGGTCTAACGAAGAGGAGAAGAACAGGTAGGTAGTTGGATTACAAGTAGAAGGGCTAGAGCAGGCATGTCCAAACTGCGGCCCTCCAGCTGTTGAGAAACTACACATGCCAGCATGCCCTGACATAGCTTTAGCATTCTCTGACAGCAAAACTGTGTCAAGGCATGCTGGGATATGTTGTTTCACAACAGTTGGAGGGCCGCAGTTTGGACATGCCTGGGCTAGAGGTTGGAAGAAGAGACCGGCCAGCACCGAGATGCCAAATCCCAGCAGCTACACCCGATTGAATGAAGATACTGTGAATGGCAGTACTGATCTGGCAGAACTGGCAGAGACTGTTTCCTCTAGCAATCAGAGGAACGGTCACTCCGGCACAGAGTGGAAAGTTGCTAGCAAGGTACCTAGTCAGATTGTGGTGGTAGGGGATTCAATTATTAGAAAGGCAGATAAAGTAATCTGCTAACGGGACTGAGATCGCCGTAAAAGTATGTAGTCTTCGGGTGCTTGGGTACAACACATTGCAGATCGGGTAGACAGACTGTTGGGAGGGGCTGGAAAAGACCTGGTGGTCTTGGTACACGTTGGCACCAATGACAAAGTTAGAAGCAGATGGGAATTCCTTAAAAACAATTATAGAAACCTAGGTCACAAACTTAGGGCAAAGACATCTAATGTAATATTCTCCGAAATATTACCTGCACCAAGCGCTAGCCCAGGGAGGCAGGGGGAGATTATGGAATTAAATGCATGGCTAAGAAATTGGTGCAGGAAGGAGGGATGTATTTGCTAGGAACATTGGGCAGATTTTCGATCAGGCACCATCTTTTTTTGTTGCGATGGATTGCAAATGAATGAGGGAGGGGCAGCAGTGCTTGGGGGAAGGATGGCTTGAAGGTTAGAGGGGATTTTTAATGAGGTGTCTTGGGGGGGGGGTGGGGGGGGGGGGGGGATTAGGAAGAATTAATAGGACGATCAGAGAGCAGAAAAAAAAGGAATGTATTAATTATAATTGGGGAAGAGAGAGGGAGGGGGACAGTCAGCACCCCCTTTCCACCCCAAGAGAGTGATATCAACAAAACATACAGATCAAGTAATTACAGGTTGAACTCTATGAACAATTTGTCTTTTTTCTGAGACTGATACCTTTATCCTCAGCAAAAAACAGCCAAACAAAAAAAATATTCTAGCTGTACCCCTAGTATTATCACAACTGTAAAAGCCATGCATTAGCAGAATATGTCAGTCTATAATTTTTTCAAACAGGCATAATTTTGAATAATATTCCAAACCTTCCCAACCTCTTCACACACACATACAATTTCCATCACCACATATGATCTCCATCTGTTTTCCAATTTCTCTCCGTCTCTGCTCATTTTGACACCCCTATTTGGTAGTCACAGCAAGCTGAAAGTCCTCGACAATTGAGGGAAACGCAGAAGAGTGAGCAGCATGAAGACCTCAGCCTTGGTGTAGTCATAAACAGGTCACGACCTATTCCCCGGATACCTCAGAGCAGTGAGGGGAGGTAAATGGCTGAGGCGGCACTGGCTAGTAACAGAGACAGATTTACAAACAAAACAGATGTAGGTGCGACTAGGTTGCCACGATGTGTGCGTACGACGGCATGCACGTGCGTATATACCTGCGATCCATATGCATTGTAGTGACGGGTCGCAGGCGCGAATGGGTGCAGCTAAATGTTGCCGCGATGCGCATGCACGTGCCTACACATCATGGCAACGATGAGCCTGGCTACATCTGTATATGAGCCCGAGTGTTCACGTGGGCATTATACAAAGAAGCAGCAGTACAGTATATACTGCTGACAATTTGGTCAGCTTTGATCAGAAATGTGCGGAAAAGATAGTCAGGTGAGACAGATATTTATAATATATTTGTTGTATTGTTCCTATAATTTATATAGTCAAAACTCTGGTGTATACAGAGTGTGACAGGAAAGGCTAAGCCTCACCTCACTGCATGCCACTGCAACTTCCCCAGAGACATGGACTCAAAAATGGGAGGCACTGGAAGGATGCTCCGTCAATCTGTTTGCATTCTATTGGCAGTCCCAGTGGGAACAGAGCAAGACATTAAGCAATGCCTTGGCCCAGATTCTCGTCAGAGCACATGCCTGCATCACACAGGCATGGATTCAAATACAGAATTCAAAGGGAGAGAGAGTTTTCCCCCAACATGGAGAAGATCCTCACATCATAATTTACTATGGTGGATGGGTACACGGCAGTAGAGACTTCCCAAAGTAATCTATATCCCTTCTTGAATTAATCAAATGTTTATTTTAGGCAATTCATAAAGTCTACAGGGGTATTCAATTAGCGCCAAATTTTCCGTCAGGCGGAAAATCTGCACTTTTCGGCCATTTTTAGGGCAAATTACATTTGCGCTATTCAATGCCCGTGCCGATTTTTCAACTGGTCGAAAAATGCAGCACTGGCATGAACCATGTGTATCGGGCGAATTCGCCGCAGATACACGTGTTTTGTCAAATTTGCGGGCGTTTGCACCCATTATACAATGCAAAAAAAGCTAAGTCTCTACTCTGCTACATTATAAATATCTTAAGGAAAACTATTTGTATATGTTTTAGAATTAAATCCTTCCAGAAATAATCAAATGCTAAATAAAAAACAAAGCCACAGCAGGCGTCAACAAAATGCAGGAAAACTAAATAGAGATTATAGACACTAACAATTGTACATTTAAAGAATTTTGTACTTACTATCATCTTCAGTTTGGAGTAGCTCCTCGGCCTAAAAAGCAAAAGACAAAATATAAAAGAATGCCCACGCTTTGACCATCATGTAAAACAAATACTAAAATGAACTGTGAAATGTGTAATATTGAACAATGACTTGTGGCTGCTCTGTATATCCTGTCACAAATATCACAAGTTACAGAATAAACAGTAAATAGGTCAGATGGGTTGATATTTTTGGCTGGTTTTCTGGTCTTAGGATCAATATGTTTAAGTCCTATATATATTTAATCTTCATGGATCAATCCTGACCCAGCTGTACCCACTCTGCCCTCTCCAATGGACTATAAGGTTTCCCTTGGGGGTCTGGGTGACACCTAAATCCACTGATTATCTTGAGTAAAAATATTGACATCATCACAACATATTTCAAACTTAAGGCACAGACCTGGAAAAAGCTAGCAATCCTGTTACTGGCCGAATCAATCTTGCTGATTATGCTACACTATTGCGTAAACAACTTCTAGTAAATTGAATAGCTCAAATTATTGTTTTATTAAAACCAAAGACCAACAACAAGTTACATGTTATTGTATAGTCTTACAACTTAAAACGTGACACTACAATTTTTACAAAAATGAACGCAACAGGATACACAGCTGGCTGCTTTCTTCTCAGCAAGATTTTACAAAAGGTAGATTGTCAATACAAAATACAAACATTTAAAAGGAGCTAAAGTTAATTTGCATAAAAAAAATGTCTAAAAATAATTATGCCACGGCATTTTTGACAAGTACCTAAAAACAGGAAGAATTAGGTCAGGCAGAGGGACAAGATAAGGGCATACTCTTTTCGCAGTAACCTTTTAATATAGGCTTGGACCTTTTTCTGTGTCATCTGAATAAAAATAAGGAATGGTCTAGAATATTGGTGGGAAAAGTTGAACTTAAAGTTTATGTATATAATCTTTTGTTTTATGTATATTATAAAAAAAATTAAAAAAACTCCCCCCATGCAGAGACTTATTCCATCCGACCCCACTCTCCTTGCTCATTGGGACAAGGAGAGGGGTTTTCTATTTCGAAATATCAGTTTATATACACTCCCTTGCTTATGTATCGGCTAATCAGAGTTTAGATCCCTTATCTACCGCCTCTACAAGTGTTTAATCACAGCTTAAGGTGGTCTCTTGGAACGTTGGCGGTCTCAACTTTCCCATAAAGCGCAAAAGAGTGGTTAAGCATTTAAAAACAATTAATCCCCCAAATTATATTTTTTACAAGAAACTCGCTGGCTAAAGGGTTAAGGGTCTGCTCCGAAGGCTCCTTGGACAGATGACTTTTTATCAGCCGACTATAAGAATAGATAGACTGTGCAGGCAAGTCAATCCTTGCTAGATCGGTGTACTATCTAGTTCATCTCACATGTCAATGACATCTCACATAAGCCAAAATCGTAAGCACACATGGTCCATATCTCAAGAAAAATCTGTGCTATCTGGGCTCCAGGGAGTTCAAGGGAAATCGCAAGTGAAAATCGGGCATAGCAAGGATCTCACCGTGTGTACACACCCTAAAAAAGATTTGACCTTTTCTCGCTACAAGTATCAGTTGGAAAACAAGACAGGACGTCCTTTAACGACTATGGTGAGGAGAAAGCAATGTAAACGCTTTATAACGGTTCTGAAGCATAGGCAGACTGGCCAGCTAATCACTGACACTCGTGCAATTGTGAATCATTTTGAATCGTATTTTACCGACCTGTATTCTGATCTACCCTTTGACAGAGAGGTGCAGGAGCTATTGATGAGAAAGGCAAATAAACCCTCCCTAACTACTACTCAAGCAGTTTCATCGATAGAACCAATCACTGCTCTAGACGTTGACAATGCAATATCAAAACTTCATCCGCACAAGTCTCCGGGACTGGATAGTCTATTGAATGAATTCTACAACATCTTACACCCACATATTGCCCTTACTTTACTTGAATTATTTAACGATATACTACGGCATCACACTACTTTTCATCACTTTAATACTGCACATACTATTCTGATCCCAAAACCTAATCAGGACCCTCAGCTGGTTGGATCCCATAGACCAGGGGTGGGGAAACCTCCGGCCCGTGAGCCGTATAAGGCCCGCAAAGCCGTTTGTTCCGGCCCACCTGCTTGTGGCCTCATCTATATTACACCCTGCTAATGCAGAACTTTCATCAAGATTTCTTTTCAATCTGACAACAGACCCACTGATTTGTATTTTATAAAATTATACCCAATTCAAAGGGATTATTATTGGACGTAAATAAAACTAACTGCGTTCGCTGATATCTAACTATATATATTGCAGACCCATCTAACTCATTGACCCATATATTTGTAATCTTTTACAATCATTTGGGTATCCAGTTATTGTATAAATTGGTCAAAATCAGTAGAGCTTCATTTGGGTCCTAATAATTAATAAATAATAAGAGCTGAAGATCTGAAGTACCTCGCCGCTGAGGCCAATTCGGGGCCACCAGAACCACAATTGCTGTTTCGAGCTTGATGCATTTCAGAACCAGAGGCAGAAGCGGATAGGTGAAAACAGATACACAAGACTAAACTTCCATGGCATGGACAGAGCGTCGGTCGCCTCTGCCCCCTGATTCCGTGACCTGGAATAATACCTGGGAAGCTTGTGGTTGTGCCGTGACGACATGAGATCAATTTCAGGCCTGCTCCAATACCAGACCAACTGCTGGAACAGCTCCAGGTGAAGGGCCCACTCCCCAGGAAATTCAGTTGATTCCAAAGCTCAAGGCAGGAGCAGATTTATCGAGAGGGAGAACTATTCAGGAAAGAAGAACATGCACACACTTCCATACCAGAAGGAAAGTGTAAAGATTCTCAAATCAGGCGTGTCAGGGTGAGACCCCTGTGGATACTGTGGACTTCAGAGAAACAGAGTTACAGTCATCGACAGTAAGTCTACCATAACTTTGGCTTTCTCCTTCAAGGAGAACAGCGATATCCTTAGGATATACCTTGGGATGTCCCAAAGCAGAAACTAAGGAAGGAGATTGCTCCTGATTGGACTGGAGAATCATTTGCCCGAAAGCAGCGTCCTGAGGCACAAAGGTGTCAAAGGCATAATGTCTAATTAATGTGTTAATTGATGACCATGTGCTGCCTTACATAGTTGCTCAGCTGAGGCGACACGGTGGGCTGGCCATGACAGACCTACCAAATGGGTAGAATGGGCAGATATATTATCCAGAATTGGGAGATCAGCTTGAGTATGCTTCTGAGATAGTCATCCAAAGCAATCTAGCCAGTGTTTGCTTATTGCCATTCCCTCTTGTGAAATCCATACAGGACAAAGTGTCTGACTTTCGGATGGCACTGGTACGATCCACGTAGATCCTTACAGCAAAAACTACATCCAATGGGTACGATCCACGTAGATCCTTAGAGCAAAAACTACGTCCAATGGTGCATCTCCCGCAGAAAGGTCCGGTACCTGAAAAGCCAGAACTACAAATTCTTCATTAAGGTGGAACTATAGAGACCACATTATGAAGATATCCAGATTAAGTTCGGATAACTGCTCAAGAATAAAACAGCAGAAATGGAGGACAACAGGATAACTCCACTAAATCAGATACTCTTCTAACTAGAAGAAAAATAACTAACTGTAAACCATTTGAGATCCAGATTATTCAGCATTTCAAATTGGGCAACTTAAAGTAGCCTGAGGACTATTTTTACACCCCGAAGGACTGTAGGGGTACTAAAGGAGGTTGCATGTGGAGCATTCCTTGGAAAAAAGTGCGAACATCCTGTAGGTTACCAATTTTCTTTTGGAACCATAAAGACAATGCTGACACTTGTACCTTCAACGAAACTAAGTGGAGACCTTTGTCCATTCCTGCTTGAAGGAATGCTAGAATTCTTGAAACTGAGCCATATTTTCTATGACAGTGCCCCTTTCCTGTTTGATTTTTCAAATCACCCTGGAGGAGATTGGTGGAAAAACATATGCCAGATGAAATTCCCATATCACCGACAGGGCATCCATGAAGATTGCTTTGGGATCCTTTGTTCATGACCTGTATGCTGGTACTTTGTTGTTCTGACGAGAGGTCTTGAGTCTTGCACCTTGAAAGACTTCTGGATGCAAATTCCATTTGCTTGCATGAATGTAGTTCCAGCTGAGAAAATCCGCTTTCCAATTTACGACTCCCAGTATGAATACTGAAGACACGGCAGGATGTTGAAGTTCTGCCGACCTTAACATGCAGCTTATCTTCTTCACTGCACACTCGGCTGCGAATGCATCCTTGGTGATTGAGGTAAGCTACTGCCGTAGCATTGTTCGAGTGAATCTATCTGAATCGGCTTGCCATGAAATATTTCTTTTGCCTGGGTGAGTGCCATGTATATGTCCTAAAGTTCCAGAACGTTGATTGGCAGGCAACTTTCTTTCTTGGTCCAATGTCCCCGGAAGTAGTACTGTTCTGACACGGCTCCCCAGCCCTGAAGACTAGCGCCTGTTGTCAGAACCCACCAATCTGAGATCCAGAAGGGTTGACCTTTTTCTGAACTAGAAACAGGTTGGAATAGACACCTCGTCCCTCATATGCTGAGGGAACCTGTACTATCACTCCTGATTGTATCAACTTCTGAACTGCCTCTTGTAGCACCTTGGCTTTTGTTTCCACCAGAGACAGGCTGGTACGGAAGAATTTTTGAGAAGAGTATTTCTTGAAGGAAAAAGCGTAACCATGGGACATCGCTTCTTGCACCCATCTGTGGTGGACTGCTGCCAAACCTATGCAAATAGAAGTCAGTCTCCCACCCGGAGGTCCCCTAGGAGGAGGCATGTGACTTCAGGCCAACTGCTTATCTTCTGGTTTAGAAGCCAGGCGTCTGTTTGCCCAAGCCTTGTTGGTCTTATCAGATTAATTTGATTGAGACTGGTTGCTGAAAACCTTTCCCTTTGCTTTACCTTGGGTCCGAAAGGACAGCAAGTCAGGGTTTAGCTGTATACTGTATGCCGAAGGAAACTTCACTTTTTTGGAGTCTGCTTCAGACACAAGAATGTTGTCTAATTCTGTACCAAAAAGAACATTTCCAACAAAAGGCAGAGATTCTAATACCTTCTTGGATTCTGAGTCAGCCTTCCATGTACGTAGCCAAACAGCTCTGCAAGCTGCTACTGAGGAAGCAGACACTTGAGAAGCTACTATACCCATAACCCTCTAGCTGCTTCTTCCATAAAAACAGCTGCCTGCTTTATATAAGCAATATGGGATAACTGTTCTTTCGCTGCCATGGAAAGATCATCTTCCAGTGATTCTGCCCACCCTGCCACTGCTTTAGCCACCCAAGCTGTGGCCATAGCTGGCCTAATAACTGCCCCCGTCAAGGAGAAAATAGTTTTAAGAAAATCATCCATCTTTGTCTGTTACATCATTTAATGATGTTGAAGGGAGAGGTAGTGTACATTTGCGCACTAGTCGAACTACGTCTGCACCTAGTTTGGGAGGAACGTCCGTTTTGAAACAGTCCACAGCAGGTAGAGGATAAAAAGAACCCCATTTCTTAGGAATCAAATTTCTTCCCTAGTGTAACCCATGCCGCTTGCATTATTTCCGTGAGATGCTCTGAATCTGGAAATTCTGCTTCAACAGTTTTTGGACGTCTAAACACAGGAGCCTTCAATTTTAACACGGGGTCTACTGCCTCCTCTAAAGACAGAATGGATTTACATGCATGAATTAACTCAGGTATATCTACTGAGGTAAGATATTTCTCATCTCTAAATGCAGACTCAGAATGGGAGGAAGCAGCTTCATTATCTGAAGTGTCCCCTGATTCTGAAACGTGTAGATTGTTAAGATGTTGCTTCAGGTCTATGTGATTTCAATTCCTTGGGCCTGTCAGCCTGTTTTTGCTGAAAGGCAGTGGATTCCTTAACTGGATATGACAATCCAGGGGGAATGTTGCATGAAAGGGTTAATTGGGTACCCCATACCTGGTAACGTAACTGGTGTCATTTGATCAGCTAAATTGGATAACATCTGTGCAAAAGATGCCCAAGGAGGTTCTGGTGTCGGAACTGGTGCCTGGCTTAAAATCTGATTATTAAGAAGGGTTTTATGGAAATCATAACAAATTTTCACATAACACATTTTGTACCAGATCTTGAGAGATTAACCCCACTTTGCAGAACAAACATGATGTTAATGAAGGGGCTGCCTGTTCACCCTTGCCTTTCTTGGACATAGCAACAATTTAATCAATGTGACAGTCCTCACTTTATATGATTTGTAAAGTACAATCAGATCCCATCCTGCTTTGCACCACCATTGAGGATCAGAATCAAGAGAAAAAGCAAAACTGACAGAAAATAAAGCAGCCGCACTAGCAATCAGTAACATAATTTGCATTAGTATACATTTGCAAAATTACCATATTTTTAACTACACAATACATTCAGTAGGTTGGAAAAAATATTACTGCATTTACATTATACCGGAGTAATAGCATATTCAGATGCACAGCAAATAATACAGCAGTAAATGTTCACAAACGCTCATTTGCATCAGGCACTTATTCAACTACTCAAAACCGCTAGGGTAGGTAGGACCTCAGTGCTGTATCACCTGCCTCAGGAGAGCTGGATACAGGGAGACTTAAATCCCGCTTCCGTATTCAACCATGCCACTAACAAACGGCTGAGAAGACACGGACACACCAGTAAACACTGCCGCACAGCCACTCAGCGAACTGTATAGTAAAAAGCATCTGAGACGGTAGCGGAAATATCAGTTCATGGCGGGAAACTCTGAGGAAACTGGCCATTAACTTGGGGGAAGGGGGGGCACACGACCAGGGGAGCGTCTTACACCACACTGCTGACATCAACCCCAGGGATCGCGTTCGCTGCCGTTCCCCAGAACCTATGAACCCTGCAGCCTAGCGCAGGTACACCCGAGGTGGCAACCGCATCAGCTCCACCCGAGACCGTAAGGCTGCGTTATACGAGTCTTAAACCACTAACTGGAAACAGAGGCCTTAGCTTCTCTCCGTTCTTGGGCCACACCCTAGGACCGTCAGCATGGACTTGCTAGCACATCCAGCTGGTGCCCGCTGAAACATCAGTGTACTCAAAGGTAATAGTTGTCGTGATGCGGCAGAGATGTTGAAGCGACTATCATTAAGTGTTTAAGATGCATAGAAAGTGCACTCAAAAAACAAAACCACACCTAAAAAACAACAAAGCTTGTGGCAGTAAAAACATTAGCAGCCCAACCGTTCTCAGTGGTCCGGCTCCTGCCGCACCAAACAAAAATGAGAATTATGGTAAGAACTTACCGTTGTTAAATCTCTTTCTGCGAGGTACACTGGGCTCCACTGGGGTAACATAGTATCTGAGGTTGAAAAAAGACAATTGTCCATCGAGTTCAACCTATTTGTGGTCTCCTATGCATGATGATTTGACTAAAATTTCTGACTGATGCTGCTGTCAGCCGTTGCATTTTATCCCTATTTATAGTAACTATAATGCATGACTATGCACCATACCCCTGGATATCCTTATCCATTAGGAATTTATCTAACCCATTCTTAAAGGTGTTGACAGATTCCGCCATTACAACTCCCTCGGGCAGGGAATTCCAAACACGTATTGTCCTTACCGTGAAAAAGCCTTTACGCCGTATTGTGCGGAATCTCCTCTCCTCTAACCTGAGCGAGTGTCCACGAATCCTCTGTGTTGATCTAACCAAAAACAGGTCCCGCGCAAGCTCTGTGTATTTTCCCCTTATATATTTGTAGATGTTGATCATATCCCCTCTTAGTCTCCGCTTTTCCAATGTAAACATGCCTAGTCTTTCAAGCCTTTCCTTGTATTCCATCGTCTCCATGCCCTTAATTAGTTTGGTCGCCCTCCTCTGTACCTTTTCAAGCTCCAGGATATCCTGGTGTAGAGCAGGATCTTGATCCGAGGGACCAACAGGCTCAAAGCTTTGACTGTACCCACGCTGCACAGCGCCGCCTCCTCTATAACCCCGCCTCCGTGCACAGGAGCTCAGTTTTTGTTAACCAGTCCAATGCAGTAGCAGGCAAAGAGATGACAACTGTTAGTAGCCACATACACCACATTCTCACGACAGGAGAAAGTGTCAGCAGCTAATGCCATACCAACCCAAAGAAGCAAAGTGCATCAGGGTGGGTGCGCTGTGCAGCCCAGTATACCTCGCAGAAAGATTTAATAACGGCAAGTTCTTACCATAAATCTCGATTTCTGCTGTGGGGTACACTGGGCTCCACAGGGAATGACACTGGGGATGTCCTAAAGCAGTTCCTTATGGGAGGGGACGCACTGTAGCGGGCACAAGAACCTGGAGTACAAAGGAAGCATCCTGGGAGGCGGAAGTATCGAAGGCATAGAACCTTATGAACGTGTTCACTGAGGACCACGTAGCCGCCTTGCACAGTTGTTCAAGGATCGCACCACGGCTGCCCGCTCAAGAAGGTCCAACAGACAGAGTAGAATGGGCTTTTGAAGTAGCAGGAGCTGGACGACCAGCCTGTACATAAGCATGTGCAATCACCATTCTAATCCACCTGGCCAAGGTCTGCTTGTGAGCAGGCCAGCCACGTTTGTGAAAACCAAAAGTACAAAAGAGAATCAGACTTCCTGATAGGAGCTGTCCTCTTCACATAGATACGGCAAGCCCGTACCACATCCAAAGACCGCTCTTTGGAAGACAATTCAGGAGAGGTAAAGGCCGGAACCACAATCACCCTGATTAAGGTGGAAAGAAGACACCACCTTAGGTAGGTACCCGGGACGTGTTTCAAGAACCGCCCGGTCACGGTGAAAAAATAAGAATTTACTTACCGATAATTCTATTTCTCGGAGTCCGTAGTGGATGCTGGGGTTCCTGAAAGGACCATGGGGATTAGCGGCTCCGCAGGAGACAGGGCACAAAAAGTAAAGCTTTAGGATCAGGTGGTGTGCACTGGCTCCTCCCCCTATGACCCTCCTCCAAGCCTCAGTTAGGATACTGTGCCCGGACGAGCGTACACAATAAGGAAGGATTTTGAATCCCGGGTAAGACTCATACCAGCCACACCAATCACACTGCACAACCTGTGATCTGAACCCAGTTAACAGTATGATAACAGCGGAGCCTCTGAAAAGATGGCTCACAACAATAATAACCCGATTTTTGTAACTATGTACAAGTATTGCAGATAATCCGCACTTGGGATGGGCGCCCAGCATCCACTACGGACTCCGAGACATAGAATTATCGGTAAGTAAATTCTTATTTTCTCTATCGTCCTAGTGGATGCTGGGGTTCCTGAAAGGACCATGGGGATAATACCAAAGCTCCCAAACGGGCGGGAGAGTGCGGATGACTCTGCAGCACCGAATGAGAGAACTCCAGGTCCTCCTTAGCCAGGGTATCAAATTTGTAGGATTTTACCAACGTGTTTGCCCCTGACTAAATAGCCGCTCGGCAAAGTTGTAAAGCCGAGACCCCTCGGGCAGCCGCCCAAGATAAGCCCACCTTCCTTGTGGAATGGGCATTTACATATTTTGGCTGTGGCAGGCCTGCCACAGAATGTGCAAGCTGAATTGTATTACACATCCAACTAGCAATAGTCTGCTTAGAAGCAAGAGCACCCAGTTTGTTGGGTGCATACAGGATAACAGCAAGTCAGTTTTCCTGACTCCAGCCGTCCTGGAACCTATATTTACAGGGCCCTGACAACATCTAGCAACCTGGAGTCCTCCAAGTCCCTAGTAGGCGCAAGGCACCAAAATAAGCTGGTTCAGGTGAAACACTGACACCACCTTAGGGAGAGAACTGGGGACGAGTCCGCAGCTCTGCCCTGTCCAAATGGACAAACAGATATGGGCTTTTTTTGAGAAAAAAACCACCAATTTGACACTCGCCTGGTCCAGGCCAGGGCCAAGAGCATGGTCACTTTTCATGTGAGATGCTTCAAATCCACAGATTTGACTGGTTTTAAACCAATGTGATTTGAGGAATCCCAGAACTACGTTGAGATCCCACAGTGCCACTGGAGGCACAAAAGGGGGTTGTATATGCAATACTCCCTTGACAAACTTCTGGACTTCAGGAACTGAAGCCACTTCTTTCTGGAAGAAAATCGACAGGGCCGAAATTTGAACCTTAATGGACCCCAATTTGAGGCCCATAGACACTCCTGTTTGCAGGAAATGCAGGAATCGACAGAGTTGAAATTTCTTCGTGGGGCCTTTCTGGCCTCACACCACGCAACATATTTTTGCCACCTGTGGTGATAATGTTGTGCGGTCACCTCCTTTCTGGCTTTGACCAGGGTAGGAATGACCTCTTCCGGAATGCCTTTTTCCCTTAGGATCCGGCGTTCCACCGCCATGCCGTCAAACGCAGCTGCGGTAAGTCTTGGAAACAGACATGGTACTTGCGGAAACAAGTCCCTTCTTAGCGGCAGAGGCCATAAGTCCTCTGTGAGCATCTCTTGAAGTTCCGGGTACCAAGTCCTTCTTGGCCAATCCGGAGCCATGAGTATAGTTCTTACTCCTCTACGTCTTATAAGTCTCAGTACCTTAGGTATGAGAAGCAGAGGATGGAACACATACACCGACTGGTACATCCATGGTGTTACCAGAACGTCCACAGCTATTGCCTCAGGGTCTCTTAACCTGGCGCAATACCTGTCCCGTTTTTTGTTCAGACGGGACGCCATCATGTCCACCTTTGGTATTTCCCAACGGTTTACAATCATGTGGAAAACTTCCCGATGAAGTTTCCACTCTGCCGGGTGGAGGTCGTGCCTGCTGAGGAAGTCTGCTTCCCAGTTTCCATTCCCGGAATGAAACACTGCTGACAGTGCTATCACATGATTTTCCGCCCAGCGAAAAGTCCTTGCAGTTTTTGCCATTGCCCTCCTGCTTCTTGTGCCGCCCTGTCTATTTACGTGGGCGACTGCCGTGATGTTTTTCCCACTGGATCAATACCGGCTGACCTTGAAGCAGAGGTCTTGCTAAGCTTAGAGTATTATAAATTTACCCTTAGCTCCAGTATATTTATGTGGAGAAAAGTCTCCAGACTTGATCACACTCCCTGGAAATTTTTTCCTTGTGTGACTGCTCCCCAGCCTCTCGGGCTGGCCTCCGTGGTCACCAGCATCCAATCCTGAATGCCGAATCTGCGGCCCTCTAGAAGATGAGCACTCTGTAACCACCACAGGAGAGACACCCTTGTCCTTGGATATAGGGTTATCCGCTGATGCATCTGAAGATGCGATCCGGACCATTTGTCCAGCAGATCCCACTGAAAAATTCTTGCGTGAAATCTGCCGAATGGAATTGCTTCGTAGGAAGTCACCATCTTTACCAGGACCCTTGTGCAATGATGCACTGATTTTAGGAGGTTCCTGACTAGCTCTGATAACTCCCTGGCTCTCTCTTCCGGGAGAAACACCTTTTTCTGGACTGTGTCCAGAATCATCCCTAGGCACAGCAGACTTGTCGTCGGGATCAGCTGCGATTTTGGAATATTTAGAATCCACCCGTGCTGTTGTAGCAGTATCCGAGATAGTGCTACTCCGACCTCCAACTGTTCCCTGGACTTTGCCCTTATCAGGAGATCGTCCAAGTAAGGGATAATTAAGACGCCTTTTCTTCGAAGAAGAATCATCATTTCGGCCATTACCTTGGTAAAGACCCGGGGTGCCGTGGACAATCCAAACGGCAGCGTCTGAAACTGATAGTGACAGTTCTGTACCACGAACCTGAGGTACCCTTAGTGAGAAGGGCAAATTTTGGACATGGAGGTAAGCATCCCTGATGTCTCGGGACACTATATAGTCCCCTTCTTCCTGGTTCGTTATCACTGCTCTGAGTGACTCCATCTTGATTTGAACCTTTGTAAGTGTTCAAATTTTTTTAGATTTAGAATAGGTCTCACCTAGCCTTCTGGCTTCAGTACCACAATATAATGTGGAATAATACCCCTTTTCTTGTTGTAGGAGGGGTAATTTGATTATCACCTGCTGGGAATACAGCTTGTGAATTGTTTCCCATACTGCCTCCTTGTCGGAGGGAGACCTTGGTAAAGCAGACTTCAGGAGCCTGCGAAGGGGAAACGTCTCGACATTCCAATCTGTACCCCTGGGATACTACATGTAGGATCCAGGGGTCCTGTACGGTCCCAGCGTCATGCTGAGAGCTTGGCAGAAGCGGTGGAACGCTTCTGTTCCTGGGAATGGGCTGCCTGCTGCAGTCTTCTTCCCTTTCCTCTATCCCTGGGCAGATATGACTCTTATAGGGACGAAAGGACTGAGGCTGAAAAGACGGTGTCTTTTTCTGCAGAGATGTGACTTAGGGTAAAAACGGTGGATTTTCCAGCAGTTGCCGTGGCCACCAGGTCCGATGGACCGACCCCAAATAACTCCTCTTCCTTTATACGGCAATACACCTTTGTGCCGTTTGGAATCTGCATCACCTGACCACTGTCGTGTCCATAAACATCTTCTGGCAGATATGGACATCGCACTTACTCTTGATGCCAGAGTGCAAATATCCCTCTGTGCATCTCGCATATATAGAAAATGCATCCTTTAAATGCTCTATAGTCAATAAAATACTGTCCCTGTCAAGGGTATCAATATTTTTAGTCAGGGAATCCGACCAAGCCACCCCAGCTCTGCACATCCAGGCTGAGGCGATCGCTGGTCGCAGTATAACACCAGTATGTGTGTATATACTTTTTATGATATTTTCCAGCCTCCTGTCAGCTGGCTCCTTGAGGACGGCCCTATCTATAGACGGTACCGCCACTTGTTTTGATAAGCGTGTGAGCGCCTTATCCACCCTAAGGGGTGTTTCCCAACGCGCCCTAACTTCTGGCGGGAAAGGGTATACCGCCCATAATTTTCTATCGGGGGGAACCCACGCATCATCACACACTTCATTTAATTTATCTGATTCAGGAAAAACTACGGTAGTTTTTTTCACATCCCACATAATACCCTCTTTTGTGGTACTTGTAGTATCAGAAATATGTAACACCTCCTTCATTGCCCTTAACGTGTGGCCCTAATAAGGAATACGTTTGTTTATTCACCGTCGACACTGGATTCAGTGTCCGTGTCTGTGTCTGTGTCGACCGACTAAAGTAAACGGGCGTTTTAAAACCCCTGACGGTGTTTCTGAGACGTCTGGACCGGTACTAATTGTTTGTCGGCCGTCTCATGTCGTCAACCGACCTTGCAGCGTGTTGACATTATCACGTAATTCCCTAAATAAGCCATCCATTCCGGTGTCGACTCCCTAGAGAGTGACATCACCATTACAGGCAATTGCTCCGCCTCCTCACCAACATCGTCCTCATACATGTCGACACACACGTACCGACACACAGCACACACACAGGGAATGCTCTGATAGAGGACAGGACCCACTAGCCCTTTGGAGAGACAGAGGGAGAGTTTGCCAGCACACACCAAAAACGCTATAATTATATAGGGACAACCTTATATAAGTGTTTTCCCTTATAGCATCTTTTATATATTTCTAACGCCAAATTAGTGCCCCCCCTCTCTGTTTTAACCCTGTTTCTGTAGTGCAGTGCAGGGGAGAGCCTGGGAGCCTTCCCTCCAGCCTTTCTGTGAGGGAAAATGGCGCTGTGTGCTGAGGAGATAGGCCCCGCCCCTTTTTCGGCGGGCTCGTCTCCCGCTCTTTAATGGATTCTGGCAGGGGTTAAATATCTCCATATAGCCCCCGGAGGCTATATGTGAGGTATTTTTAGCCAAAAAAGGTTTTCATTTGCCTCCCAGGGCGCCCCCCTCCCAGCGCCCTGCACCCTCAGTGACTGCCGTGTGAAGTGTGCTGAGAGGAAATGGCGCACAGCTGCAGTGCTGTGCGCTACCTTAAGAAGACTGAGGAGTCTTCTGCCGCCGATTCTGGACCTCTTCTCGTTTCAGCATCTGCAAGGGGGCCGGCGGCGAGGCTCCGGTGACCATCCAGGCTGTACCTGTGATCGTCCCTCTGGAGCTAATGTCCAGTAGCCAAAGAAGCCAATCCATCCTGCACGCAGGTGAGTTCACTTCTTCTCCCCTAAGTCCCTCGTTGCAGTGATCCTGTTGCCAGCAGGACTCACTGTAAAATAAAAAACCTAAGCTAAACTTTTCTAAGCAGCTCTTTAGGAGAGCCACCTAGATTGCACCCTTCTCGGCCGGGCACAAAAATCTAACTGAGGCTTGGAGGAGGGTCATAGGGGGAGGAGCCAGTGCACACCACCTGATCCTAAAGCTTTACTTTTTGTGCCCTGTCTCCTGAGGAGCCGCTAATCCCCATGGTCCTTTCAGGAACCCCAGCATCCACTAGGACGATAGAGAAATTAGATATGGTGACCTACAGGACAAGGCACCCAAATACGACACACGTCTAGCAGAGGCAATAGCCAGCAGAAACAAAACCTTTAGAGAAAGCCACTTCAGGTCTGCCGATACAAGAGGCTCAAACGGAGACCCCTGTAACGCCTCCAGAACCACAGACAAGTCCCAAGGAGACAAAGGCGGGATATGAGGAGGTTGAATCCGTAACACACCCTTAGTGAATGTATGAACATCAGGTAAAGTTGAAATTTTTCTCTGGAACCAAACCGACAAGGCAGAAATATGAACCTTGATGGAGGCCAGACGAAGGCCCAAGTCCAGGTCCTGTTGTAGAAAGGCCAAAAGTTTGGCCGAACTAAACTTGTAAGCGTCATGATTGTTAGATGCACACCAAGCAAAGTAAGGATTCCAGACCCTATGATAAATCCGAGCAGAAGCTGCCAAAGCCAATCGGGCTAAATCCTGATCTAAACAGGGGCCCTGAATGAGGAGGAGATCTGGGCGCTGCGGAAGTAGAGGGGGACGCTCTATCGAGAGACCCTGAGGGTCTGAGAACCAATGCCGTCTGGGCCACGCTGGAGCAATCAGAAGTAGGATTCCTCCTTCTTGCTTGAACTTCTTTATTACTCTGGGCAGGAGTGACACCGGAGGGAACACATATGGCAGCCGAAAGTTCCATGGATTTGCCAGTGCGTCCACGAACGCTGCTTGAGGATCCCTTGTCCTTGCTCTTAGGACCGGAACCTTGTGATTGTGTCGAGATGCCATCAGGTCCACATCTGGAAGGCCCCACTTGTCCATCCAGGAGGAGTTGAAACACTTCTGGATGGAGGCTCCACTCTCCGGTGTGTACGTCCTGACCACTGAGGAAGTCCGCTTCCCAGTTTAGGACCCCCGGAATGAACACTGCATATATGGCTGGCAGATGGCGTTCCACCCACTGAAGACTCCGTGATACTTCCCTCATTGTCATGCGGCTTCGAGTGCCGCCTTGATGATTGATGTACGCCACCGTGGTGGCGTTGTCCGACTGTACTTGAACAGGTCTGTTCAGTATTAAATGCTGGGCCAAGTTCAAAGAGTTGAACACCGCCTGCAATTCCAGAATGTATAATCGGGAGGAGAGATTCCTCCTTGGTCCACCAAACCTGAAGGGAGTGTTGCTCCAACACCGCGTCCCAACCCCTCAGACTGGCGTCCGTCGTCAGAAGGATCCAGTTGGAGATCCAGAAGGGACGACCCCTGCTCAATCAATGGTCCTGAAACCACCAGCTCAGTGATAAATGGACCTCCGGAGACCAGGAGATAATTTGAGACCTGATCCGGTGAGGCAGGCCATCCCACTTGGCAAGAATCAGCTTCTGCAGAGGGCGGGAATGGAATTGAGCGTACTCCACCATGTCGAAAGCAGACACCATGAGACCTAGCACTTGCATTGACGAATGTATCGACACGTGCGGACGAGATAGGAAGCATCGAATCCTATCCTGAAACTTCATGACTTCCTCCTGAGACAAGAACAGCCGCTGGTTGTGAGTGTCCAACAACGCGCCCAGGTGTACCATGCTCTGAGCAGGGACCAGGGAAGATTTCTTCCAGTTGATGAGCCACCCGTGGGCTTGCAGAAACTGGATAGTCAGATCCAGATGGCGTACGAGAATTTCTGGGGAATTTGCCAGGATCAACAAGTCGTCCAGGTACGGTAGGATCCCGACCCCTTGAAGGCGGTCATTACCGCCATGACCTTGCTGAAGACTTGCAGAGCCGTGGTTAAACCCAAAAGGTAACGCCCGAAATTGGTAATGGAGATTGCCAACCGCAAACCTCAGGTACTGCTGATGCGACACTGCAATGGGAATATGCAGGTAAGCATCCTGTATGTCCAGTGAGACCATATAATCCCCAGGTTCCAAGGCCAAAACAAAAAAGAGCGAAGAGTTTCCATACGAAACTTGGAGTCCCTCACAAATTTGTTCAAGGACTTGAGGTTGAGAATGGGCTGGGTGGACCAATTTAGTTTCGGGACTAGGAACAGCGGTGAATAGTACCCCTTGCCTCTCTGAGCCAGAGGCACCTGTACTACCACTGCTGTGTCCAGGAGGGACTGTACCACCGAATGAAGAGTTTTTGCCTTCACCTGATCCGAAGGGACGTCTGTCAGGCAAAATCGATGAGGGGGACGATTCTTGAAGGATACAGCGTAACCTCGAGTGATGACTTCCCGTACCCAGGCATCGGAAGTGGTCCTCAACCATTCCTGCGTATACCCTAGAAGTCGGCCCCCCACCCTAGGATACCCCAGAGGGAGGCGCGCCCTGTCATGTGGCAGGCTTGTCGGTTTTGGAAGCAGGCTGACGGGCAGCCCTGGTCCGTTTGGGTTCGGGCTTACTGGGTTTGGAAGTGCGAACCTGTTTCGGGTACGCCTGACCTTTTACTTTCCCTGAAGGACGAAAGGAGCGAAATGGAGTACTCTTAGACTTCGGCACCAAAGGAGCAGTACTAGGTAGATATGCTGTTTTAGCAGAAGCTAAGTAAGCCACAAATCTTGTTGAGGTCTTTTCTGAAAAGAATGTCTCCCTTAAAAGGGAGTACCTCCAGGGTTTTCCAGATCCACAGACCAGGACCGTAACCAGAGAATCCGGCGAGCCAAAATGGACGTAGTAGAAGCCTTGGCCGCCAGAATACCGGCATCAGAAGCCGCCTGTTTAATGTATTGAGATGCTGTGACAATATACGAGACACATTGTCTAGCATGATCAGAAGCGTTGGAAGGAAACTGCTTCCAGCTCCTGAGCCCACGCTTCAATAGCCCATGTCACTGCAATGGTGGGCCTATGCGCAGCACCAGTTAGTGTGGAAATTGCCTTTAAACAACCCTCCAGGCGCTTATCCATCGGTTATTTCAGAGACGTGACGGTAGTTACCGGCAGAGCTAAGGATACCACCAGCCACGCCACCTGCAAACCCACTGGCAGGGGGTGTTTCCCAATTTTTACTTAGTTCCGCTGCGAGGGGGTGCGAGCCAGCATCTTCTTGTGAGGTGTGAATTTCTTTCCTGGATTTTCCCAGGACTCCTGACGTATGTCACAACTAAATGGTCAAAATTAGGAAAAACCTGTTTAACCACTTTCTGAGGTTTAAACCTGTCCGGTTTCTTAGGGGTAGCATCAGGCTCCGGGTCATCAGGAATTTGAAGAATGAGCCTGACAGCCTCCAACAAGTCGGGAACATCCACCTGTGAAACAGATTCCCTATCAAAAGCGTCGGGATCAGAATCTGTGGGGTCAGTATAAACGCCATCCTCATCAGACGAGGTGTCTGGGACATTGGTGGATTGTGAGAAAGTAATGGCCCGCGTAGGGGACCCCTTGGTCTTAGGCAGGCGAGAGTTCGACTTCTGAGTAGTCAGTGATTGGTTCAATTGCTGTAACTGAGCGGACAGTTGATCTGCCCATGGCGGGTTAACCGCGGGGACCATAAGCGGTTGTACCGGCACAGGAGGTCCCATAGGGGGCGTTAGTCTAGTTGCCAGCGTATTCAATAGCATAGAGAAGGTAGCCCAAGGTGGGTCATTTTGAACCCCCATTGCTGAGGTCCCACTTGGGGGTAAGGATACCCCAGAACCTGACCCTCAGCTGCTATGTGATCCTCAAATGTGTCTGCAAAGTCACCACCACGCAATGTGGGATCAGCCCCAGCACCATTTCCCTTTGTAGCTGACATATCCGAAAGCTCAATGCAAGGCAACACAGTACAAGATCAGCAGCACAATACCCGACAAGAACCCCCTGAGCAGTATCAGCACAAACAGGGAAATCAAGAGGTATATGGTAACAAACTCCCAGAGAAAAATACACCCCGAGTATAACCTGTGAACTACCTATAATAAATTATAAACCTGACGCACTAAACCCCCTCAGGTTATAGAATATATGGATGGCAATCTGAGTGAGATACATGAAATGGAGGTCACACAGCAGCTATATGCACACACACAGTCACATTATACAATGCAGAAATTATGACATGCAATAAAACTGCACTGGACTAGCAATACAGAGTAGTACTATGTATAGCTATACACTCAATAGATATAACAATGCACAGTAAAGACTGGATGTATATCACAGGGTACTTGTACTACATAGCCCTAACTAAATGCACTCTTAACACTGTCAGCAGACATGTAGAATATTGAAGTGTCCTGCAAAATGCACAGAGCTGACATGCAAGCAGCTTTACAGAGGAGGATTTGCCCAAATAGTCCCAGGATCAGCTCAGCTTGTCCTAATGGCGCCCAAACGCTGAAAGGGAGTGAAGGAGAGAGAGATATGCAGCTCCAGTGCGGGAGCATTTACTCTAAATGGCGCCCTGGGGGAGGGGCTATAGGTCAAAGCCTTACCATCCTGCTGGACTTCACCACCGGGTACTGTGGGCTTATATAAACGGTTTATGAGAGAAAACCGACCTGTGCCCTTGCCCTGGTGGTCTAGTGGGGTAGCTGTACTACCACAGTGTCCACACCAGCGCGTGATTTACAGCGGGTCACGCCGGGGGGGGGCCCACTTACCTCCTCCCTGAGTGCGGCCACGCGATCCTGGAGAACAGCGGTGGTGTGTGTGACTAACTAGAAGAAAACCGGAGCCTCCGCTGTAAGTACCCAGCAACCAGGGTGCGGGAGTATACAGCGCCGCTGGGGGAGGTGATTGTGCTGCAGCAGGAGATGTCAGACTGACACCTAACACAGATAGTGCCTCTGCTGCAGCCCTTGAAGTCTTAATTTTTCTTATAAAAGCTCCTTCTCAGGGTTGCTGGAGAAAGCCCCCCTGTTGTATGCCTGCTTTCTACATTGCACCAACTACAAAACTGAGCTCCTGTGCACGGAGGCAGGGTTATAGAGGAGGCGGAGCTACGCATTCTGGGAACAGTCAAAGCTTTGAGCCTGTTGGTGCCTCGGATCAAGATCCTACTCTACACCCCAATGTTATTCCCTGTGGAGCCCAGTGTACCCCACAGCAGAAAAAATTGAATTTCCTGAGACGGGAGGCAGCGATATAGGGGGTTAGCCTATTGCAACCTGGGAGTCTTTAAAGCTTAGCTCGCTTTGTGCCCATTTCACTGTCGTTACCTAATATTCCAAGGTATATCCTGTGGATACCACTGGGGACCATGAAGGAGAAACATGCTTTTCTACCCACTCAAGGATGCAGGCAGATTCGCGCATAGCTAGACAGCTCCCCCTTGGCGATGTCAGATTACACTCGAATCGGACGTCCCTGAAGAAAGTTACATGCTGATGAGAGCACGTTGAAAACTGTCCTCAGCTTCAGAACATTTATTGGTAGAAGAGCCTCCTGTTGAGACAACAGACCCTAAAATTGAGTGTGTACCACCACCGCACACCAGCCTCTAAACCATGGTCACAAGACATCAACCCCATATTCTGAACAGATGATCCGCCCCGAGATGATAGAAGTTCAACCACCAAAGAAGGGAGAAACGGGTCAGAGGAGATAGACAAAACTCTGTGCATCTGAAGGTGGGACTTCGTCCACTGTGATATTAAGTTCAACTAAAAGGTTCCTGAGTTCCCTAAGCACTCAGAATCTTTCACCCTATAAGATGTTTGCACCGACCCCCTAGGTCCCACGAAGCAGGCAGGCTGTTGCCAATCAGCCTGCCTGAAAATAAGAAACAAAAAGTAAACTGAAGAAAAAAAATTCTGGAGCTCCAGAGGATGTTACTGGCTCCTTCGGAGATAGATAGATAGATAGATAGATAGATAGATAGATAGATAGATAGATAGATAGATAGATAGATAGATAGATAGATAGATAGATAGATAGACACACACAGTGCAGCTTTATTGTAATAATAATTTCTTGCATCTGCTGTGAGTTTCGCTTTCCGTGTGTCCCTGATGTAACTAATTATCACTATATTCTGTACCTTGGGCTAGGTGCGTTTCTTACAATATGGTTATACACAGTGTTTATCCATCTATCTATAGATAATAGGATTTTAATACTTTTCTCTTAGTCCGTAGAGGATGCTGGGGACACCATTAGAACCATGGGGCTATAGACGGGCTCCGCAGGAGACATGGGCACTTTAGGACTTTGAAAGGGTGTGAAGTGGCTCCTCCCTCTATGCCCCTCCTCCAGACTCCAGTTATAGGAACTGTGCCCAGGGAGACGTACATTTTGAGGAAAGGATTTATTGTTAAATTAAGGTGAGATTCATACCAGCTCACCCCTCAAGCATGCCGCACAACGTGGCATTCAACAGAACACAAGCCAACAGCATGAACAATTGCAGCAACCTGCTGACAATAAACGTAACACAACATGTGTGTAACCACAACTAATAACTGCAGATGCAGTACGTACTGGGACGGGCGCCCAGCATCCTCTACGGACTAAGAGAAAAAGGATTTACCGGTAGGTATTAAAATCCTATTTTCTCATACGTCCTAGAGGATGCTGGGGACACCATTAAAACCATGTGGTTATACCAAAGCTCTAGAACGGGCAGGAAAGTGCGGATGACTCTGCAGCACCGATTGACCGAACTTAAGGTCTTCATCGGCCAAGGTGTCAAACTTGTAGAACTTTGCAAATGTGTTTGACCCCGACCAAATAGCTGCTCGGCAAAGTTGCAACGCCGAGACCCCCCGGGCAGCCGCCCAGGATGAGCCCACCTTTCTAGTAGAATGGGCCTTCCCCGATTCCGGTAACGGCAATCCAGCAGTGAAATGAGCATGCTGAATTGTGTTATAGATCCAGCGTGCAATGGTCTGCTTGGAAGCAGGACACCCAACCTTGTTGGGAGCATACAGGACAAACAGAGCCTCTGTTTTCCTAATCTGAGCCGTTCTGGCGACATAAATCTCAAAGCTCTGACCACATCCAGAGATTTTGACTCAGCGAAGGCGTCAGTAGCCACAGGCACCACAATAGGTTGGTTCATGTGGAAAGAGGAAACCACCTTCGCTAGAAATAGTTGACGTGTCCTCAATTCAGCTCTATCTTCATGGAAGATCAAATAAGGGCTCTTGTGAGACAAGGCCGCCAAGTCAGCCACCCGCCTTGCAGATGCCAAGGCCAACAGGATGACCACTTTCCAAGTGAGGAATTTAAACTCCACCTTCCGTAAAGGTTCAAACCAATGTGATTGAAGGAATTGCAACACCACATTAAGATCCCATGGTGCCACTGGAGGCAAAAATGGAGGTTGAATGGAAGTCTGAACTTCTGTAAGGGAGGCCAATTGTTTATGAAAGAAAACTGATCAGGCTGAAATCTGTACCTTAATTGAGCCCAATTTTAGGCCCGCATCCACACCTGCTTGTAGAAAATGAAGAAAACGTCCTAGCTGAAACTCTTCCGTAGGAGCCTTCTTGGATTCACACCAAGAAACATATTTTCTCCAAATACGATGGTAATGTTTAGACGTTACCCCTTTTCTGGCCTGAATAAGTGTGGGAATGACTTCACTGGGAAAACCCTTACGGGCTAGGATTTTGCTCTTAACCGCCATGCCGTCAAACGCAGCCACGGTAAGTCCTGATACGCGCACGGCCCCTGTTGTAACAGGTCCTCGTGCAGAGGAAGAGGCCAGGGATCTCCCATGAGTAATTCCTGAAGATCTGGATACCAAGCCCTCCTTGGCCAGTCTAGGACAATGAGGATCGCCCGGATCCTTGTTCTTATGATTTTTGGAATGAGAGGAAGTGGAGGGAATACATACACCGACTGACACCCCCACGGTGTCACCAGAGCACCACTGCAATTGCTTGAGGGTCCTTTGACCTGGAACAATATCTCTGAAGCTTCTTGTTGAGACGAGATGCCATCATGTCTACTTGAGGAACTCCCCAACGACCTGTCACCTCTGCGAAGACTTCTTGGTGAAGGCCCCACTCTCCTGGATGGAGATCGTGTCTGCTGAGGAAGTCTGCTTCCCAGTTGTCGACGCCTGGAATGAAGATCGCTGACAGAGCGCTTGTATGCTTTTCCGCTCAACGGAAAATCCTTGTAGCTTCTGCCATTGCCGCTCTGCTTTTCGTTCCGCCCTGACTGTTTATGTACGCTACTGCTGTTACATTGTCCGACTGGATCAGTACAGGCATATCTTGGAGATGATGTTCCGCTTGCAGAAGGCCGATGTAAATGGCCCTTAACTCCAGAACATTTATGTGGAGACAAGTTTCCTGACATGACCATCTTCCTTGGAAGTTTACTACCATTGTGACTGCCCCCCAGCCTCTGAGGCTTGCATCCGTGGTGACTAGGATCCAGTCCTGTATCCCGAATCTGTGCCCCTCTAGGAGGAGAGAGCTGTGCAGCCACCACAGGAGTGATACCCCGGTCTTGGAAGACAGGATTATCCTACGGTGCGCATGTGTAGGTTAGGTGGGACTGGACCACTTGTCCAACAGGTCCCACTGGAACACTCTGGCATGGAACCTGCCAAACCGAATGCATTGATGGATTGACACTCTTGCTGGTTTCAGAATTTGTTTGACCAGACTCTGAAGTTCCAGAGCCTTTTCCACTGGAAGAAAGACACTGTAGTTCTGTGTCCAATATCATTCCCAAAAACGACAACCGCGTCGTCGGAATCAACTGTGATTATGGCAAGTTTAGGAGCCAACCATGTTGCTGAAGAACTGTCAGGGAGAGTGCAGCGTTTTGCACCAACTGGTCCCTGGATCTCGCCTTTATCAGGAGATCGTCCAAGTACGGGATAATCGTGACTCCTTGCTTGCAAAGGAGAACCATCATCTCCGCCATTACTTTGGTGAAAACCCTCGGAGCTGTGGACAGAACAAATGTCAACGTTTGAAATTGGTAATGACATTCCTGTATTGCAAACCTCAGGTAAGCCTGATGCGGAGGATAAATGGGAACATGTAAGTAGGCATCCATAAAATTCCTTTTCTCCAGACTGGAGATCACTGCTCGAGCTTGAATTTGAATTTCTTTAGGAAGAAATTTAGGGATTTCAGGTTTAGGATTGGTCTGACCGAGCAGTCCAGCTTCGGGACCATAAACAGGCTCGAATAAAAACCTTCTCCCTGTTTTGACTGGGGAACCCCGACGATAACCTGATTTTGACATAACTTTTGTATTGCGTCGCAAACTACCTCCCTGTCCGGAAGAGAAGCTGGTAAGGACGATTTGAAAAAACGGAGAGGGGGAAAGTCTTGAAACTCTAGCTTGTACCCTTGGGAAACTATTTGTAAAACCCATGGGTCTAGGTCCGAACGAACCCAAAACTGACTGAAGAGTTTGAGACGTGCCCCCACCGATGCAGACTCCCGCATAGGAGCCCCAACGTCATGCGGTGGAATTGGCAGAAGCCTGGGAGGACTGACAAGGCTGGTGATCGTTTACCTCTTCCTCTAGTAGCAAGGAAGGAAGAACCTCGGCCCTTTCTGTATTTATTGGGCCGAAAGGACTGCATCTGATAGTGGTGCGTTTTCTTTTGTTGTGGAGGAACATAAGGCAAAAAGGATGACTTACCCGCGGTAGCTGTAGATACCAAATCATCAAGGCCGTCGCCAAATAAGGCCTTACCTTTATATGGTAGAGATTCCATACTTTTCTTGGAATCAGCATCAGCATTCCATTTGGTGAATCCACAACGCTCGTCTAGCTGAGACTGCCATGGCACTGGCCTTTGATCCCAAAAGACCAATATCTCTCGCAGCTTCCTTAAGATATGCTGCAGCGCCCTTGATATAACCCAGCGTCAAGAGGATCCTTTCCCTATCTAGGGTATCTATTTCAGAAGACAAGTTGTCTGCCCACTTTTCGATAGCACTACTTACCCACGCAGATGCAATGACAGGTCTGTACCCGTGGTCACATAAATGGACTTTAACGTAGTTTCTTGTTTACGATCCGCAGGATCCTTGAGGTCCGCCGTGTCAGGTGACGGGAGAGCCACCTATTTAGACAAACGTGACAGGGCCTTGTCCACATTGGGGAGTGACTCCCACTTTTCCCTATCCGCCGAGGGAACCGGATAAGCTACCGTAATTATTTTGGGAATCTGAAACTTTCTGTCAGAACCTTCCCAGACTTTTTCAAATAGCGTGTTCAGTTCATGAGAGGGAGGCAACGTTATCTCAGGTTTCTTTTCCTTATACATACAGACCCTTTTATCAGGGACAGCCGGGTCCCCAGTGATATGTAATACCTCTTTGACCGCTACAATCATGTACTGAATGCTTTTTTGCCAATTTTGGATCTAATCTGGAATCGCTGTAGTCGACACTGGAATCAGAGTCCGTGTCCGTAGCAGTGTCTGCCAACTGGGCCAACGTACGTTTTTGTTACCATGAGGGAACCTGACTTTGCAATAACATATCTTCCACAGATTTCTACCAGGCCTAGGTCTGAGACTCAGACTTATCCAGCCTCTTACTAATAAGAGCCACATTAGCATTCAAGGCGTTCAACACATTTACCCAATCAGGCGTCGGCTGTGCCAACATGGTCACCCGCACATCCTTTTGTGTCCCTAATACAGGCTCCTCCTGGGAAGAGCCTTCAGCCTCAGACATGTCGACACACGTGCACCAAACACCCACAGACACACTGGGCATATAGGGGACAGACCCACAGTAAAACCTGTCAGATACACAGAGGGGATTTGCCAGCTCACACCCCAGCGCTCAATCAGTGGTTTTTGAAGCGCCCAATAAATGCCCCAGACCTGTAGTGCTTTTAATATAAAGCATATTGCACCAAATTAGCCAGTGCCCCCCCCCCCCCCCCCATTTTGCACCCTGATGCTTGTCAGTGAGAAGGAGGGACCAGCGTCTCTGCAGCCTGATGGGGAGGAAATGGCACAGAGTGAGTTGTGAGGACGAAGCTCCGCCCCCCTTAATGGCGCGTTTCTGTCCTGCTTCTTTTGCTATATGATTATACTGGCGGGGGTTAGGACAGTGCCTCGGCACTAATGTCCCCTCTTGCCAGTGTCCACTGAGGATTTTTTAGCTGCCCAGGGCGCCCTGCACCCTGCAGTGCTGTGTGTATGTGGGAGCTTGGGGCGCAGCATCCGCGTACTGTGCGGTACCTCCAAGAATGCCATCACTGAAGTCTTCTTTTCTTCAGCTACTCACCTGTCTTCTGACTTCTGGCTCTGTAAGGGGGTGACGGCCGGCTGCGGGAGTAAGCGGGAGTAAGCATCTAGGCGTGCCCAGCGATCAGCACAGTCAGGAGCTAATGGTGTCCTGTAGCCAGAAGGAGAGCCCTTGAACTCACTGGAAGTGGGTCATACTTCTCGCCCCTAAGTCCCACGAAGTAGGGAGACTGTTGCCAGCAGTGTCCAATTGGACACTATGAAACCGCTGACGTAAGCAAGGAGGCGGAGAAACGCGTCTGTCAGGATCTCTGGACACGGTGCGCAGCTGTCGGGATCTCCCTATACGGGGCACAGCTTGTTACACAGCACGACTATACCGGCCGGCCGGTGAGAGCATCGGAAAACCCCAGTGCTAAGGGTTTACTGGTGAGCGTCTATCCCCAAGTACCCACGGGACACCAGATAAGGCTAGAATTAAAAGTAATAGCCGGGAGGGGAACGGAGGTTTGCCCAGAGAAAATACGGGCAGAGAGACATTGCTACAAGGTAGCTATAACAACAAGTTATATGGTGCAGTGAAACAAAGATCGAGTTTTGTATAAGAGTTTTACAAGGCTGCATAAACATCATTATATGTGAATGGAAACTCACAGGTGTGAGAAAGCACGGACTTCCATATGTGCATAGGAATGCCTTAATTGCTTAATGAAATATAGAAATACACGGACTGCCTTAACATTGGTCATTTAAATAGGTTTTATTCCTGAAAGAATACATTTTAAGTGAATATATACCCTGAATTGCATTTGTGTATAGCAATTGTTTTTTAGATTTAAGATACTGGCCGGTATCAATGTGATGTATAATAAGAATTTACTTACCGATAATTCTATTTCTCGTAGTCCGTAGTGGATGCTGGGAACTCCGTAAGGACCATGGGGAATAGCGGCTCCGCAGGAGACTGGGCACAAAAGTAAAAGCTTTATGACTAGCTGGTGTGCACTGGCTCCTCCCCCTATGACCCTCCTCCAAGCCTCAGTTAGGATACTGTGCCCGGACGAGCGTACACAATAAGGAAGGATTTTGAATCCCGGGTAAGACTCATACCAGCCACACCAATCACACCGTACAACTTGTGATCTGAACCCAGTTAACAGTATGATAAACGTAGGAGCCTCTGAAAAGATGGCTCACAACAATAAACAACCCGATTTTTGTAACAATAACTATATACAAGTATTGCAGACAATCCGCACTTGGGATGGGCGCCCAGCATCCACTACGGACTACGAGAAATAGAATTATCGGTAAGTAAATTCTTATTTTCTCGGACGTCCTAGTGGATGCTGGGAACTCCGTAAGGACCATGGGGATTATACCAAAGCTCCCAAATGGGCGGGAGAGTGCGGATGACTCTGCAGCACCGAATGAGAGAACTCCAGGTCCTCCTCAGCCAGGGTATCGAATTTGTAAAATTTAGCAAACGTGTTTGCCCCTGACCAAGTAGCTGCTCGGCAAAGTTGTAAAGCCGAGACCCCTCGGGCAGCCGCCCAAGATGAGCCCACCTTCCTTGTGGAATGGGCTTTTACAGATTTTGGCTGTGGCAGGCCTGCCACAGAATGTGCAAGCTGAATCGTACTACAAATCCAACGAGCAATCGTCTGCTTAGAAGCAGGAGCACCCAGCTTGTTGGGTGCATACAGGATAAACAGCGAGTCAGATTTTCTGACTCCAGCCGTCCTGGAAACATATTTTCAGGGCCCTGACTACGTCCAGCAACTTGGAGTCCTCCAAGTCCCTAGTAGCCGCAGGCACCACAATAGGCTGGTTCATGTGAAACGCTGAAACCACCTTAGGGAGAAATTGAGGGCGAGTCCTCAGTTCTGCCCTGTCTGAATGAAAAATTAGGTAAGGGCTTTTATATGATAAAGCCGCCAATTCTGAGACATGCCTGGCTGAAGCCAGGGCTAACAGCATGACCACTTACCATGTGAGATATTTTAATTCCACAGTGGTGAGTGGTTCAAACCAATGTGACTTTAGGAGACTCAACACTACATTGAGATCCCAAGGTGCCACTGGAGGCACAAAAGGAGGCTGTATATGCAGTACCCCTTTGACAAACGTCTGAACTTCAGGCACTGAAGCCAGTTCTTTTTGGAAGAATATTGACAGGGCCGAAATTTGAACCTTAATGGACCCTAATTTTAGGCCCATAGATAGTCCTGTTTGCAGGAAATGCAGGAAACGACCCAGTTGAAACTCCTCTGTAGGGGCCTTCTTGGCCTCACAGCACGCAACATATTATCGCCAAATGCGGTGATAATGTTTCGCAGTTACATCCTTCCTGGCCTTGATCAGGGTAGGGATGACTTCATCTGGAATGCCTTTTTCCTTCAGGATCCGGCGTTCAACCTCCATGCCATCAAACGCAGCCGCGGTAAGTCTTGGAACAGACAAGGTCCCTGCTGGAGCAGGTCCTTTCTTAGAGGTAGAGGCCACGGGTCCTCCGTGAGCATCTCTTGAAGTTCCGGGTACCAAGTCCTCCTTGGCCAATCCGGAGCCACGAGTATAGTTCTTACTCCTCTCCTTCTTATGATTCTCAATACTTTGGGTATGAGAGGCAGAGGAGGGAACACATACACTGACTGGTACACCCACGGTGTTACCAGAGCGTCCACCGCTATCGCCTGAGGGTCCCTTGACCTGGCGCAATATCTGTCTAGTTTCTTGTTGAGACGAGACGCCATCATGTCCACCTTTGGTTTTTCCCAACGGTTTACAATCACGTGGAAGACTTCTGGGTGAAGTCCCCACTCCCCCGGGTGGAGGTCGTGTCTGCTGAGGAAGTCTGCTTCCCAGTTGTGCTTGACTTAGGGCATTGTAAATTGTCCTTAGTTCCAGGATATTTATGTGAAGAGACGTTTCCATGCTTGACCACAAGCCCTGGAAATTTCTTCCCTGTGTGACTGCTCCCCAGCCTCTCAGGCTGGCATCCGTGGTCACCAGAATCCAGTCCTGAATGCCGAATCTGCGGCCCTCTAGAAGATGAGCACTCTGCAACCACCACAGGAGAGACACCCTTGTCCTTGGAGATAGGGTTATCCGCTGATGCATCTGAAGATGCGATCCGGACCATTTGTCCAGCAGATCCCACTGAAAAGTTCTTGCATGGAATCTTCCGAATGAAATCGCTTCGTAAGAAGCCACCATCTTTCCCAGGACCCTTGTGCATTGATGCACTGACACTTGTCCTGGTTTCAGGAGGTTCCTGACTAGCTCGGATAACTCCCTGGCCTTCTCCTCCGGGAGAAACACCTTTTTCTGGACTGTGTCCAGAATCATCCCTAGGAACAGTAGACGTGTCGTTGGAATCAGCTGCGATTTTGGAATATTTAGAATCCACCCGTGCTGACGTAGCACTACCTGAGATAGTGCTACTCCGACCTCTAACTGTTCCCTGGACCTTGCCCTTATCAGGAGATCGTCCAAGTAAGGGATAATTAAGACGCCTTTTCTTCGAAGAAGAATCATCATTTCGGCCATTACCTTGGTAAAGACCCGTGGTGCCGTGGACAATCCAAACGGCAGCGTCTGAAACTGATAATGACAGTTTTGTACCACAAACCTGAGGTACCCTTGGTGAGAAGGGTAGATTGGGACATGGAGATAAGCATCTTTGATGTCCAGAGACACCATATAGTCCCCTTCTTCCAGGTTCGCTATCACTGCTCTGAGTGACTCCATCTTGAATTTGAACCTTTTTATGTAAGTGTTCAACGATTTCAGATTTAAAATCGGTCTCACCGAGCCGTCCGGCTTTGGTACCACAAACAGCGTGGAGTAATACCCCTTTCCCTGTTGTAGGAGGGGTACCTTGATTATCACCTGCTGGGAATACAGCTTGTGAATAGCTTCCAATACTGCCTCCCTGTCGGAGGGAGACGTTGGTAGAGCAGACTTCAGGAACCGGCGAGGAGGAGACGTCTCGAATTCCAATTTGTACCCCTGTGATACTACCTGCAGGATCCAGGGGTCCACTTGCGAGTGAGCCCACTGCGCGTTGAAATTTTTGAGACGGGCCCCCACCGTGCCTGAGTCCGCTTGTAAAGCCCCAGCGTCATGCTGAAGACTTGGCAGAAGCGGGGGAGGGCTTCTGATCCTGGGAAGAGGCTGCCTGCTGCAGTCTTTTTCCCCTTCCTCTGCCCCGGGGCAGAAATGAGTGGCCTTTTGCCCGCTTGCCCTTATGGGGATGAAAGGACTGAGTCTGAAAAGACAGTGTCTTTTTCTGCTGAGAGGTGACCTGGGGTAAAAAGGTGGATTTCCCAGCCGTCGCCGGGGACACCAGGTCCGATAGACCAACCCCAAATAACTCCTCCCCTTTATACGGCAAAACTTCCATATGCCGTTTGGAATCCGCATCACCTGACCACTGTCGTGTCCATAAACTTCTTCTGGCAGAAATGGACAGCGCACTTACTCTTGATGCCAGGGTGCAAATATCCCTCTGTGCATCTCGCATATATAGTAATGCATCCTTTAAATGCTCTATAGTCAATAATATACTGTCCCTATCCAGGGTATCAATATTTTCAGTCAGGGAATCCGACCAAGCCACTCCAGCGCTGCACATCCAGGCTGAGGCGATTGCTGGTCGTAGTATAACACCAGTATGTGTGTATATACCCTTTAGGATATTTTCCAGCTTTCTATCAGCTGGTTCCTTGAGGGCGGCCGTATCAGGAGACGGCAACGCCACTTGTTTTGATAAGCGTGTGAGCGCCTTATCTACCCTAGAGGGTGTTTCCCAACGCGCCCTAACCTCTGGCGGGAAAGGGTATAATGCCAATAATTTATTAGAAATCAGCAGTTTTTTATCGGGGGAAACCCACGCTTTGTCACACACCTCATTTAATTCATCTGATTCAGGAAAAACTATGGGTAGTTTTTTCACACCCCACATAATACCCCTTTTTTGTGGTACTTGTAGTATCAGAAATGTTCAAAGCCTCCTTCATTGCCGTGATCATGTAACGTGTGGCCCTACTGGACATTACGTTTGTCTCGTCACCGTCGACGCTGGAGTCAGTATCCGTGTCTGGGTCTGTGTCGACCATCTGAGGTAACGGGCGCTTTAGAGCCCCTGACGGTGTTTGAGACGCCTGGACAGGCACTAACTGATTTGCCGGCTGTCTCATGTCGTCAACAGTTTTTTGCAAAGTGCTGACACGGTCACGTAATTCCTTCCATACGACCATCCAGTCAGGTGTCGACTCCCTAGGGGGTGACATCACTATTACAGGCAATTGCTCCGCCTCCACATCATTTTCCTCCTCATACATGTCGACACAATCGTACAGACACACAGCACACACACAGGGAATGCTCTGATAGAGGACAGGACCCCACGAGCCCTTTGGGGAGACAGAGGGAGAGTTTGCCAGCACACACCAGAGCGCTATATATATATACAGGGATAACCTTATATAAGTGTTTCTCCCTTCTATAGCTGCTGTATTTGTATTATCTGCCAATTAGTGCCCCCCCTCTCTTGTTTTACCCTGATTCTGTAGCAGGACTGCAGGGGAGAGTCAGGGAGCCGTCCTTCCAGCGGAGCTGTGAGGGAAAATGGCGCTTGTGTGCTGAGGAGATAGGCTCCGCCCCCTTTTCGGCTGCCTTTTCTCCCGCTTTTTTTAGGAAAACTGGCAGGGGTTAAATGCATCCATATAGCCCAGGAGCTATATGTGATGCATTTCTTTAGCCATATAAGGTTTAAAACGTGTTTTATTGCGTCTCAGGGCGCTCCCCCCCAGCGCCCTGCACCCTCAGTGACCGGAGTGTGAAGTGTGCTGAGAGCAATGGCGCACAGCTGCAGTGCTGTGCGCTACCTTATTGAAGACAGGAACGTCTTCTGCCGCCGATTTTTCCGGACCTCTTCGCTCTTCTGGCTCTGTAAGGGGGCCGGCGGCGCGGCTCCGGGACCCATCCAAGCTGAGCCTGTGATCGTCCCTCTGGAGCTAATGTCCAGTAGCCAAGAAGCCCAATCCACTCTGCATGCAGGTGAGTTCGCTTCTTCTCCCCTTAGTCCCACGATGCAGTGAGCCTGTTGCCAGCAGGTCTCACTGAAAATAAAAAACCTATTTAAACTTTTACTCTAAGCAGCTCAGGAGAGCTACCTAGCATGCACCCTTCTCGGCCGGGCACAAAAATCTAACTGAGGCTTGGAGGAGGGTCATAGGGGGAGGAGCCAGTGCACACCAGCTAGTCAAAGCTTTTACTTTTGTGCCCAGTCTCCTGCGGAGCCGCTATTCCCCATGGTCCTTACGGAGTTCCCAGCATCCACTAGGACGTCAGAGAAATTGTTTTATATAATTATTAAAAATCATATCAGATTGAGGTAGCGCATTCTCATTTGTTTTTGTAAAAAAACATATTTCTCTTCTTTAAGACTCATACCAGCCACACCAATCACACCGTACAACTCGTGATACTATACCCAGTTAACAGTATGAATAACAACTGAGCCTCACGAACAGATGGCTCAGAACAATAACCCTTTAGTTAGGCAATAACTATATACAAGTATTGCAGACAATCCGCACTTGGGATGGGCGCCCAGCATCCACTACGGACTACGAGAAATAAAATTACCGGTGAGTAAATTCTTATTTTCTCTGACGTCCTAGTGGATGCTGGGAACTCCGTAAGGACCATGGGGATTATACCAAAGCTCCCAAACGGGCGGGAGAGTGCGGATGACTCTGCAGCACCGAATGAGCAAACTCAAGGTCCTCCTCAGCCAGGGTATCAAACTTGTAGAATTTTGCAAATGTGTTTGAACCCGACCAAGTAGTAGCTCGGCAAAGTTGTAAAACCGAGCCCCCTCGGGCAGCCGCCCAAGAAGAGCCCCTTTCCTCGTGGAATGGGCTTCTACAGATTTAGGATGCGGCAGTTCAGCCGCAGAATGTGCAAGTTGAATCGTGCTACAGATCCAGCGAGCAATAGTCTGCTTTGAAGCAGGAGCACCCAGCTTGTTGGGTGCATACAGGATAATAGCGAGTCAGTTTTCCTGACTCTAGCCATCCTGGAAATACAGATTTTCAGGGCCCTGACTACGTCCGGCAACTTGGAATCCTCCAAGTCCCGAGTAGCCGCAGGCACCACAATAGGTTGGTTCAAATGAAACGCTGATACCACCTTAGGAAGAAATTGGGAAAGAGTCCTCAATTCCGCCCTATCCATATGAAAAACAGATAAGGCTTTTACATGACAAAGCCGCCAATTCTGACACACGCCTGGCCGAAGCCAAGGCCAACAGCATGACCACTTTCCACGTGAGATAATTTTGCTCCACGGTTTTAAGTGGCTCAAACCAATGCGACTTTAGGAAATCCAACACCACGTTGAGATCCCAAGGTGCCACTGGAGGCACAAAATGGGGCTGAGTACGCAGCACTCCTTTTAACAAAAGTCTGAACTTCAGGCAGTGACGCCAGTTCTTTTTGGAAGAAAATCGACGGAGCCGAAATCTGGACCTTAATGGAACCCAATTTGAGGCCCATAGTCCGTGGGGCCTTCCTGGCCTCACACCAAGCAACATATTTTCGCCATATGCGGTGATAATGTTTTGCGGTCACATCCTTCGTAGCTTAAATCAGCGTAGGAATGACTTCCTCCGGAATGCCCTTTTCCTTTAGGATCCGGTGTTCAACCGCCATGCCGTCAAACGCAGCCGTGGTAAGTCTTGGAACAGACAGGGCCCCTGCAGTAGCAGGTCCTGTCTGAGCGGCAGAGGCCATGGGTCCTCTGAGATCATTTCTTGAAGTTCTGGGTACCAAGCTCTTCTTGGCCAATCCGGAACAATGAGTATAGTTCTTACTCCTCTCCTACTTATTATCCTCAGTACCTTGGGTATGAGAGGAAGAGGAAGGAACACAAGCTAACTGGTACACCCACGGTGTCACTAGAGCGTCCACAGCTATCGCCTGAGGGTCCCTTGACCTGGCGCAATATTTAAGCTTTTTGTTGAGGCAGGACGCCATCATGTCCACCTGTGGCCGTTCCCAACGGTTCACAATCAGCTGGAAAACTTCTGGATGAAGTCCCCACTCTCCCGGGTGGAAGTCGTGCTTGCTGAGGAAGTCTGCTTCCCAGTTGTCCACTCCCGGAATGAACACTGCTGACAGTGCTATCACTTGATTCTCCGCCATCGAAGAATCCTTGTGGCTTCTGCCATTGCCACCCTGCTTCTTGTACCGCCCTGGTGGTTTACATGGGCGACCACTGTGATGTTGTCTGACTGAATCCGAACCGATTGGTTTTGAAGCAGGGGTTCCGCTTGACTCAGGGCGTTGTAAACGGCCCTTAGTTCCAGAATATTTATGTGTAGGGAAGTTTCCTGACTCGACCATTGTCCTTGGAAGTTTCTTCCCTGGGTGACTGCCCTCCAACCTCGGAGGCTTGCATCCGTGGTCCCCAGGACCCAGTCCTGTATGCCAACTCTGCGGCCTTCGAGCAGAGGGGCACTCTGCAGCCGCCACAGCAGAGACACCCTGGCCCTCGGGGACAGGGTGATTAACCCATGCATCTGGAGATGCGATCCGGACCACTTGCCCAACAGATCCCACTGGAAGATTCTTGCATGGAATCTGCCGAAGGGAATTGCTTCGTAAGAAGCTACCATCTTTCCCAGGACTCGCGTGCAGTGATGCACCGACACCTGCTTCGGTTTCAGGAGGTCCCTGACCAGAGATGATAATTCCTGGGCCTTCTCCTCCAGGAGAAATATTCTGTTCTGTGTACAGAATCACACCCAAGAACAGCAGACGCGTCGCAGGAATCAGCTGCGACTTTGGGATATTCAGAATCCAGCCCTGCTGATGCTGCACTTCCTAAGATAGTGCTATGCTGACTAGCAACTGCTCTTTGGACCTCACCTTTATAAGGAGATCGTCCAAGTATGGAATAACCATGACTCCCCTCTTTCGGAGGAGCATCATCATTTTGGTCATTACTTTGGTAAATACCCGCGGTGCCGTGGACATACCAACGGCAACGTCTGGAATTGGTAATGACATTCCTGTACCACAAACTTGAGGTACTCCTGGTGGGTTGGATAAATGGGGACATGCAGGTAGGCATCCTTGATGTCCCATGACATCATAAAATCCCCCTCTTCCAGGCTTGCAATAACCGCTCTGAGCGATTCCATCTTGAACTTGAACTTTTTTATATATATGTTCAAGGACTTTAATTTTAGAATGGGTCTCACCGAACCGTCTGGTTTCGGTACCACAACATTGTGGCATAGTAACCCCGTCCCTGTTGAAGGAGGGGTACCTTGATTATCACCTGCTGAAGAAACAGCTTGTGAATTGCCGCCAGTACTACCTCCCTTTCTCCGAGGGCAGCAGGCAAGGCTGATTTGAGGTAACGGCGAGGGGGAGTCGCCTCGAACTCCAGCTTGTATCCCTGTGATACTATTTGCAGAACCCAGGGATCCACCTGTGAGCGAGCCCACTGGTCGCTGAGGTTCCGGAGACGCGCCCCCACCGCACCTGGCTCCGCCTGTGGAGCCCCATCGTCATGCGGTGGACTTAGAGGAAGCGGGGGAAGATTTTTGATCCTGGGAACTGGCTGTCTGGTGCAGCTTTTTCCCTCTTCCCTTGTCTATGTGCAGAAAGGAAGCGCCTTTGACCCGCTTGCTTTTCAGAGGCCGAAAGGACTGTACCTGATAATACAGTGCTTTCTTAGGCTGTGAGGGAACTTGAGGTAAAAAAAATTTTACTTCCCAGCTGTTGCTGTGGATACGAGGTCCGAGAGACCATCCCCAAACAATTCCTCACCCTTATAAGGCTCTCCATGTGCCTTTTAGAATCAGCATCACCTGTCCACTGCCGGGTCCGTAATACCCTCCTGGCAGAAATGGACATTGCCTTAATTTTGGATGCCAGCCGTCAAATATCCCTCTGTGCATCCCTCATATATAAGACGACGTCTTTAATATGCTCTATAGTTAGCAAAATAGTATCCCTGTCGAGGGTCAATATTATCTGACAGGGTATCAGACCACGCTGCAGCAGCACTACTGCAGGTCTCAGTATAGTACCTGAGTGTGTATATACAGACTTCAGGATAGCCTCCTGCTTTCTATCAGCAGGCTCCTTCAAGGTGGCCGTATCCTGAGACGGCAGTGCCACCTTTTTTGACAAACGTGTGAGCGCCTTATCCACCCTAGGGGATATCTCCCAACGTGACCTATCCTCTGGCGGGAAAGGGTACGCCATCAGTAACTTTTTAGAAATTACCAGTTTCTTATCGGGGGAAACCCACGCTTCTTCACACACTTCATTCAACTCATCTGATGGGGGAACAAAACACTGGCTGCTTTTTCTCCCCAAACATAAAACCCCTTTTTAGTGGTACTTGGGTTAATGTCAGAAATGTGTAACACATTTTTCATTGCCGAAATCATGCAACGGATGTCCCTAGTGGATTGTGTATATGTCTCAACCTCGTCGACACTGGAGTCAGACTCCGTGTCAACATCTGTGTCTGCCATCTGAGGTAGCGGGCGTTTTTGAGCCCTGATGGCCTTTGAGACGCCTGGGCAGGCGCGGGCCGAGAAGCCGGCTGTCCCACGGCTGTTACGTCATCCAGCCTTTTATGTAAGGAGTTGACACTGTCGGTTAATACCTTCCACATATCCATCCACTCTGGTGTCGGCCCCGCAGGAGGCGACATCACATTTATCGGCACCTGCTCCGCCTCCACGTAACCTTCCTCATCAAACATGTCGACCCAGCCGTACCGACACACCGCACACACACAGGGGATGCTCTGACTGAGGACAGGACCCTACAAAGTCCTTTGGGGAGACAGAGAGAGTATGCCAGCACACACCACAGCGCTATATAATCAAGGATTTACACTAACAAAAGTGCATTTTTCCCTATAGCTGATATATATATATATATATATATATATATATAAGAATTTACTTACCGATAATTCTATTTCTCATAGTCCGTAGTGGATGCTGGGGACTCCGTAAGGACCATGGGGAATAGCGGCTCCGCAGGAGACTGGGCACATCTAAAGAAAGCTTTAGGACTATCTGGTGTGCACTGGCTCCTCCCCCTATGACCCTCCTCCAAGCCTCAGTTAGGATACTGTGCCCGGACGAGCGTACACAATAAGGAAGGATTTTGAATCCCGGGTAAGACTCATACCAGCCACACCAATCACACCGTACAACTTGTGATCTGAACCCAGTTAACAGCATGATAACAGAGGAGCCTCTAGAAAAGATGGCTCACTACAGCAATAACCCGATTTTTTGGTAACAATAACTATGTACCAGTATTGCAGACAATCCGCACTTGGGATGGGCGCCCAGCATCCACTACGGACTATGAGAAATAGAATTATCGGTAAGTAAATTCTTATTTTCTCTAACGTCCTAAGTGGATGCTGGGGACTCCGTAAGGACCATGGGGATTATACCAAAGCTCCCAAACGGGCGGGAGAGTGCGGATGACTCTGCAGCACCAAATGAGAGAACTCCAGGTCCTCCTCAGCCAGGATATCAATTTTGTAGAATTTTACAAACGAATTTGCTCCTGACCAAGTAGCTGCTCGGCAAAGTTGTAAAGCCGAGACCCCTCGGGCAGCCGCCCAAGATGAGCCCACCTTCCTTGTGGAGTGGGCATTTACAGATTTTTGGCTGTGGCAGGCCTGCCACAGAATGTGCAAGCTGAATTGTACTACAAATCCAACGAGCAATAGTCTGCTTAGAAGCAGGAGCACCCAGCTTGTTGGGTGCATACAGGATAAACAGCGAGTCAGATTTCCTGACTCCAGCCGTCCTGGAAACATATATTTTCAGGGCCCTGACAACGTCTAGCAACTTGGAGTCCTCCAAGTCCCTAGTAGCCGCAGGCACCACAAATAGGTTGGTTCAGGTGAAACGCTGAAACCACCTTAGGGAGAAACTTAGGACGAGTCCTCAATTCCGCCCTGTCCGAATGGAAAATCAGATAAGGGCTTTTTTAGGATAAAGCCGCCAATTCTGACACGCGCCTGGCCCAGGCCAGGGCCAACAGCATGACCACTTTCCATGTGAGATATTTTAACTCCACAGATTTAAGTGGTTCAAACCAATGTGACTTTTGGAACCCAAAACTACATTGAGATCCCAAAGTGCCACTGGAGGCACAAAAGGAGGCTGTATATGCAGTACCCCTTTTACAAACGTCTGAACTTCAGGGACTGAAGCTAGTTCTTTTTGGAAGAAAATTGACAGGGCCGAAATTTGAATCTTAATGGACCCTAATTTCAGGCCCATAGACACTCCTGTTTGCAGGAAATGTAGGAATCGACCCAGTTGAATTTCCTCCGTCGGGCCTTACTGGCCTCGCACCACGCAACATTTTCGCCAATTGCGGTGATAATGTTTTTTGCGGTTACATCCTTCCTGGCTTTGATCAGGATAGGGATGACTTCATCCGGAATGCCTTTTTTCCTTCAGGATCCGGCGTTCAACCGCCATGCCGTCAAACGCAGCCGCGGTAAGTCTTGGAACAGACAGGGTCCTTGCTGGAGCAGGTCCCTTCTTAGAGGTAGAGGCCACGGATCCTCCGTGAGCATCTCTTGAAGTTCCGGTTACCAAGTCCTTCTTGGCCAATCCGGAGCCACGAATATAGTGCTTACTCCTCTCCATCTTATCAATCTCAGTACCTTGGGTATGAGAGGCAGAGGAGGGAACACATACCCTGACTGGTACACCCACGGTGTTACCAGAGCGTCTACAGCTATTGCCTGAGGGTCCCTGGACCTGGCGCAATACCTGTCGAGTTTTTCCCAACGTTTTATAATCATGTGGAAGACTTCTGGGTGAAGTCCCCACTCTCCCGGGTGGAGGTCGTGCTGAGGAAGTCTGCTTCCCAGTTGTCCACTCTCGGAATGAATACTGCCGACAGTGCTATCACATGATTTTCCGCCCAGCGAAGAATCCCTGCAGCTTCTGCCATTGCCCTCCTGCTTCTTGTGCCACCCTGTCTGTTTACGTGGGTGACTGCCGTGAGGTTGTCCGACTGGATCAACACCGGCTGACCTTGAAGCAGAGGTCTTGCTAAGCTTAGAGCATTGTAAATCTCCCTTAGCTTCAGGATATTTATGTGAAGTGATGTCTCCAGGCTTGACCCTAAGCCCTGGATATTCCTTCCCTGTGTGACTGCTCCCCAGCCTCGCAGGCTGGCATCCGTGGTCACCAGGACCCAGTCCTGAATGCCGAATCTGCGGCCCTCTAGAAGATGAGCACTCTGCAACCACCACAGGACGGACACCCTTGTCCTTGGTGACAGGGTTATCCGCTGATGCATCTGAAGATGCGACCCGGACCATTTGTCCAGCAGGTCCCACTGGAAAGTTCTTGCGTGGAATCTGCCGAATGGGATTGCTTCGTAGGAAGCCACCATTTTACCCAGAACCCTTGTGCATTGATGCACTGAGACTTGGCTCGGTTTTAGGAGGTTCCTGACTAGCTCGGATAACTCCCTGGCTTTCTCCTCCGGGAGAAACACCTTTTTCTGGACTGTGTCCAGGATCATCCCTAGGAACAGAAGACAAGTCGTCGGAACCAGCTGCGATTTTGGAATATTGAGAATCCAATCGTGCTGCCGCAACACTACCTGAGATAGTGCTACACCGACCTCCAACTGTTCCCTGGATCTTACCCTTATCAGGGAATTGTCCAAGTAAGGGATAACTAAAATTCCCTTCCTTCGAAGGAATATCATTTCGGCCATTACCTTGGTAAAGACCCGGGGTGCCGTGGACCATCCATACGGCAGCGTCTGAACTGATAGTGACAGTTCTGTACCATAAACCTGAGGTACCCTTGGTGAGAAGGGTAAATTTTGACATGAAGGTAAGCATCCTTGATGTCCCGAAACATCATGTAGTCCCCTTCTTCCAGGTTCGCAATCACTGCTCTGAGTGACTCAATCTTGAATTTGAACCTCTGTATGTAAGTGTTCAAAGATTTTAGATTTAGAATCTGTCTCACCGAGCCGTCCGGCTTCGGTACCACCACAGTGTGGAATAATACCCCGTTCCCTGTTGCAGGAGGGGTATCTTGATTATCACCTGCTGGGAATACAGCTTGTGAATGGCTTCCAAAACTGTCTCCCTGTCAGAAGGAGACATCGGTAAAGCCGACTTTAGGAAACGGCGAGGGGGAGACGTCTCGAATTCTAATTTGTACCCCTGAGATATCACCTGAAGGATCCAGGGGTCTACTTGCGAGTGAGCCCACTGCGCGCTGAAATTCATTGAGACGGGCCCCCCACCGTGCCTGATTCTGCTTGTAAAGCCCCAGCGTATACTGAGGGCTTGGCAGAGGCGGGAGAGGGTTTCTGTTCCTGGGAACTGGCTGATTTCTGCAGCCTTTTTCCTCTCCCTCTGTCACGGGGCAGAAAAGAGGAACCTTTTGCCCGCTTGTCCACGAAAAGACTGCGCCTGATAATACGGCGTCTTCTCATGTTGAGAGGCGACCTGGGGTACAAACGTGGATTTCCCAGCTGTTGCCGTGGCCACCAGGTCTAAAAGACCGACCCCAAATAACTCCTCCCCTTAATAAAGCAATACTTCCAAATGCCATTTGGAATACGCATCACCTGACCACTGACGTGTCCATAACCCTCTACTGGTAGAAATGGACAACGCACTTACTCTTGATGCCAGTCGGCAAATATTCCGCTGTGCATCACGCATATATAGAAATGCATCTTTCAAATGCTCTATAGGCAAAAATATACTGTCCCTATCTAGGGTATCAATATTTTCAGTCAGGGAATCCGACCACGCCGACCCAGCACTGCACATCCAGGCTGAGGCGATTGCTGGTCGCAGTATAACACCAGTATGTGTGTAAATACATTTTAGGATACCCTCCTGCTTTCTATCAGCAGGATCCTTAAGGGCGGCCATCTCAGGAGAGGTTAGAGCCCTTACAAGCGTGTGAGCGTTTATCCACCCTAGGGGGTGTTTCCCAACGCACCCTAACCTCTGGCGGGAAAGGATATAATGCCAATAACATTTTAGAAATTATCAGTTGTTATCGGGGGAAACCCACGCATTCATCACACACCTCATTTAATTTCTCAGATTCAGGAAAACTACAGGTAGTTTTTCCTCACCGAACATAATACCCCTTTTTGGTGGTACTCGTATTATCAGAAATGTGTAAAACATTTTTCATTGCCTCAATCATGTAACGTGTGGCCCTACTGGAAGTCACATTTGTCTCTTCACCGTCGACACTGGAGTCAGTATCCGTGTCGGCGTCTATATCTGCCATCTGAGGTAACGGGCGCTTTATAGCCCCCGACGGCCTATGAGACGTCTGGACAGGCACAAGCTGAGTAGCCGGCTGTCTCATGTCAACCACTGTCTTTTATACAAAGCTGACACTGTCACGTAATTTCTTCCAACAGTTCATCCACTCAGGTGTCGACCCCCTAGGGGGTGACATCACTATCACAGGCAATCTGCTCCGTCTCCACATCATTTTTCTCCTCATACATGTCGACACAAAAGTACCGACATACAGCACACACACAGGGAATGCTCTGATAGAGGACAGGACCCCACTAGCCCTTTGGGGAGACAGAGGGAGAGTTTTCCAGCACACACCAGAGCGCTATATATATACAGGGATAACCTTATATAAGTGTTTTTCCCCTTATAGCTGCTGTATTGTTTATACTGCGCCTAATTAGTGCCCCCCTCTCTTTTTTAACCCTTTCTGTAGTGTAGTGACTGCAGGGGAGAGCCAGGGAGCTTCCCTCCAACGGAGCTGTGAGGGAAAATGGCGCCAGTGTGCTGAGGAGATAAGGCCGCCGATAAGGGGGCGGAGCCTATCTTCCCGTTTTTCTGTATATTCTGGCAGGGGTTAAATGCATCCATATAGCCCAGGAGCTATATGTGATGCATTTTTTGCCATCCAAGGTGTTTTTTATTGCGTCTCAGGGCGCCCCCCCCCAGCGCCCTGCACCCTCAGTGACCGGAGTGTGAAGTGCTGAGAGCAATGGCGCACAGCTGCAGTGCTGTGCGCTACCTTGTTGAAGACAGGACGTCTTCTGCAGCCGATTTTCCGGACCTCTTCTGCCTTCTGGCTCTGTAAGGGGGCCGGCGGCGCGGCTCTGGGACCCATCCAAGCTGGGCCTGTGATCGTCCCTCTGGAGCTAATGTCCAGTAGCCTAAGAAGCCCAATCCACTCTGCACGCAGGTGAGTTCGCTTCTTCTCCCCTTAGTCCCTCGATGCAGTGAGCCTGTTGCCAGCAGGTCTCACTGAAAATAAAAAACCTAAACTAAAACTTTCACTAAGAAGCTCAGGAGAGGGGGCGTGGCCTGGCTAGCAGTGGGAGAAGCTGCACTTCATACTAGCTCCTGCTACCCAAGTGATTTAAACTTGGAATTACCCTCCATAAAGTGCCCTGGTGCCCCCAGCACTTGTTTCACTGCCTCCCCCGTCGGTGGCCTGACCTGGGGAAGCGAGCTGCGGAGTCGGGAGGCAGCCAGGCTGCCTTTGCGGACTGCGGCCTTCCCCCCCTCGTGAATCCGGGGCCTTGATTTTGGCGCCCTGCGGGACTGGGCTCCGGAGCCGCCTGCGGGAGCCGGGACTCTCTCTCCCCCCCTTCCAGACCGCCCGTCCCTGGCTGCGGCGACCTCGTCCCCCCCTGTCGGTCCCCCCAGCGGAGCTGTGTGGCTGGCGAGCCGGCCCTGCAGCCCTCAACTACCTCCGGCCGTTGAGGCCTACCCCGCGCCCCGCAGCCGGGACCTGGATTTTGGAGATACCCCGGCCGGGAGCTCCGGGACCGGAGCGCGGCCGCGACAGACCCACCAGGACATCGGATCTTACCCCCATAGTGTGGCTGGACACCCCCTGACGCCAGCAGAGAACCCACACGTCTCAACCGGCTCCACAGAAGATAGAAGAAGAATATCAGCAGCCCTGTCTGTGCTGCGGCGGCCATATTGGATCTCGGGGACTCTGCTGGAGAGGGTTGTGCAAATCTACAGGCAACCCTGAAAGGCTCTATAAATAACCAAGCCCGCTGAATTGTCTTCAGGGTCCAATCCACCTGGAATGTGGTGAGTACCTGCTGCTGCCATAGCCCCCAACCCTGATCTGTACTCCTGCTCCATAGAATTTTGTGACACGAGTCCAGAGCCGCCATTTTGCTTTCTGGCACGCAACCAGGGTGAAGATAACCTGCATTATACCACACACCCCTCACCCGTATAGGCCCATAAATTCTGCCCGCATCACTGCCTGCAGTGACGCTATGAAAGTGCTTTAATATCTACCGTGTGTGCCAGGGCCACAGGATGAAGGGTCGAGCTGCACTCTACCCCGACTACGGGATCGGTGCCTAGGAGGGTCAAGGCTTCGGCGTTATGACGCTCAGATTCATACGCCCCCGACCCAGCCTCAGGATGATTTAACACAAAATAATAAAACGCTACAAGTGCCATAACTAAGTAACTGGACTCTATTTATAACACTCTGGCGCATTATCCTCAACCCCGCGGCTAGCACACCTGAAGACGACAAATTTATCCTCCTCTGGAAGCCGCTACGGAGAGCTATTTGACCCACAAAAACAAGCGTCAGGAACACGTTATAATCTTGAATACCGATCAGCCTCTGCGCGGCAACCTGACCTCCTCGGACTATCCGATCATTATACGGACCCCGACCTGTGTCCATTCAGCAATAATTTTTCAATCCCCTATCTTTTTCACCTCCACCGTCATCCTCCCCCCCCCCCTTTTTTTTGTTTTTTTTCCTTTTGTTTTTTTTTATTGGTACATATATACCACTATGTCCAAAAACAAAAAAGCAGCACAAGTCCCGACTAACTTCTTTGGTTCCAAATCTAAAGGCCCGCAGAACTCCAACATGTCCGCAGGCTCCCCCCCCTCTCCGTGTGCCTCGGAAGCAGGAATTGACCCTCAGATACAGGCGGTCATGTCGAGCCTGCTGGAGGGGGTACAATCAGCATTCAAGCAGGAACTCTCGAACGCCATAGCTGATTTTAAATCGGACCTTACAGCCCTTGGCAATCGAACGGACACGTTGGAAACCAAGACGGATGATCTCTGCCGCTCCCAACACCGCCTAGACAGTGAGCTCACTAGACTACACGAGGAAATGGAGTCCCTCAAAGAGCGACAAGAGGACCAAGAAAATCGCTCGCGTAGAAATAATATACGCATACGCGGCGTTCCAGAATCGGTCCTCAGCCCATCGCTGCCGACATTCCTGAGAGAATTCTTCACGCATATAGTACCAGACCTCACAGACGAAGAATGCCTCTGCGACAGGGCACATAGGGCACTTCGTACAAAACCGTCTCCTGCCCAACCACCCAGGGATGTTATTGTCCGTCTCCATTATTTCCGTTCGAAAGAGAAAATTCTGTCCTCCGTTCGAGACACATCGGAAATTCTGTTTAAGGGTATGCAACTGCAGATCTATCAGGACCTGGCCCCCTCCACGATTCAGAAGCGTCGGGACCTACAGCCGGTCACCCGGATCCTGCGTCAGCATCAGATCAGATACAGATGGGGATTTCCCTTTCAACTTCACGTCTCGGTCAATAACTTTGTCCACTCAGTCAAGACCTTAAACCAAGGACAGGAACTATTGGCAAAGTTAGATCTCCTCCCAGCATCATCCGTAGTCGACACGGCGACTTCCTCTTCTAAACCAATGCACCCTCAGCCACCCCATCCCGACTGGACGAGGGTGACTCGACAGCGCAATGTGGACAAGGACCTTCCCTGACCTGGGGAGCCCCCCACTGTGGATTATATGCGTAATGTTGGCGCAACATCTCCGCGCCTCGAACTGAGCCAGTGACGTGGAGGCTCCGACCTCCACTTATACACCACTGTCGTAACTATCCTCTGTTATTGTTGTTACAATTTAGTCATGCTTGTTTGCATTTCTGTGGTATCTCCCCCTCTCTCCCTCCCCTCCCCTCAATAATTGTTTTTTTTTTCTTTTCTTGAATTTATGTTTAAGGTTCTTGTTGTCTGGACACAGTTCTTAATGTCCTAAATGGTACTATGTCCGATATAGAGGAAATAACGGCCAAGACCACTCTCGTCCCTTGTGGCCCGGGTGCCCCACGCCCTCCCACATGGTGCCATGGTTACCCCCCCACAATCCCTTACTGTTGCTTATAATGTTATTGATGCAATGCTTTCTCCCTGGCGGCCCCCGAATGGGACCCACACTCTTAGGGATGTTTCCCCGATTGGGGTATTTTTTCTTCTTCTCTATGTTTTTCCTTTTCTCTCTCTCCTGGTGGCCCCTGTTTGACCTTTCGCTCCTTTTCTTGCTCGGCCCAGAGGGGTGGCCCTCTCCTGGCGCGGATGGTGCGCTATTGGACCTTTTGGGCAACATGCCATATTCCCCCACGTAAATAGCCATGTCCCTTAAAATATTCTCGGCCAATGTTAATGGCCTAAACTCCCCTAGGAAACGTACCATGTTCCTGAACGCCTGCAGACGTGAGAAAGTCGACATTGCATTCCTCCAGGAAACTCACCTCACCGGTCCCCACACCCAGCTTAAGGGCAAATGGTTTTCCCAATCCTACTTCGCCTCGGCAGACTGTAAAAAACGGGGTGTGGCCATATTAATCCGCCGCAACATCCCGTTTACTTACTCTAGGACAGTGCAAGATCCAGAAGGACGGTTCCTTATGGTAATGGGTACCCTCCGATCTATGACTCTCACTCTGGTCTCCACCTATGCCCCCAACCAAGAACAGTCCTTTTTTTTCGACTCCCTCTCTAAACGCTTATCAAGAGAAGCACAGGGAAGCATTATTATAGGTGGCGATTTTAACACTATAATCGACCCGTTGCTAGATAGATCCGGCCCCCCTCCTCACGCCTCTATAACAACCCTTCCTCGGGCCTCTCGCACACTAACCGCCATCATGAAACATCACGGCCTCTGTGACACATGGCGTTCCCAACACCCTCATACCAAAGATTTCACGCATTTTTCAGCTCCACACCAACACTACTCCAGGATCGATATGATCCACATCTCCTCTGCCCTTATACCACTGATCTCGGACACTGGCATTACACCTCTATCATGGACGGACCACGCTGGGGTTTATCTCCTTATAGATATATACCGCGCGCCGCGTAGGAGATTTAAATGGCGTCTGGACGACTCACTTCTACAACATCCCTCAGCACTAGAGGAAACTAGACTAGCAATCACACACTACTTCACCGAAAATACATCTCCCGACATCTCACTCAATGTTCTCTGGGAGGCCCACAAAGCTACGATCCGTGGAGCCCTACTGGCAAAATCGTCAGCTCTTAGGAAAAAAGCTACACAGGAGATATCCTCCCTCGAATCAGAAATAGCCACCCTACTATCCCAACATAAAGCATCCCCCAATCCCTCCTTGCTCACCCAAATAGACTCCCTTCGGGGACAACTTAACACCCTTCTCTCCAACCGCGCGGCACTAATCCTTCGGAAACTGCAACAACGTTTCTATGATAAAATGGATAAAATAGATTCCTTACTGGCCAACAAACTACGCCGCAAGCAAGCGTTGGGGGCCATAGATAAACTGTATTCGTCACGAAGGGGAACCTATACATATGACCCTGAAGTGATGGCCGAAGACTTCCGTCTGTTTTATAGCTCCCTTTATAACCTACCCGTCCCACCCCAGCAGTCCCCTGACGATGCTGGGGGGGTGCGCTCATACTTATCTGATACCCCCCTCTCAACCCTTTCGGAAGCTCAGTTAGAAGCCCTTAATTGTCGAATCTCGGAGGAGGAGACAATAGCCGCCATACGATCTATGCGCTCGTCGGCCGCTCCAGGTCCGGACGGTTTCACAGCCCAATATTATAAACTATTTGTGAAGGAGCTGACCCCACATCTAACCTCCCTATTTAACGGTATCTTTGAGGGAGCCTCCTTCCTGCCAGAGACCACCCGGGCTGACATAGTGGTAATCCCAAAGCCCGACAAAGACCCGACTAGCTGCCAAAACTACAGACCGATCTCACTACTGAATGTCGACCTGAAGATATACGCGAAAATACTAGCTAACCGTCTGGGTCCTTTGATGCCCGGCCTGGTCCACCCGGACCAGGTCGGCTTCATCCCTGGACGCCAGGCACCTGACAACACTAGAAGGGCCATAGATCTAATATACTCAATTCAAAAAAGGAAATCTCCCTCTCTCATTCTAGCTCTCGACGCGGAAAAGGCCTTTGACCGTATATCGTGGTCCTTTGCCTTTGCAGTCCTTGATAAAATGGGATTCTCTGGAGAATTCTTGGAAGGGATCAAAGCACTTTACCGCTCCCCATCGGCCCAGGTTATGGTTAACGGTGTCTCCTCCTCCAGTTTTGGGATTGCCAACGGTACCAGGCAGGGATGCCCCCTCTCCCCTTTAATCTTCGCACTAGTCATGGAGCCCCTAGCAGCAAGAATCCGTAAAAACAACACTATCCGTGGAATATCCACAGGTCTATCTGAACACAAGATAGCGCTATATGCCGATGATGTCTTGATCTCCCTCTCAGACCCAGCCCAATCTCTCCCCGCCCTCTTATCCGAGATCAGCTTATATTCCCAATTCTCTGGATATAAGATTAACGTTAACAAAACAGAGGTCCTCAACTTTTACATCCCAGCAGCTCTCAAACAAGACCTTCAAAATACCCTCCCCTGTAACTGGTATACAAAGAAAATCAAATACCTCGGTGTGTACCTGACCCATCACCACCACCAACTTTTCCAAGCAAATTATCCCCGTCTGTTGCAGACAATTAAGGAGAATCTGGTGGAATGGTCCAGCTACTTTATATCATGGATAGGCAGAATTAACTCCGTCAAGATGAGCGTACTCCCCCGGCTTCTGTACTTATTTCAGACCCTCCCGATTTATGTCCCTCCCTATGTGTTTAAGACTCTGCAACGCCAATCCTCCCTTTTTATCTGGAATCATAAGCGCCCCCGCGTTAGACTTAAACTGCTTCAACGCCCCTCCAGAGGTGGAGGCCTGGGTATTCCGGACTTCAAGAAATATTTCTATGCCGCACAACTTGCTCAATGCGCACAATGGTGCAACGAGGGTGGGACACGAAAAGTCTGGGTGGGGATAGAGGCAGAGGAGTCGGGCCTAGCTACATTATCTTCCCTATTATGGCTTCACCGGAACCAGCGCCCGCGCGCGGCCCTCTTGCATCCCGTAGTAAGTCGCTCATTAGCGACCAGACAAATAGACGGTTCAGCTTAGCCCCATACCCGTCCCCACTAATTCCGTTATTTCATAACCCTGCCTTCCCGCCAGGCATGAGTAAAGCCTCGCACATATCTTGGCGCTTGAGTGGTATACTATATGTTAACGATATCACCACCGACGCTACCTTCCCACAATTCACAGATCTCCGTGAAGGAACAGTAATCCCCTCTTCGGACTTCTTCCGTTATCTGCAAATCAGACACTTCCACTCAACCATTACCACTACCCTCCTCCACAGACATTTATCCCCCTTCGAATACATTAGCTGGAAGCGCACCAACACTAGGAGCCTCATATCAGATATTTACACCTTACTTGACGACTACCCCAATACATCCAAGGCCCCCCACGAAGCGGCGTGGGAGGGGGAATTGGGAGTAACAATAGATAACGAGGATTGGGTAGATATATGGGACAATGCGGCTTCTAGTTCTATATGTGTGAGGATTAAAGAAAACATCTATAAATTACTCTACCGTTGGTACTATGTCCCTGCCCGTCTACACACTATGTTCCCTGACACTCCAGACTGTTGCTGGAGGGGTTGCTCAGACAGTGGTTCGTTCTTACACATATGGTGGGCCTGCCCCAAAATTCACAAAATATGGGGTGAACTCATTACATTGCTTTCGCGCTTATTCGACATCTCCATCCCCCCTGACCCCCAATACTTCTTGCTCCCCATGTCTCTTCCTTCCCTTAATAGACACCAAAACAAACTGTTCCGACATGTAGTTTCGGCAATGACGTGCCAAATTGCCACAGACTGGAAGAACCCGACCCCTTCACCAATACCGGTGATAATATCCCGGATTTGGTATGTCCACAAAATGGAATATATGACCGCAATCATACGTAACACCTCGAAACAATTTGATAAGGTATGGTCTCCGTGGCTAAACCTACAACAGGCCTCCTCCCCATTTATAACCTGACGCGGTAAGCCACAGTCCAACCCACCTCCTACCCCAGAGGGTCACCCCTCCACCCCCCCCCCCCCACCCCCCATTGCTTCTTTCTCTAACTGGAGGCGTCGAGCCTCGCCTGCTTTTCTGTCCCCTCTTACTCGACTTCCGAGTATTCTTTTCTTCTTATTGCCTCCACTGACTCTCCATGACGGACGGCTTCCCCGTTGCCGAGAGTCCCCCACCGTATACATTTTAACCTTACTCTCTCAAAATTAGGGGAAAACAAAAACAAAAAAAGGATCAATTATTTTCTGTTGTTGTAACAATTTATTGTAACTACATTTGTTTATATAACACCCAAAATGTTCGGGTGTTCCGTTACCAATGCAATCTTATTGTGATCCACCCAATAAAATGTGTTTAAAAAAAAAAAAAGAAGCTCAGGAGAGCCCCTAGTGTGCACCCTTCTCGTTCGGGCACAGAGATCTAACTGAGGCTTGGAGGAGGGTCATAGGGGGAGGAGCCAGTGCACACCAGATAGTCCTAAAGCTTTCTGTAGATGTGCCCAGTCTCCTGCGGAGCCGCTATTCTCCATGGTCCTTACGGAGTCCCCAGCATCCACTTAGGACGTTAGAGAAATATATATATATATATATATATATATATATATATATATATATATATATATATATATATATATATATATATATATATATATATATATATATATATATAGAGTTTGCGCCTAAATTTAGTGCCCCCCCCACTCTCTTTTTAACCCTTTGAGCCTGAAAACTACAGGGGAGAGCCTGGGGAGCTGTCTTCCAGCTGCACTGTGAAGAAAACATGGCGCCAGTGTGCTGAGGGAGATAGCCCCGCCCCCTTCACGGCGGACTTCTCCCGCTTTTTTGAGGATATTTCTGGAAGGGGATTTTACACATATGTAGTCCTACTGACTATATTATGTGTTTTATGCCAGTTAAGGTACTCTTATTGCTGCCCAGGGCGCCCCCCCCGCCCCCCCCAGCGCCCTGCACCCATCAGTGACCGGAGTGTGTGGTGTGCAGAGGGAGCAATGGCGCACAGCTGCAGTGCTGTGCGCTACCTTAATGAAGACCGGAGTCTTCTGCCGCCGATTTCCTGGACGTTCTTCTTGCTTCTGGCTCTGCAAGGGGGACCTCGGCGTGGCTCCGGGACCGGACGACCTAGGCTGGGCCCGTGTTCGATCCCTCTGGAGCTAATGGTGTCCAGTAGCCTAGAAGCCCAAGCTAGCTGCAAGCAGGTAGGTTCGCTTTTCTCCCCTCAGTCCCTCGTAGCAGTGAGTCTGTTGCCAGCAGATCTCACTGAAAATAAAAAACCTAACAAATACTTTCTTTTCTAGGAGCTCAGGAGAGCCCCTAGTGTGCAACCAGCTCGGGCCGGGCACAGATTCTAACTGAGGTCTGGAGGAGGGTCATAGAGGGAGGAGCCAGTGCACACCAGATAGTACCTAATCTTTCTTTTAGAGTGCCCAGTCTCCTTCGGAGCCCGCTATTCCCCATGGTCCTTACGGAGTTCCCAGCATCCACTAGGACGTCAGAGAAATGCCTTTTTTTTCTTGCTTAGAAATACCCCTCCCTTTCAAGCACATGAATGATATCACTAAGCTAATTGAGCATCTGCCACACTATATAGGATTGTATGTTATAGCACAGAATTTATAGAACAATGGACATTTTAGATATATCAGCTACTCTGACATGTCCCATAATTTAGTACATTATAGAAGTAATGGATATATAAATTGTTGCCATTTCTCACCTCCTTATGCTTCCGACCAATAAAATGACTTTGAAGATTGGTTGCAGACGCGCAGATAATTTTACAAAGCTGTAAAAGAAAAAGAAAACAATTATTTGTACATTAAACAATACAGATCATGCGCTATGAGAGAGCAAGTGCGAGCAAGCAAGTAGGTACAACACTTTAGACATAAACAGCATGAATCTTCAGACAGGAATAGCTTCTACTGTTTCAGCATTTATTTACTACGTTAGGGAAGACGGGTCTACTTGCTCTAAATTATTGGATTTGTTTATCATGTGAAGGCACCTGGCAAAGATAAATTTGCTACCATACCTACCAATCTCCGGTACATATGTACCGGGGATAGGATCACATATGATCCTGTCTGACTAATATTATGTGCACACTGGAAGATATATCATAATGATCAGCAGGATGTATACAAACTATATGTCTGAACAATGTATTTAACAGACATATCTAGTTGGTTGTGCAGCACAGCGGATTACCAATATATCTGAAAATATATTGGTGCATTGTGCTCTGTGTTTGGCCAAACCCACGATCATGTGATTGGTCGGTCATTCAGCACGTCACCAGAATGTTCTAGATTATTAAAATAACGTTCCTAGAGTCCTTGTGGGAGCAGCAGCTTCTGCACTGCAGCTGGTACACCGTGGAGTTGGCGTTGGTGCTCTGAACATGGGGTGGGGTTGATTTGTAGAAGACTGCGGGTGCTAAGTGCTTTGAGCACAAGGTTCCTTATTTCCGTGGCACCTGGAACCCCATTTCTGCTCAGGCTCCTACCCCCAGCACCTGAAAACTGCTTGCTGCTGTACATGCGTCAAACCGCTTTTGCCATACCTCCTGTCCAGTGTCAGTTGACCCCCACTAGAACTAGACCAGATCCAGTATGGTAGCCTAACAGTGCTGAACTTCGAGACACTAGGTTTACCCTGGACAGCCAGAGAACGGGACTGTTATTGGGCATTCTTGGGTGTCAGAAGATGGAAGGCAAACTATGTTTATTTGCGAAATAGTTCCAAAGAGAACTCCTCTGTTGCTAGGGGAAACAGCATACAATAGGATGCTCACATCAGAATGATGTAAGATGGTATACCCCACACAGGGCTCACAGCCCTTTTTATTTATTAAAAACACACTGTACCTCAGGAGGTGGTTCTGCCCTGGGTTCTTTTCCATCCAATCAGGATATCTTACAAAATATAAACAAATAAATTTCAAAAGTAGATAACTGCATTAATCAATTTCCTCCTTCCTCTCACACAAAGTTCTGTGTCATTTAAACTTATATCTGCATCCTAAATAATGCAGCCTAGGAAATCTTAAACCAAAATTGTTATTACATGAAACCTACTGGGCAGATGCCCTAGCTTGCATTTGTAAAACACAATTTCATTTAGCATCCACTTCGGTCTTTCACATCTCCATGCAAAACCAGTTTTGGCTTATCACACAGTAGGAGATTGTAAGAAGCACCAACGGTCTGCTCTCCAAACCTTAGTTTGTATCTCAAAGAAACTGTTTGCACGCCAAAAAGCCTGCTTATCGCCACATATCCCCTGCTGATAATGGAACTGATAATGAAAGTTGCCAATAGCAAACCGCAGATAATGCTGATGCGATATGGCAGATAGGTATATGCAGATAGGCATCTTGTATATCCAGTGATTCCATGGAACCCAGAGATTATATGGTAAGTACAATCGAACGCAGCGTTTCCATACGGAACTTGGACACTCACAAATTTGTTCAGTGATTTGAAGTGGAGTATAGGCCGGAAAGACCTATTGGGTTTCCGGACTAGAAACAGGGTCGAGTAGTAGCCTCCACCTCTCTGGGACACGAGTACCGGCACTACCACTCCTGTATCTAGGAGGGAAAGCACAACCAGGTGTAGAGCTTGCGCCTTCAACGGGTCTGAAGGGATAAATGTTGTTAGGAACTGGCGAGGGGGAAGTCTCTTGAAAGAGACTGCGTACCCGTGAGAGACGACTTCTCGTACCAATGCGTCTGAAGTAGTCTTTAACCAGGCTTGGGTGAATTGCAGAAGTCGGCCTCCCACCCTAGGATCCCCCAGGGTAAAGGCCCGCCCCGCAGCAGGCTTGTCTGGTTTGAAAGCAGGCTGACGGGCAGCCCAGGATTGTTTTGCTTTGCACTTAGTGGTTTTGGGAGCACGAGCTTGTCTCGGGTATGCCTGACCTTTTGCTTTCCCTTGAGGTCGAAAGGAACGAAAAGTGGTACTCTTTGCATTCTGTGCAGAAGGATTAGTATTTGTTAGAAACGCAGTCTTAGCAGCCGCTAAGTCGGTTGCAATCTTATTCAGATCCTCCGCAAATAGAATGTCTCCCTTAAAAGGGAGCACCTCCAAGGTCTTTTTGGAGTCCAGGTCCACTTTCCATGACCTCAACCACAGAATTTGGCAAGCCAGGATAGACGTAATAGACACCTACTGGAACTGGAAATGACAGCCCAGTAATGCGGAACAGAGATAAGCTTGAAACGGCAGCCAGATCAGAATGTGGAGGTAAGCATCCTTGATATCCAGTGATACCAGGAATTCTCCCTCTTCCAGACCTGATATCACCGCCCTGAGATACTCCATCCTGAACTCCTTTAGAAAAGGGTTCAATAATTTCAAGTTCAGAATGGGCCTGAACGAACCATCCGGTTTCGGTACCACGAAAGGGTTTGAATAGTAACCTTTGTTCTGCATGTGAGGTGGTACTGGCACAATGACCTGTGCCTCCACCAGTTTTTGGAAAGTGTCCTGTAGTACAGTGCTGTCTGACAGAGTTGGTAAGCCTGATTTGAAAATAGGATTTTACTTACCGGTAAATCTATTTCTCGTAGTCCGTAGTGGATGCTGGGGACTCCGTAAGTACCATGGGGAATAGACGGGCTCCGCAGGAGACAGGGCACTCTAAGAAAGAATTAGGACTACTGGTGTGCACTGGCTCCTCCCTCTATGCCCCTCCTCCAGACCTCAGTTAAGGAAACTGTGCCCGGAAGAGCGGACATTACAAGGAAAGGATTTTGGAATCCAGGGTAAGACTCATACCAGCCACACCGTATAACTCGTGATAACCTTACCCAGTTAACAGTATGAACAAAACAGAGCATCAGATAAACTTGATGCAACCATAAAATAGCCCTTATATAAGCAATAACTATATACCAGTATTGCAGAAGAAGTCCGCACTTGGGACGGTCGCCCAGCATCCACTACGGACTACGAGAAATAGATTTACCGGTAAGTAAAATCTTATTTTCTGTAACGTTCTAGTGGTTGCTGGAGACTCCGTAAGGACCATGGGGATTATACCAAAGCTCCCAAACGGGCGGGAGAGCGCGGATGACTCTGCAGCACCGAATGAGCAAACACAAGGTCCTCCTCAGCCAGGATATCAAACTTGTAGAACTTTGCAAAAAAGTGTTTGAACCCGACCAAGTAGCTGCTCGGCAAAGCTGTAATACCGAGACCCCTCGGGCAGCCGCCCAAGAAGAGCCCACCTTCCTTGTGGAATGGGCCTTTACTGATTTTGGTTGCAGCATTCCAGCCGCAGAATGAGCCTGCTAAATCGTGTTACCGATCCAGCGAGCAATAGTTTGCTTTGAAGCAAGAGCACCCAGCTTGTTGGATGCATACATGATAAACAGCGACTCAGTTTTCCTGACTCTAGCCGTTCTGGCTACATAAACCTTCAAAGCCCTGACTACATCTAGTAACTCGGAATCCTCCAAGTCACGAGTAGCCACAGGCACCACAATAGGTTGGTTCATATGAAAAGATGACACTACTTTTGGCAGCAATTGCGGACGAGTCCGCAATTCTGCCCTGTCCATATGGAAAACCAGATAGGGGCTTTTATGTGATAAAGCCGCCAATTCTGACACACGCCTAGCTGAAGCCAAGGCTAACAGCATGACCACCTTCCACGTGAGAAATTTTAACTCCACGGTTTTACGTGGCTCAAACCAGTGTGATTTCAGGAAACTCAACACCACGTTAAGATCCCAAGGTGCCACTGGAGGCACAAACGGGGGCTGAATATGCAGCACTCCCTTTACAAAAGTCTGAACTTCAGGAAGAGAAGCCAGTTCTTTCTGAAAGAAAAATAAGAATTTACTCACCGGTAATTCTATTTCTCGTAGTCCGTAGTGGATGCTGGGTACTCCGTAAGGACCATGGGGAATAGCGGGCTCCACAGGAGACTGGGCACTCTAAAAGAAAGATTAGGTACTATCTGGTGTGCACTGGCTCCTCCCTCTATGCCCCTCCTCCAGACCTCAGTTAGGGAAACTGTGCCCGGAAGAGCTGACATTACTAGGAAAGGATTTGGAATCCAGGGTAAGACTCATACCAGCCACACCAATCACACTGTACAACTCGTGATAACTATACCCAGTTAACAGTATGAAAACAATGAGCCTCATGAACAGATGGCTCATAACAAAACCCTTTAGTTACGCAATAACTATATACATTTATTGCAGAGAGTCCGCACTTGGGACGGGCGCCCAGCATCCACTACGGACTACGAGAAATAGAATTACCGGTGAGTAAATTCTTATTTTCTCTGACGTCCTAGTGGATGCTGGGAACTCCGTAAGGACCATGGGGATTATACCAAAGCTCCCAAACGGGCGGGAGAGTGCGGATGACTCTGCAGCACCGAATGAGCAAACTCAAGGTCCTCCTCAGCCAGGGTATCAAACTTGTAGAATTTTGCAAATGTGTTTGAACCCGACCAAGTAGCAACTCGGCAAAGTTGTAAAGCCGAGACCCCTTGGGCAGTCGCCCAAGAAGAGCCCACTTTCCTCGTGGAATGGGCTTTTACAGATTTAGGATGCGGCAGTCCAGCCGCAGAATGTGCAAGTTGAATCGTGCTACAGATCTAGCGAGCAATAGTCTGCTTTGAAGCAGGAGCACCCAGCTTGTTGGGTGCATACAGGATAATAGCGAGTCAGTTTTCCTGACTCTAGCTGTCCTGGAAACATTGATTCTCAGGGCCCTGACTACGTCCAGCAACTTGGAATCCTCCAAGTCCTGAGTAGCCGCAGGCACCACAATAGGTTGGTTCAAATGAAACGCTGATACCACCTTAAGAAGAAATTGGGAACGAGTCCTCAATTCCGTACTATCCATATGGAAAATCAGATAAGGCTTTTACATGACAAAGCCACCAATTCTGATACACGCCTAGCCGAAGCCAAGGCCAACAGCATGACCACTTTCCACGTGAGATATTTTAGCTCCACGGTTTTAAGTGGCTCAAACCAATGTGACATTAGGAAATCTAACACCACGTTGAGATCCCAAGGTGCCACTGGAGGCACAAAAAGGGGGCTGAATATGCAGCACTCCTTTAACAAATGTCTGAACTTCAGGCAGTGAAGCCAGTTCTTTTTGGAAGAAAATCTACAGAGCCGAAAACTGGACCTTAATGGAACCCAATTTGAGGCCCATAGTCACCCCTGACTGTAGGAAGTGCAGAAATCGACCCAGCTGAAATTCCTCCGTTGGGGCCTTCCTGGCCTCACACCAAGCAACATATTTCCGCCATATGCGGTGATAATGTTTTGCGGTCACATCCTTCCTAGCTTTAATCAGCGGAGGAATGACTTCCTCCGGAATGCCCTTTTCCTTTAGGATCCGGTGTTCAACCGCCATGCCGTCAAACGCAGCCGCGGTAAGTCTTGGAACAGACAGGGCCCCTGCTGCAGCAGGTCCTGTCTGAGCGGCAGAGGCCATGGGTCCTCTGAGATCATTTCTTGAAGTTCTGGGTACCAAGCTCTTCTTGGCCAATCCAGAACAATGAGTATAGTTCTTACTCCTCTCCTCCTTATTATCCTCAGTACCTTGGGTATGAGAGGAAGAGGAGGGAACACATAAACCGACTGGTACACCCAAGGTGTCACTAGAGCGTCCACAGCTATCGCCTGAGGGTCCCTTGACCTGGCGCAATATCTTTTTAGCTTTTTGTTGAGGCGGGACGCCATCATGTCCACCTGTGGTCGTTCCCAACGGTTTACAATCAGCTGGAAGACGTCTGGATGAAGTCCCCACTCTCCCGGGTGGAGGTCGTGCCTGCTGAGGAAGTCTGCTTCCCAGTTGTCCACTCCCGGAATGAACACTGCTGACAGTGCTATCACGTGATTCTCCGCCCATCGAAGAATCCTTGTGGCTTCTGCCATTGCAATCCTGCTTCTTGTGCCGCCCTGGCGGTTTACATGGGCGATCGCTGTGATGTTGTCTGACTGAATCAGAACCGGTTGTTTTTGAAGCAGGGGTTCTGCTCGACTCAGGGCGTTGTAAATGGCCCGTAGTTCCAGAATATTTATGTGTAGGGAAGTTTCCTGACTCGACCATTGTCCTTGGAAGTTTCTTTCCTGGGTGACTGCCCCCCAACCTCGGAGGCTTGCATCCGTGGCCACCAGGACCCAGTCCTGTATGCCGAATCTGCGGCCTTCGAGCAGATGAGCACTCTGCAGCCACCACAGCAGAGACACCCTGGCCCTCTGGGACAGGATGATTAACCGATGCATCTGGAGATGCGATCCGGACCACTTGTCCAATAGATCCCACTGGAAGATCCTCGCATGGAACCTGCCGAAGGGAATTGCTTCGTAAGAAGCTACCATCTTTCCCAGGACTCGCGTGCAGTGATGCACCGACACCTGCTTTTGGTTTCAGGAGGTCCCCAACCAGAGATGATAATTCCTGGGCCTTCTCCTCCGGGAGAAATATCTTCTTCTGTTCTGTGTCCAGAATCATGCCCAAGAACAGCAGACGCGTCGCAGGAATCAGCTGCGACTTTGGGATATTCAGAATCCAGCCGTGCTGATGCAGCACTTCTTGAGATAGTGCTACGCTGACTAGCAACTGCTCTTTGTACCTCGCCTTTATAAGGAGATCGTCCAAGTACGGAATAATAATGACTCCCTTCTTTCGGAGGAGCATCATCATTTCGGCCATTACCTTGGTAAAAACCCGCGGTGCCGTAGACAGACCAAACAGCAACGTCTGGAATTGGTAATGACAGTCCTGTACCACGAACCTGAGGTACTCCTGGTGAGGTGGGTAAATGGGGACATGCAAGTAAGCATCCTTGATGTCCAGCGACACTATAAAATCCCCCTCTTCCAGGCTTGCAATAACCGCCCTGAGCGATTCCATTTTGAACTTGAACTTCCTTATATAAGTGTTCAAGGATTTTAAATTTAGAATGGGTCTCACCGAACAGTCTGGTTTCGGTACCACAAACATTGTGGAATAATAACCCCATCCCTGTTGAAGGAGGGGTACCCTGATTATCACCTGCTGAAGATACAGCTTGTGAATTGCCGCCAGCACTACCTCCCTTTCCCTGGGAGCAGTTGGCAAAGCTGATTTGAGGTAACGGCGAGGGGGAGTCGCCTCGAACTCCAACATGTATCCCTGAGATACCACTTGTAGGGCCCAGGGATCCACCTGTGAGCGAACCCACTGGTTGCTGAAGTTCCGGAGACAGGCCCCCACCGCACCGGGCTCCGCCTGTGGAGCCCCAGCGTCATGCGGTGGACTTAGAGGAAGCGGGGGAGGACTTTTGTTCCTGGGAACTGGCTGTCTGATGCAGCTTCTTTCCTCTACCCCTGCCTCTGGGCAGAAAGGAAGCGCCTCTGACACGCTTGCCTTTCTGAGGCCGAAAGGACTGTAGTTGATAATACGGTGCTTTCTTTGGTTGTGAGGGAACGTGGGGTAGAAAAGTCGATTTTCCAGCTGTTGCTGTGGATACCAGGTCCGAGAGACCGTCCCCAAACAATTCCTCACCCTTATAAGGCAAAACCTCCATGTGCCTTTTAGAATCAGCATCACCTGTCCACTGCCGAGTCCATAACACTCTCCTGGCAGAAATGGACATTGCATTAATTCCCGATGCCAGTAGGCAAATATCCCTCTGTGCATCTCTCATATATAAGACTACGTCCTTTATATGGTCTATGGTTAGCAAAATAGTATCCCTGTCGAGTGTATCAATGTTATCTGACAGGGTGTCGGACCAAGCTGCTGCAGCACTACACATCCATGCTGACGCAATTGCAGGTCTCAGTATAGTACCGGAGTGTGTATATACAGACTTCAGGATAGCCTCCTGCTTTCTATCTGCAGGCTCCTTTAAGGCGGCCGTATCCTGAGACGGCAGTGTCACCTTTTTTGATAAGCGTGTGAGCGCTTTGTCCACCCTAGGGGATGTTTCCCAACGTAGCCTATCCATTGGCGGGAAAGGGTACGCCATCAGTAACTTCTTAGGAATTACCAGTTTCTTATCAGGGGAACACCACGCTTCTTCACACAATTCATTTAACTCATCAGATGGGGGAAAAGTCACTGGTAGCTTTTTCTCCCCAAACATAATACCCTTTTTAACGGTAACGGGGTTAATGTCAGAAATGTTCAATACATTTTTCATTGCCGTAATCATGCATCGGATGGCCCTTGTGGACTGTACATTTGTCTCATCCTCGTCGACACTGGAGTCAGACTCCGTGTCGACATCTGTGTCCGCCATCTGAAGTAGCGGGCGTTTTTGAGCCCCTGATGGCCTCTGAGACGCCTGGGCAGGTGCGGGCTGAGATGCCGGCTGTCCCAAGGCTGTCACGTCATCCAACCTTTTATGTATGGAGTTGACACTGTCGGTTAAAACCTTCCACATATCCATCCACTCCGGTGTCGGCCCCGTAGGGGGCGACATCACGCTTATCGGCTCTTGCTCCGCCTCCACGTAACCCTCCTCATCAAACATGTCGACACAGCCGTACCGACACACCGCACACACACAGGGAATGCTCTGACTGAGGACAGGACCTCACAAAGGGGAGACAGAGAGAGAGTATGCCAGCACACACCACAGCGCTATATAACACAGGGATGTACACTATAATGAGTGATTTTTCCCCTATAGCAGCTTATTTACACAGTATTGCGCCTAAATTTATGTGCCCCCCCCCCCTCTCTTTTTTACCCTTAAAGTCTGGAACTGCAGGGGAGAATCTGGGGAGCGTCCCTCCAGCGGAGCTGTGAAGAGAAAATGGCGCTGGTGTGCTGAGGAAGATAGCCCCGCCCCCTCAGCGGCGGGCTCCTCCCGCGTTTTTAAATGTATAATGGCGGGGGTTAATGCACATATACAGTTTATTAGACTGTATTATGTGCTTTTCGCCAATAAGGTAATCTAATTGCTGCCCAGGGTGCCGCCCCCCCCTCCCCCATGCACCCATCAGTGACCGGAGTGTGTGGTGTGCAGAGGGAGCAATGGCACACAGCTGCAGTGCTGTGCGCTACCTTAATGAAGACCGGAGTCTTCAGCCGCCGATATTCAACTTCTCTTCCGTTCTTCTGGCTCTGCAAGGGGGACGGCGGTGCGGCTCTGGGACCGGACGACCGAGGACGGGGCCTGTGTTCGATCCCTCTGGAGCTAATGGTGTCCAGTAGCCTTAGAAGCCCAAGCTAGCTGCAAGCAGGTAGGTTCGCTTCTCTCTCCTCAGTCCCACGTACCAGTGAGTCTGTTGCCAACAGATCTCACTGAAAATAAAAAACCTAACAAATACTTTCTTTTCTAGGAAGCTCAGGAGAGCCCCTAGGGAGCATCAAGCTCTGGCCGGGCACAGATTCTAACTGAGGTCTGGAGGAGGGGCATAGAGGGAGGAGCCAGTGCACACCAGATATAGTACCTAATCTTTCTTATAAGAGTGCCCAGTCTCCTGCGGAGCCCGTCTATTCCCCATGGTCCTTACGGAGTACCCAGCATCCACTAGGACGTCAGAGAAAATGGATAGGGCCAAAATCTGGACCTTTACGGACCCCAATTTTAGGCCCAAAGTCACTCCCGACTGTAGGAAGTGAAGGAAACGGCCCAGCTGGAATTCCTCTGTAGGAGCATTCCTGGCCTCACACCAACCAACATATTTTCGCCATATACGGTGATAATGTTTAGCCGTCACGTCCTTCCTAGCCTTTATTAGCGTAGGAATAACCTCATCCGGAATCCCTCTTTCTGCTAGGATCCGGCGTTCAACCGCCATGCCATCAAACGCAGCCGCGGTAAGTCTTGGAACAGACAGGGCCCCTGTTGCAACAGATCCTGTCTGAGAGGCAGAGGCCATGGGCCCTCTGCGAGCATTTCTTGCAGTTCCGGATACCAAGTCCTTCTTGGCCAATCCAGAACAATAAGTATTGTTCTCACTCCTCTTTTCCTTACGATTCTCAGCACCTTGAGTATGAGAGGAAGAGGAGGAAACATATAAACCGACTGGAACACCCACGGTGTCACTAGTGCGTCTACAGCTATCGCCTGAGAGTCTCTTGACCTGGCGCAATATCTCTGTAGCGTTTTGTTGTGGCGGGATGCCATCATGCCCACCTGTGGCAGTTCCCACTGCCGTGCAATCTGCGTGAAGACTTCTTGATGAAGTCCCCACTCTCCCGGGTGGAGGTCGTGCCAGCTGAGGAAGTCTGCTTCCCAGTCGTCCACTCCCGGAATGAACACTGCTGACAGTGCTCTTACGTGATTCTCCGCCCAGCGAAGAATTCTGGTGGCCTCCGCCATCACCACTATGCTCCTTGTGCCGCCTTGGCGGTTTACATGAGCCACTGCTGTGATGTTGTCTGACTGAATCGGCACAGTGTTTTTGCGAAGCAAGTTCTCCGCTTGACTTAGGGCGTTGTGTATGGCCCTTAATTCCAGGATATTTACGTGAAGGCAAGTCTCCTGACTTGACCTCCTCCCTTGGAAATTGTTTTCCTTGTGTGACCGCCCCCCACCCTCGGAGGCTTGCATCCGTGGTCACCAGGACGCAGTCCTGAATGCCGAATCTGCGACCTTCGAGAAGATGAGCACTCTGCAGCCACCACAGGAGAGACACCCTGGCCCTGGGGGATAGGGTGATTAACCTATGCATCTGAAGATGTGATCCGGACCACTCGTCCAGTAAGTCATAGAAACATAGAAACATAGAATTTGTCGGCAGATAAGAACCACTTGGCCCATCTAGTCTGCCCCTTATTTTTTTTTATATTATTTTTTATCACTAACCTTATTTGATCCTTATTTCTTTGTAAGGATATCCTTAGGTCTATCCCATGCATGTTTAAATTGCTCTACTGTCTTAGCCTCTATCACCTCTGATGGGAGGCTATTCCACTTGTCCACTACCCTTTCTGTGAAATAATTTTTCCGCAAATTTCCCCTGAACCTCCCCCCCTCCAGTCTCAGTGCATGTCCTCGTGTCCTATTGCTTCTCTTCATTTGGAGAATGTTTCCCTCCTGAACTTTGTTAAAACCCTTCATATATTTGAAAGTTTCTATCATGTCCCCCCTTTCCCTTCTCTGCTCCAAACTATACATATTGAGATTTCTTAGTCTTTCTGGGTACGTTTTGTGATGTAGGCCATGCACCATTTTAGTTGCCCTCCTTTGTACAGTTTCTAATGTATTAATATCCTTTTGAAGATATGGCCTCCAGAACTGAATACAGTGTTCTAGATGAGGCCGTACCAATGACCTATACAGTGGCATTATTACTTCTTTCTTTCTGCTGCTGATTCCTCTCCCAATGCAGCCAAGCATCTGACTAGCCTTCCTCATTGCCTTGTTACATTGCTTACCTGCTTTTAAGTCATCTGAAATAGTGACTCCTAGATCCCTTTCCTCCTCAGTAGTTTCCAGTATAGTGCCATTAATACTGTATTTAGCTTTAGGATTTTTGAGACCCAAGTGCATGATTTTGCATTTTTTGGCATTAAACTGTAATTGCCAGACTCTTGACCATTCCTCTAGTCTACCTAGATCCTCAATCATTTGTTTTACCCCACCTGGTGTGTCTACCCTGTTGCATACCTTTGTGTCATCTGCAAAAAGGCATACTTTCCCTTTAATGCCATTTGCAATGTCACCAATAAAGATATTAAAAAGCACTGGTCCAAGTACAGATCCCTGGGGTACTCCACTGGTAACATTTCCCTCCTGTGAATGCACTCCATTTACCACAACTCTGTTTTCTATCCTTCAACCAAGATCTTATCCATTCAATAATCCTAATATCCAATCCCAAACTTTCAAGTTTATTTAGCAGTCTGCGATGTGGAACTGTGTCAAAAGCCTTACTAAAGTCTAGATAAGCTATATCCATGGCTCCACCTTTATCCATCACTTTAGTCACACAATCAAAAAAGTCAATAAGATTTGTTTGACATGATCTCCCCCCAGTGAATCCATGCTGTTTGGGATCCAGTAAATTGCCGGATTTGAGATAATCTATAACTCTTTCTTTTAAGAGTGTTTCCATCAATTTCCCTACTACTGATGTAAGACTCACTGGTCTGTAGTTGTTTGCCTCTTCCTTGCTTCCACTTTTGTGCAGTGGGACTACGTTTGCTCTTTTCCAGTCCCCTGGAATTTCTCCTGTAGCTAATGACTGGTTGAATAATTCTGTCAATGGTGCTACCAGCACCTCTAAGTTCTTTTAGTATCCTTGGATGTATCCCATCTGGCCCCATAGATTTGTCCACTTTCAGCTTTGAGAGTTCTGTTAGGACCTTCTCCTCTGTAAATGTACTTGTTTCATTTTCCAGAATATCCCTGCAACTTAACTGTGGCCCCTTCCCCTCTCTTTCAGTAGTAAATACTGAGCAAAAATAATCATTAAGATGATCTGCTATTAAATTGTCTCCTTCAACAAGACTCCCAGTGTCCGTCTTTAGTTTTATAATTCCGCCTTTTGTTTTTCTCTTTTCGCTTATATACCTAAAAAAAGTTTTGCCTCCTTTACCCACTGACTGGGCCATTTTCTCCTCAGCTTGTGCCTTTGCACATCTGATTACCTTCTTTGTCTCCTGTCTAACAAGATATATCTTTTTGTCTTCATTATTTTGTGTCTGCTTATATTTCCTAAAAGCCATCTTTTTTGCTCTCACAATATTTGCTACTTCTTTTGCAAACCACACTGGCTTCCTTTTCCTTGTGTTTTTCCTAACAGTTTTGATACAAAGGTCTGTTGCCTTCAATATTGCACATTTGAATGTTTCCCACCTCTCCTGCACTGTTTCCAAGTTCCTCCACTCTGCCAAAGAATCGCTTACACATTTTCCCATCCCTACAAAATCAGCCTTCCTAAAATCCAACACCTTTGTTTTTGTATGGGACGAGTCAGTCTCTGTCTTAATGCTGAACCATACTGCTTGATGATCACTGGATCCCAGGTTTTCACCCACTTTTACGTCCGATAATCTGTCTCCATTTGTAAGTATTAAGTCTAATATTGCGTCTTTCCGAGTGGGCTCCCTCACCAATTGGTGGAGGGATGCTCCCTGAAGGGAATTTAAAATGTTCCTACTTCTAGTGGAACTAGCAACAGACACCTCCCAGTTTACATCAGGAAGATTAAAGTCTCCCATGATTATTACCTCTCCTTTTAATGCCATTTTAGTTATGTCCTGCAATAGGTTCTTGTCAAGTTCCTCTTCCTGACCTGGTGGCCTGTATATCACGCCAATACGAATAATCAACTTTTCCCCTGTTTCTATGGTCACCCAAAGGGCCTCAGTTTTTTCTTCAATACTTTGTATTAATGTAGTATTTATGGCATTTTTTACATACATTGCTACCCCTCCTCCGATTTTTCCAATTCTGTCCTTCCTAAATAAAGTATATCCCAGTATAGCTATGTCCCAGTCATGATTTTCATTGTACCATGACTCTAATTGCCACAATGTCTAGATCATCCCTTGTCATTATTGCAGTTAGTTCTGGGATTTTATTTCCTAAGCTCCTAGCATTTGCACACATAGCTTTTAGAGTTTTGTTTGTGCTTTTTCTGTTCCTAGCTATGTTCTTCTCTCTGCCTATTTTTATTTGGTTTTGATCTGAATTATCTTCTGTTGCTGTGGATATGCTTCCTATTCCCTTTGCCTGCAGAAACAATACCTCTGTGTTGGGGGAGCAGATTTCTTTATTCCTATTTGGTTCACTGCCCCCCTTTGTTAGTTTAAATAGTTCTTGATGAAGCATCCAAACTGTTCAGTTAGTATTCTCGTTCCCCTTGAAGATGGGTGCAGGCCGTCACTTTTGTATAAGCTCCTATCTTGCCAGATGGTGTGACTATGGCCTATAAATCCAAATCTCTCCTCATTGCACCATGTCCTTAGCCAAACATTGAAGTTTCTGATGCAATGAGTTCTGTCTTCGCCTCTGTGTACTGGCAATACTTCTGAAAAAGATACAGTGGTTGCCACCTGCTTCAGAGCAGTCCCTAACTTCCTAAATTCATCTTTTACAGCCATGAGTTCAGCATTTGCCAGGTCATTTGTCCCTAGGTGGACAATGACATCCACCTCCCCATCTTTTCTTGCTGCCTTTACAATTCTTAGCATGCGCTCTTTATCCCTTGGAGCTGTGGCTCCAGGTAAGCACCTTACTTGTTTCTCTACTTCATTTGCATTTCCCAGATGTATTCCTCTAATAATGGAATCTCCCAAGAGAAGTGCAGTCCTTTTTGGAGATTCAATTTTCCTGTTCCATTTCCTGTTCCTATAGTTGGTAGATATCCCCATATCCTCCTGTTCTGTAGTGCCTCTCTTAGTTGTATCTTCCAGCCCTGCAAGAGTAGCATACGAGTTTTTCAGTGTCACCGCTTGCGGGAGGTGTCTGTGTCCCTCTGAAAAATCTCTGCCCTTGAGAGCCCACAGTAGTCCAGGCAGAATGTCTTCTGGTGGTTCTCTGAGGCAGTGGAGGCTTCAAAGACACAGACATCCTACAAATCTCAGCATGCAGTTTTGCTATCTCCTCCTTCCCATTGGAAGGTCCTCGCATGGAACCTGCCGAAGGGAATGGCCTCGTATGATGCCACCATCCTTCCCAGGACTCGAGTGCAGTGATGCACTGACACCAGTTTTGGTTTCAATAGATTCCTGACCAGTGTCACGAGCTCCTGAGCTCTCTATATCGGGAGATAAACCCTTTTCTGGTCTGTGCCTAGGATCATGCCTAGGAGAGGCAGATGAGCTGTAGGAACCAACTGCGACTCTGGAATACATAGAATCCAGCCGTGTTGCCGTTACACTTCCAGAGAAAGTGATACGCTGTTCAGCAACTGCTCTCTCAATCTTGCTCTTATGAGGAGATCGACCAAGAACGTGATAATAGTGACACCTTGCTTCCGCAGGAGCACCATCATTTCCGCCATTACCTTGGTGAATATTCTCGGGGCCGTGGAGAGACCAACCGACCACGTCAGAAATTGGTAATGACAATTCCGTACCGCAATTCTGAGGTACACCGGATGAGGTGGATAAATGGGGACATGAAGGTATGCATCCCTTTTGCCCCGAGACACCATAAAATCTCCCCCTTTTTAGGCTTGCAATGACCGCTCTCAGCGATTTCATCTTGCACTTGAACCTTTCAAGGTATATGTTCAGGGATTTTAAATTCAATATGGGTCTGACCGAACCGTCCGGTTTCGGGACTACAACATGGTCGAATAATAACCCCTTCCTTGTTGAAGGAGGGGAACCTTGACCACCACCTGTTGAGGATACAACTTGTGAATTGCAGTTAACCATGTTTCCCTCTCGCAAGGGGAAGCCGGCAGGGCCGACAGTGAGGAGGCATCTTCTCCCAGTCCAGCTTGTATCCAGGAGACACAATATCTATTGCCCAGGGATATAATAGGGAGTGAACCCACTTGTGGCTGAACTTACAAAAGTGTGCCCCCACCAGGCCTAGCTCCGCCTGTGGAGCCCCAGCGACATGCGGTGGATTTTTGTAGAGGCCGGGGAGGACCTCTGTTCCTGGGAACTAGCTGTGTTGTGCAGCTTCTTTCCCCTGCCCCCGCCTCTGGCAAGAAAGGACGCACCTCGGACTTTGTTTCTTTGTTCGAAAGGCTGCATTTGATAATGACGTGCTTTCCTAGGCTGTGCAGGAATATAAGGCAAAATATCAGAATTACCAGCTATAGCTGTGGAGACCAGGTCCGAGAACCCTTCTCCACACAATCCTCAGCCTTCTATATGCCTCTTATGTCGGCATCCTCTGTCCATTGCATACTCTACAGGACACGTCAAGCAGAAATCCCCCACAAGGCCATTTGGAGAGACAGAAAGAGAGTATGCCAGCACACACCCCAGCGTTATATGACCCAGGAATCACACAGTAACTTAGTGTTAACCCAGTAGCTGCTGTGCGCCAATTTATGTGCCCCTCTTTTACTCTCTTCTATCGTCTATCGTGTGCAGGAGAGAGCCTGGGAAGCTTCTCTCAGCGGATCTGTGGAGAGAAAATGGAGCTGGTGAATGCTGAGGAAGAAGCCCCGACCCCTCAGCGGCGGGCTTCTGTCCCGCGATTTTGTGTAAAAATAATGGCGGGGGGCTCATGCATATATACAGTGCCCAGCTGTATATATGCCCTATTTTGCCAGGAGGTAATCAATTGCTGCCCAGGGCCCCCCCCCCTCTACACCCTACAGTGACCGGAGTGTGCGGGTTTATGTCGGAGCAATGGCACACAGCTGCAGTGCTGTGCGCTACCTCATATGAAGACAGGAGTCTTCTGCCGCCGATTTTGACGTCTTCTTGCTTCTCTCGCCGGCTTCAGTCTTCTGGCTCTGCGATGGGGACGGCGGCGCGGCTCCGGGAACGGACGACCAAGGGTGAGTTCCTGTGTTCAATCCCTCTGGAGCTAATGGTGTCAAGTAGCCTAAGAAGCACAACCTAGCCGCAGTTAGTAGGTTTGCTTCTCTCCCCTCAGTCCCACGTAGCAGAGAGTCTGTTGTCAGCAGAAGCTCTCTGAAAATAAAAAACCTAACAAAATACTTTCTTATTAGCAAGCTCAGGAGAGCTCACTAAAATGTACCCAGCTCCGTCCGGGCACAGATTCTAACTGAGGTCTGGAGGAGGGGCATAGAGGGAGGAGCCAGTGCACACCAGTAGTCCTAATTCTTTCTTAGAGTGCCCTGTCTCCTGCGGAGCCCGTCTATTCCCCATGGTCCTTACGGAGTCCCCAGCATCCACTAGGACGTTAGAGAAAAAACGATGAGGAGGGAGACTTTAAAATTCCAGCCAGTATCCCTGGGATACAATATCTATCACCCAGAGATCCAGGCCGGACGCTACCTAGACGTGACTGAAGTGTCTGCGTCTGGATCCCCCTGGCCCCATCTCCAGGCCGCGCGGTCCACTGTCATGCGGAGGACTTTGGCGTACCTGAAGCAGGCTTTTGCTCCTGGGAACCTGCAGGTTTCTTGGGCTTAACTCGACCTCCCCTAAAGAAGGTATTGGACGTTCTGGCCTTTCTAGGCCTGTTAGGCCAAAAGGACTGCGTTGCAGATGAAGAGAAGGACTTCTTCGGAGCAGGTGCTGCTGAGGGAAGAAACGGAGACTTACCCGTTGTAGCCGTGGATATCCACGCATCTAGAGCTTCCCCAAAGAGAGCCTGACCTGTATAGGGTAGGGCCTCCACACTTTGCCTGGATTCCGCGTCGGCCGACCACTGGCGCAGCCCCAGTCCCCGACGAGCTGAAACAGACATGGAAGATATTCCCGCAGCCATGGAACCCAGGTCTTTCATGGATTCTACCATAAAACCTGCAGAATCATGTATGTTGCGTAAATATAAAGCAACATCATCCCTATCCATCATATCCAAGTCCTCAAGTAAGGTAGCCGACCACTTTACTATTGCCTTTGCAATCCATGCAGTAGCAATAGTTGGACGGAATATGGCCACTGAAGCAGTATACATTGATTTAAGCGTGTTATCAATTTTTCCCATCAGCCTGCTCCTTTAAGGCAGTAGATCCTGGAACAGGCAAAACCACCTTTTTTGAGAGTCTGGACACAGATGCGTCAACAATAGGCGGGTTCTCTCATTTTTTCCTATCCTCCTCAGGGAAAGGAAACGCCACCTGGACCCTTTTAGGGACCTGGAATTTTTTATCAGGGTTTACCCATGCTTTCTCAAATATAGCATTCAATTCCTTTGACACAGGGAAGTTTAGCGAGGCTTTTTTATTTTCAGTGAAAAAGGCCTCCTCAACCTGCTCAGGTGGGGTATCATTAACATTCAACACATCCCTGATAGCCTCTATCAACAATTGCACCCCCTTTGCAAGAGATGCAGACCCCCGCAACACATCCCCATCACCGTCTGTGGTGTCAGAATCGGTATCCGTGACGTCTTGTGTGACCTGTACAAGCACCCGTTTGTGGGGGTATATAGCGGAGCGTCCTGAGGTACCAGAAACTGGCCATACTGCCATAGAGTTCTGTAATACCTGGGTTGAAGATTCATTATTTGCAACCCTGTCAGAAATTGGAGAAATCCAAGAGATGATGGAGAAAAACCACTCCGGTTCCCTTGCTGGTATCTGTGCTAAACCAGTGCTATCCTGATTACATGGAATGGGATCATCCTGGGAGGATAAATCCTCTGCAGCATATGACACAGTGTCCCTGGACATAGCTAAAGGAGACCACCAAACACTCCACACACACAGGTGAGGGCAGACAGAGTTTCCCCCCAAGAACGGCAAGAGACACACAGATTGGAGCCAACCCACACACAGCGCTTTTAGCAAAGGGAGACCCCTTGTCAGCGCTGACTGTGCACCTTAATGGGACACACAGTCTTATTACAGCCTCCCCTCCCTTCTACAACCCCCTGGTACCGTGTACAGATAGCTGGAGTTGCTGTGGAGGGACCTGTTCTTCCTCTCAGCGCTGTGCAGGCAAGAAAATGGGGCTGGAACACTGCTGGGTACGCTCTGAGAAACTCCGCCCCCTTAATGGCGCGGTCTTCCCACTCTTCATGGATTATACTGGCCTGAGGAAATTGTGCTGGCTAAGATCTGAGGACCCCGACAGGCTTGTGGACCAGTGTAGGGGGTAAGCGCTGGCCCAGGGCGCCGCACCATGTGCCGCTGAGCCTTTCCAGGAGCGCAGTTAATACTCCGCTCCCTCTCTGCTGCCGCCATCTTCACACTGGCCCCCCGCTTGCTAGGGGTGTCGGTGTCTCACTCACCACTTCTTCAGCTCTGTAAGGGGTTGGCGGCATGCTGCTAGGGTGAGCGGTCCCCCGCAAGGCGGACACTGTTCCCCCCCTTAGTCCCTCGCTGCAGGGAGGCTATTGCCAGCAGCCTCCCTCTAAAATAAACTCTAAAAATAAACTTTTCTAGAAAAGCTCTGTAGAGCTCCCCTAGCTGTGACCAGCTCCTCCGGGCACATTTTCTAAACTGAGTCTGGTAGGAGGGGCATAGAGGGAGGAGCCAGCCCTCATCCTCAAATTCTTAAAGTGCCAATGGCTTCTGGTGGACCCGTCTATACCCCATGGTACTAATGTGGACCCCAGCATCCTCTAGGACGTGAGAGAAAGTCCATGGTTTGCACGCCCTAACCAGAACTTTAGACAGGTTTAGTCGCTGTACACGGCTGAACCCAGTTTATTTGGCCATGATAAGCCTGATAATTGACAGGCTCCTGGAATAATTCAATTACTCTGTAGGACACCCATTAATTAAATTTGCTCACAAAAGGATTGAATTCCCCCCTAAGAGTCCAGATCATCTTTGGAATTTGTTTAGACTATTATTTAAGAAACACTGATAATTATTTACATTTCATATATTACCATAATTCTTGTTCTAGTTACATTAATTTATGAATATATATCAAACTTATTTAGAAGAAAATGTGTAAAGCATTACTTTGTGACATTATCAGCATTATAATGTATTTATTCTGTTCACTTAGTAGCAGCAGGGATTTTTTTATTTTGAGAGTTAAAGTAATACAAGTACCCTTTGATTTCTTGGTTTTGTTGTAATCCGACTTACTGTAGCACAATTTTGCCTGATAAATAATAAATGCCCTTGCGTTCAATGAAAACCAAAATTCTAAATAAGTAACTATTTCGGAATAATTATTAATACTTACATTGCAATAAAATGGTGTTAGTGCAGTCACATCTAGGGCTGGTACATCTTCCATCCTAATTTTTCTCAACTAAAAAGAGAACAAGCACAATCAAATGTCATGTCACAGAAATTTACTTTGTGCTATGTAAAACGCACATAATGCACAATTGAGTACATCTGCAACTATCGCCATTAAAAAGAGATGGCTATTCAAGTGATAATCGGATTATCAGCAAATATTTGCTTCATGCTAAACCTATTACAGGTTGAGTATCCCTTATCCAAAATGCTTGGGACGAGAGGTATTTTGGATATGGGATTTTTCCGTATTTTGGAATAATTGCATACCATAATGAGATATCATGGTGATGGGACCTAAATCTAAGCACATAATGCATTTATGTTTCATATACACCTTATACACACAGCCTGAAGGTAATTTTAGCCAATATTTTTTATAACTTTGTGCATTAAACAAAGTGTGTGTACATTCACACAATTCAGTTATGTTTCATATACACCTTATACACAAAGCCTAAAGGTCATTTAATACAATATTTTTAATAACTTTGTGTATTAAACAAAGTTTGTGTACATTGAGCCATCAAAAAACAAAGGTTTCACTTTCTCACTCTCACTCAAAAAAGTCCGTATTTCGGAATATTTGGATATGGGATACTCAACCTGTACATTATGTACAGAGACCAGCAACATTGCTGAAACAAAACAAAAAAAAGGGGTGATGGTTGACTACTCTTCTATAGCACTGAACAGGGAAAAGTAGGGTTGTGAAAGCTGGAACCACAATATTTTCAAACTGAAATACTTGTAGATATAGGTAAATATATGCAGCTACGAAGATATCTCCAAAAAAACATAAAATGAAATATACCAAAGGTCTTTAACAAAATTGCTACAGGATTAAATGGTAGTGTCCACGCTAGGCTGTTTTAGCAGGATGCCACACCCTGCCCTTTCAAACAGCCGCCCGCTTCCTGCCCTCCCAGCGTGTAAAGATGCTGCGCACATGCGCGTGGCATCCATTCCCACTGTGGGAGAAAGTTTGGGGGAAGCCCCCAACAGCGACGCCGCCGGCCGCACCGCCCACTTAAATGACGTGGCATGGTCACAACCCTTATTTTGCATGGCCATGTCTGTTTCGGCCGCACGCGCACACACATGCCCCCGGCGTCCTGCCCTCTACAATTTCTAGAGGTAACACTACGTATGTATAAACAAGAATAAACTGACCCGACAGCACAAGCTGTAACTATGGAGCTGTTACATGTAGAGGTGTAGCAATGCGCAATAGTGACACATGGGTCTATGTACAAAGGGGGTATACAATTAGCAGCGATAACACGGTTTAAAAATAAATTATCGCATTTGCGATAACTTGATATCAAATTAGCTGTGAAAAGTTATTGCAGAAGTCTCCATAGGGTTAATCACAAATCTTTCACCATCTGAGCAGAGAAGTAGTGAAAAATCCCTATTTTAAAAAGGTACAAATGTGGGGATTTGGTTAAGAACACCTGGGACAAACCCCTGAATGACTAATTAGACACTTAGATGTTTTTAATTGGCCAATAATAAGAATTTACTTACCGATAATTCTATTTCTCGTAGTCCGTAGTGGATGCTGGGGACTCCGTCAGGACCATGGGGGATAGCGGGCTCCGCAGGAGACAGGGCACATCTAAAAAGCTTTTTAGGTCACATGGTGTGTACTGGCTCCTCCCCCTATGACCCTCCTCCAAGCCTCAGTTAGGTACTGTGCCCGGACGAGCGTACACAATAAGGAAGGATCTTGAATCCCGGGTAAGACTCATACCAGCCACACCAATCACACCGTACAACTTGTGATCTGAACCCAGTTAACAGTATGATAACAAAACGAAGTAGCCTCCGAAAAGATGGCTCACAACAATAGTAATAACCCGATTTTTTGTAACAATAACTATGTACAAGCATTGCAGACAATCCGCACTTGGGATGGGCGCCCAGCATCCACTACGGACTACGAGAAATAGAATTATCGGTAAGTAAATTCTTATTTTCTCTAACGTCCTAGTGGATGCTGGGGACTCCGTCAGGACCATGGGGATTATACCAAAGCTCCCAAACGGGCGGGAGAGTGCGGATGACTCTGCAGCACCGAATGAGAGAACTCCAGGTCCTCCTTAGCCAGAGTATCAAAATTTGTAAAATTTTACAAACGTGTTCTCCCCTGACCACGTAGCTGCTCGGCAAAGTTGTAATGCCGAGACTCCTCGGGCAGCCGCCCAGGATGAGCCCACCTTCCTTGTGGAATGGGCATCTACATATTTCGTCTGTGGCAGGCCTGCCACAGAATGTGCAAGCTGAATTGTACTACAAATCCAGCGTGCAATAGACTGCTTAGAAGCATGAGCACCCAGCTTGTTGGGTGTATACAGTATAAACAGCAAGTCAGACTTTCTGACTCCAGCCGTCCTAACTATATATATATATATTTTTAGGGCCCTGACCACGTCTAGTAACTTGGAGTCCTCCAAGTCCCTAGTAGCCGCAGGCACCACAAGAGGTTGTTTCAGGTGAAAACGCTGACACCCCTTTATGAAGAAACTGGAGACGAGTCCCAGTTCTGTCCTGTTCAAATGGAAAATTTTAATATGGGCTTTTGTAAGACAAAGCCGCCCATTCTGACAATCGCCTGGCCGAGGCCAGGGCTAACAACATGGTCACTTCCCATGTGAGATATTTGTCAACAGCATGGTCACTTTCCATGTGAGATATTTCAAATCCACAGATTTGAGCGGTTAAAACCAATATGATTTTAAGAAATCCCAACACTATGTTGAGATCTCACGGTGCCCCTAGGGGCACAAAAAAGCTGTATATGCAATACATCCTTTACAATCTGGACTTCAGGAACTGAAGTCAATTCTTTCTGGAAGAAAATCTACAGGGCCGAAATTTAAATGTTAATGAACCCCAATTTGAGGTCCAAAACACTCCTGTTTTCAGGAAGTGTAGAAATCGACCTAGTTGAATTTCCGTCGTGGAGCCTTCCTGGCCTCACCCACGCAACATATTTTCACCACATGTGGTGATGACGTTGTGCGGTCACCTCCTTCCTGGCTTTGACCAGGGTAGGTATGACCTCTTATGGAATGCCTTTTCCCCTCAGGATCCGGCATTCAACCGCCATGCCGTCAAACGCAGCCGCGGTAAGTCTTGGAATAGACATGGTACTTGCTGAATCAAGTCCCTTCTTAGCTCCCCAGGCCCTTAGTCCTCTGTGAGCATTTCTTGAAGTTCCGGGTACCAAGTCCCTCTTGGCCAATCCGGAGCCACTAGTATAGTTCCTACTCCTCTATGTCTTATAATTCTCAATACCCTGGTTATGAGAAACAGAGGAGGGAACACATACACAGACTGGTACACCCACGGTGTTACCAGAACATCCACAGCTATCGCCTGAAGGTCTCATGACCTGGCGGAATACCTGTCCCGTTTTTTGTTCGGGCGGGACGCCATCATGTCCACCTTTGGTCTTTGCCAACGGTCCACAATCATGTTGAAAAACTTCCCTATGAAGTTTCCACTCTCCCGGGTGGAGGTCATGCCTGCTGAGGAAGTCTGCTTCCCAGTCGTCCACTCCCGGAAAGAACACTGCTGACAGTGCTATCACATGATTTTCCGCCTAGCGAAAAATCCTTGCAGTTTTCACTGCCCTCCTGCTTCTTGTGCCGCCCTTCTGTTTACGTGGGCGACTGCCGTGATGTTATCCCACTGGATCAATACCGGCTGACCTTGAAGCAGAGGTCTAGCTAAGTTTAGAGCATTATAAATTTGCTCTAAGCTTATTTATGCGGAGAGAATTCTCCAGACTTAATCACACTTCCCTGGAAATTTTTTCCCTGTGTGACTGTTCCCCAGCCTCTCAGGCTGGCCTCCGTGGTCACCGGCATCCAATCCTGAATGCCGAATCTGCGGCCCTCTAGAAGATGAGCACTCTGTAATCACCACAGGAGAGACACCCTTTTCCTTGGATATAGGGTTATCCGCTGATGCATCTGAGGATGCGATCCGGACCATTTGTCCAGCAGATCCCACTGAAGAGTTCTTGCGGGAAATCTGCCGAATGGAATTGCTTCGTAATAAGCCACCATTTTTACCAGGACTCTTGTGCAATGATGCACTGACACTTTTCCTGGTTTTAGGAGGATCCCGATTAGCTCGGATAACTCCCTGGTTTTCTCCACTGGGAGAAACACGTTTTTCTGGACTGTGTCCAGAATCTTCCCTAGGAACAGTAGACGTGTCGTCGGAAAAAGCTGCGATTTTGGAATATTTAGAATCCACTCGTGCTGTCGTAGAACTACTTAAGATAGTGCTACTCCGACCTCCAACTGTTCTCTGGACCTTGCCCTTATCAGGAAAGCGTCCATGTTTCTTTTAAGAAAAATCATCATTCCGGCCATTACCTTGGTAAAGACCCGGGGCGCCGTGGACAATCCAAACGGCAGCGTCTGAACTGATAGTGACAGTTCTGTACCAGGAACCTGAAGTACCCTTGGTGAGAAGGGCAAATTTGGACCTGTAGGTAAACGTCCCTGATATCCAGTGACATCATATCGTCCCCTTCTTCCTGGTTCGCTATCACTGCTCCGAGTGACTCCATCTTGATTTGAACGCTTGTAAGTGTTCAAATATTTCAGATCTCACCGAGCCGGTTGGCTTCAGTACCACAATATAGTGTGGAATACTACCCCCTTCCTTGTTGTAAGAAGGGTACTTTGATTATCACCTGCTGGGAATACAGCCTGTGAATTGTGTGAGGGGGAGACGTCTCGAATTTCCAATGTACACCTGGGATATTACATGTAGGATCCCGGAGTTCCCTTGCGAGTGTTGCTGAAACTCTTGAGATGACCCCCTACCGCACCTGAGTCCGCTTGTACGGCCCCAGCGTTATGCTGCGGACTTGGCAGAAGCCGTGAGGAGCTTCTGTTCCTGGGAATGAGCTGCTTGCTGCAGTCTTCTTCCCTTTCCTCTCCCCCTGGGCAGATATGACTGGCCTTCGCCCGCCTGCCCGTATGGGGACGAAAGGATTGAGACTGAAAAGACTGTGTCCTTTTCTGCCAATATGTGACTCGGGGTAACCAAAGGTGGATTTTTCAGCTGTTGCCATGGCCACCAGGTCCAATGGACCGCCCCTTTATACGGCAATACTTCCATATGCCGTCTGGAATCTGCCTCACCTGACCACTGTCGTGTCTTCGTCTGGCAGATATGTACATCACATTTACTCTTGATGCCAGAATGCAAATATGCCTCTGCGCATCACACATATATAGAAATGCATCCTTAAAATGCTCTATAGACAATAAAATCCTGTCCCTGTCAAGGGTATCAAAATTTTCAGTCAGGAAATCCGACCAAGCCCCCTCAGCGCTGCACATCCAGGCTGAGGCGATTGCTGGTCGTAGTATAACACCAGTATGTGTGTATATACTGTTATGATATTTTCCAGCTTCCTATCAGCTGGCTCCTTGAGGGCGGCCGTATCTGGAAACGGTAACGCCATGTTTTTTATAAGCGTGTGAGCGCCTTGTCCACCCTAAGGTGTGTTTTCCAACTCGCCCTTACTACTGGCGGGAAAAAAGGGTATACCGCCCATAACTTTCTGTCGGAGGAACCCCACGTATCATCACACACTTCATTTAATTTATCTGATTCAGGCAAAACTACAAGTAGTTTTTTCCCACCCTACAAAATACCCTTATTTGTGGTACTTGTGGTATCAGAAATACGTAACACCTCCTTCATTGCCCTTAACATGTAACTTGTGGCCCTAAAGGAAAAATACGTTTGTTTCTTCACCGTCGACACTGGGGTCAGTGTCCGTGTCAGTGTCTGTCGACCGACTGAGGTAATTGGGCGTTTTTACAAGCCCCTGACGGTGTCTGAGACGCCTGGACCGATACTAATTTGTCCGCCGGCTGTCTCATGTCGTCAACCGGCTTGCAGCGTGTTGACATTATCACGTAATTCCATAAGTAAGCCATCCATTCTGGTGTCGACTCCCTAGAGAGTGACATCACCATTACAGGCAATTTTCTCCGTCTCCTCACCAACATTTTCCTCATACATGTCGACACACACGTACCGACCTACAGCACACACATACAGGGAATGCTCTGATAGAGGACAGGACCCACTAGCCCTTTGGGGAGACAGAGGGAGAGTTTGCCAGCACACACCAAAAGCGCCATAATGTATATAACAACCCTAGAAGGTGTTGCTTCTATATATGGGCTCTTAATATATAATTATATCGCCAATTTATGCCCCCCTTCTCTTTAACCCTGTTTCTGTAGTGCAGGGGAGAGTGGGAGCCTTCCTCACCAGCGGAGCTGGTCAGGAAAATGGCGCTGAGTGCTGAGGAGAATAAGCTCCGCCCCTTTCACGGCGGGCTTTTCTCCCGGTTATTAGGAAAACTGGCCTGGGTTAAATACATACATATAGCCTTAATGGCTATATGTGATGTATTTATTTGCCAAATAGGTATTTATATTGCTGCCCAGGGCGCCCCCAGCAGCGCCCTGCACCCTCCGTGACCGTGTCAGTGAGCCGTGTAGCAACAATGGCGCACAGCTGCAGTGCTGTGCGCTACCTCTCTGAAGACTGTGAAGTCTTCTGCCGCCTGTTTCCGGACCTCCGTTCCGCCGTCTTTCTTCAGCGTCTGTAAGGGGGATCGGCGGCGCGGCTCCGGGACGAACCCCAGGCTGACCTGTGTTCCGACTCCCTCTGGAGCTCAGTGTCCAGTAGCCTAAAACTTCAATCCTCCTGCACGCAGGTGAGTTGCAAGTCTCTCCCCTAAGTCCCTCGTTGCAGTGATCCTGTCGCCAGCAGGAATCACTGATTAGAAACCTAAAAAAAAAACTTTACTAAACAGCTCCTTAAGAGAGCCATCCAGTTTGCACCCTTCTCGGACGGGCACAAAAACCTAACTGAGGCTTGGAGGAGGGTCATAGGGGGAGGAGCCAGTACACACCATGTGACCTAAAAAGCTTTTTAGATGTGCCCTGTCTCCTGCGGAGCCCGCTATCCCCCATGGTCCTGACGGAGTCCCCAGCATCCACTAGGACGTTAGAGAAAATGACATTATTTTGGGGGTCAAACATTGCAAAGTAATGGATATTGGGGTACATGGTATGGGACAGATATATTGGGAAGCTTTATGAGTGAGACAAGTGTTTTTAGATGGAAGTAATCGGTCTATTTACACTTTCCCTAAAATGATCCAAATATATACTGCTACCCATTTTTATGTACCCCGATTTTATATCCCTTTCAGAGCGCCTGAGGCGGGTCGCACCAGGGAGCCTGACACGGGAGCTCCCAGTGTGCGGCTCACCTCAGGAGCCCCGCTGCCTGTAATCCGGCATATTGCCGGGTTGGTGACTTCAGCGGTGACAGTGCTTGGAGATCACATGATCTCCAAGCGCCGCCCGTACACGGTGAACGGAACAGTTCACATCGACTCGGCTCCTGTTCACACCGCACAGTGTGCCGGGTTGAACACAATTTCAACGCTGCTCGCGACCAGGGTTGAAATAACGGGCCGCTAGACCTGGTATTTCAATCCTGGCACCTTTCAGACCACACCTGAAAACAGGTTATGCACACTCATGTGCCATTAACCCATGTTCATAGGTTGCTGTCTGACAGAGGTATTAATAAGAGCACTTATTTTGCTGAAAAAATAGCTTTCTATCATTTTTTAAATGAAATACAGTCATTTTACCCAATTTAAATACACCAAAGTTGTATTATGGCCACTAATAGATGGGGGGGGGGGGGGAGGGCGGTGCAGGCAGATTTCCCCATCTTCTCCTAAACTTATCTTTGGTTTTGCAAGCTATAATTATCAAGCAAATCCCGTTATCGCCATTTTGGAATAGTATAGGTGCGGAAAACAGGAGCACAGTCTCCAACCAGTTGTGCAATAACTTTAGTCGGGATCGCAGATCGTGTTATCGCTGCTAACTGCATACCCCTCTAAAACCGGGTAATGACGGGAGAGATGTGTGCTGAGCGATCTTAACACAGACCGCTCAGCACACTTGCTGAGCAAGGGGGGGCCGCTCACTTCACACAGCGCTGAAGTGAGCGACCCACTAGATTGAGCCTGTATGCTCAATTTAGCACCGGCGATAGCGATGCACGGCTATCGCTGGGGGGCATGCAAAAGGCAAATCCGTGCTTAAAATCTAAGCAATCTAGTCACATTGCTTAGATTTTAAAAACACAGATCTCTCCGTGTGTACCCCCTTAAGCCTTTGAGAGAGAGATAAACTGGATGGAGATGAAGTACCAGCCAAGCTGACCAGCTCCTATCATTTTTCAATGTAACATAGCAGTTAGGATCGGATTGGCAGGTACTTTATTATTGTCCACTTTATCTCTCTCAAAAATTAGTTCTTAAACCCCACTGTAAGCAGGGGTAGCGCTTGTCTGCTACAGGTGCTGCTTTATGGCGGCAGTACTGTCGGGAGCAGGCGACTATACAGGCGGGTGTACATAGCAGTAGGAGCATAGTACAGGGGGACAGGGCAGCAAGGGGACATAGTATAACACAGCAACGTGTGATTACACATAACATAAACACAGAACGTACCGCAGCTGCGTGTATCTGGCGACTGAGCTGGAATCACCAGGTCTTTATCTACAGGAGACACTCAGGGCTCACACAGCGCTGTGTAATTACTATCTGACGGTTCGAATACAATGCTCCCCGGCTCTCCTTGTAAGATCCCGCGGACTATGTGGCGTCAAGAACGGCAAGTGATCCACAAGCGGAAACGGAAGTGCAAAACAACAGGGCACGTCCACGTGCAGCGACACAGGAAGCAAATGCTGCGGCTGCTTCTCACACCTCCTGTGACGTCATTAGCCCGCAACACCATGTAACAATATCGCCATAAGGGTCTGCGGTTGAGTATATTTTCTCTTCGCCATAAGGACGTGGTCTTTATGATGAAGACAAATTATCTCAATCTATGCAGAGCAGTCTACTTTACCTTCGTGATAAGGACCTTTTTGCCACCTAGTGGTCAGGTCCTGCATATGAAAGTAAATCAACCACTTCTACTGACACTTGGCTATTTTCTCTTCGTAAAGGATCTTATTAGCCCTCTGATGGTCATGTCCTTACGGCGAAGAGAAACTAGCTAGATAATCCTAAAAACAGCTATTTTCTCTTCGCCATAAGGACATTATGGTCACGTTCTTATCCGAAAGGACCTTATTAGCCCTCTCATGGTTATGTCCTTACAGTGAAGAGAAACTATTCATATCTTTGAGGGAATACCGCACCGGTATGTAATAGATATCACAAATCAATATAATAACCAAAATAGAACGATATAAAGAAAACCCTGTTTTCTTATTTCTCTGACGTCCTAGTGGATGCTGGGAACTCCGTAAGGACCATGGGGAATAGCGGCTCCGCAGGAGACTGGGCACAACTAAAGAAAGCTTTAGGACTACCTGGTGTGCACTGGCTCCTCCCTCTATGACCCTCCTCCAGACCTCAGTTAGAATCTTGTGCCCGGCTGAGCTGGATGCACACTAGGGGCTCTCCTGAGCTCCTAGAAAAGAAAGTATATTTTAGGTTTTTTATTTTCAGTGAGGTCTGCTGGCAACAGACTCACTGCTACGAGGGACTAAGGGGAGAAGAAGCGAACCTACCTGCTTGCAGCTAGCTTGGGCTTCTTAGGCTACTGGACACCATTAGCTCCAGAGGGATCGAACACAGGGCCCGACCTCGATCGTCCGGTCCCGGAGCCGCGCCGCCGCCCCCCTTATAAAGCCAGAAGCATGAAGATGGTCCTGAAAATCGGCGGCAGAAGACTTCGGTCTTCAACAAGGTAGCGCACAGCACTGCAGCTGTGCGCCATTGCTCCTCATGCACACCTCACACTCCGGTCACTGATGGGTGCAGGGTGCTGGGAGGGGGGCGCCCTGAGCAGCAATATTAACACCTTGGCTGGCAAAATAATCACAATATATAGTCCCAGAGGCTATATATGTGAAAAATACCCCTGCCAGGATCCATAAAAAAGCGGGAGAAAGTCAGCCGAAAAAGGGGCGGGGCTATCTCCCTCAGCACACTGGCGCCATTTTCTCTTCACAGTGCAGCTGGAAGACAGCTCCCCAGGCTCTCCCCTGTAGTTTTCAAGCTCAAAGGGTTAAAAAGAGAAGGGGGGCACTAAATGTAGGCGCAAATATGTGTATTATAGCAGCTATAAGGGAAAAATCACTGTGGGTAGTGTGAATCCCTGCATTATATAGCGCTCTGGTGTGTGCTGGCATACTCTCTCTCTGTCTCCCCAAAGGACTTTGTGGGGTCCTGTCCTCAGTCAGAGCATTCCCTGTGTGTGTGCGGTGTGTCGGTACGGCTGTGTCGACATGGTTGATGAGGAGGCTTATGTGGAGGCGGAGCAGATGCCGATAAATGTGATGTCGCCCCCTGTGGGGCCGACACCAGAGTGGATGGATAGGTGGAAGGTATTAACCGACAGTGTCAACTCCTTACATAAAAGGCTTACATTCTCAGCCCGCGTCTGCCCAGGCGTCTCAAAGGCCATCAGGGGCTCAAAAACGCCCGCTACCTCAGATGGCAGACACAGATGTCGACACGGAGTCTGACTCCAGTGTCGACGAGGTTGAAACATATACACAATCCTCTAGGAACATCCGTTGCATGATCTCGGCAATGAAAAATGTGTTACACATTTCTGACATTAACCGAGGTACCACCAAAAAAAAAAAAGGGGGGGTTTTATGTTTGGGGAGAAAAAGCAGCCAGTGTTTTGTTCTCCCATCAGATGAGTGAATGAAGTGTGTGAAGAAGCGTGGGTTCCCCCGATAAGAAACTGGTAATTTCTATAAAGTTACTGACGGCGTACCCTTTCCCGCCAGAGGATAGGTCACGTTGGGAGATATCCCCTAGGGTGGATAAGGCGCTCACACGTTTGTCAAAAAAGGTGGCACTGCCGTCTTAGTATACGGCCACTTTGAAGGAGCCTGCTGATAAAAAGTAGGAGGCTATCCTGAAGTCTGTATATACACACTCAGGTACTATACTGAGACCTGCAATTGCCTCGGCATGGATAGTGCTGCTGCAGCGTGGTCTATTACCGTGTCAGGACAGGGATACTATTTGCTAACCATAGAGCATATTAAAGAGGTCGTCTTATATATGAGGGATGCACAGAGGGATATTTGCCGGCTGGCATCCAGAATTAATGCAATGTCCATTCTGCCAGGAGGGTATTAGGGACCCGGCAGTGGACAGGTGATGCTGACTTTAGAAGGCACATGAAGATTCTGCCTTATAAGGGTGAGGAATTGTTTGGGGATGGTCTCTGGGACCTCGTATCCACAGCAACAGCTGGGAAGGAAAAAAAAATTTACCTCAAGTTTCCTCACAGCCTAAGAAAGCACCGTATTATAAGGTACAGTCCTTTCGGCTTCAGAAAAGCAAGCGGGTTAAAGGCGCTTCCTTTCTGCACAGAGACAAGGGAAGAGGGAAAAAGCTGCACCAGACAGCCAGTTCCCAGGATCAAAAATCTTCCCCCGCTTCCTCTGAGTCCACCGCATGACTCTGGGGCTCCACAGGTGGAGCCAGGTGCGGTGGGGACGCGTCTCGGGAACTTCAGCGACTAGTGGACTCGCTCACAGGTGGATCCCTGGGTTCTGCAAGTAGTATCACAGGGATACAAGCTGGAGTTTCGGGGCGACTTCCCCTCGCCGTTACCTCAAATCAGCCTTGCCTACTGCCCTCGAGGAGAGGTAGTACTGGCGGCAATTCACAAGCTGTACTTCCAGCAGGTGATAATCACGGTACCCCTCCTTCAACAAGGCCGGGGTTACTATTCCACAATGTTTGTGGTACCGAAACCAGACGGTTCGGTGAGACCCATTCTAAAATTGAAATCCTTGAACACTTATATACGAAGGTTCAAGTTCAAAATGGAATCGCTCAGGGCGGTTATTCCAAGCCTGGACGAAGGGGATTACATGGTATCACTGGACATCAAGGATGCTTACCTGCATGTCCACATTTACCCTCCTCACCAGGAGTACCTCAAAATTGTGGTACAGGACTGTCATTACCAATTCCAGACGTTGCCGTTGGTCTGTCCCAGGCACCGAGGGTATTTACCAAGGTAATGGCCGAAATGATGAGGCTCCTTCGAAAAAAGGGAGTTATAATTATCCCGTACTTGGACGATCTCCTTATAAAGGCGCGGTCCAGGGAGCAGTTGTTCGTCAGAGTAGCACTATCTCGGGAAGTGCTACAACAGCACGGCTGGATTCTGAATAGTCCAAAATCGCAGCTGGTTCCTATGACGCGTCTACTGTTCCTGGGTATGGTTCTGGACACAGAACAGGAAAAAGGGTTTCTCCCGGAGGAGAAGGCCAAGGAGTTGTCATCTCTAGTCAGAGACCTCCCACAGGTGGACATGATGGCGTCCCGCCTCAACATAAAGCTAAAAAGATATTGCGCCAGGTCAAGGGACCCTCAGGCGATAGCTGTGGACGCTCTGGTAAACACCGTGGGTGTACCAGTCGGTGTAGGTGTTCCTTCCTTTGCCTCTCATACCCAAGGTATTGAGAATACTAAGAAGGAGAGGAGTAAGAACAATACTCGTGGTTCCGGATTGGCCAAGAAGAGCTTGGTACCCAGAAATTCAAGAAATGATCTCAGAGGACCCATGGCCTCTGCCGCTCAGACAGGACCTGCTGCAGCAGGGGCCCTGCCTGTTCCAAGACTTACCACGGCTGTGTTTGACGGCATGGCGGTTGAACACCAGATCCTAAAGGAAAAAGGCATTCCGGAGGAAGTCATTCCTACGCTGATTAAGGCTAGGAAAGATGTGATCGCAAAATATTATCACCGCATATGGCAAAAATATGTTGCTTGGTGTGAGGCCAGGAAGGCCCCAACGGAGGAATTTCAACTGGGTTGATTTCTGCACTTCCTACAGTCAGGAGTGACTACGGGCCTAAAATTGGGTTACGTTAAGGTCCAGATTTCGGCTCTGTGTGAGGCGGCGGGCGGCAGCGCGCCGGAGTCCGGAGGAACGAGGATCCGAAGGGATCCAAGTTCCTCCAATCAGCGGCGCCGGATTTGAAAAGAGCGCCGGACGCGAGCCAATCGCTGCTCGCGGCCCGGCGCCCAATGAGGAGTCGCCGCGGCGGACCAATGGGAGTCCGTCGCGTCATGGCCCCGCCTCCTCCCGGCGCCTTATATCAGGCGCTGGGCGGCGGCGGAGGTCATTAGTGAGCCGGAGACGGAGCGGAGAAGAGCTCCCGACGACGACGCCAGGAGGCCAGCGGCGACGAAGGAAGCGGCGCCGGAAGAGGCAGAAGACGACGCCAGAAGACGGGACGGAGGTGGCGGCGGCCCAGCAGCAACTGGAGATCAGCGGAGAGTGCTGTGTAGAGCGGGAAGCAAAAGAGCTAACGAAGCTCCCCTCCACAGCCTCTCCCACCGGTACTGGTAAGAGGCCTTGGGCCTGTACCACCCTCTTATGATCTCTCCTCCCTAGACCACCAGGTGTTCGGGCGCTAGGCCCGTGGGCACGTTCAGGCCCTCCCGGCCTGTGGGTATTTAGTCGGGCCCTCCCGGCCCGTGGGGCAAGCAAGTCGGTGTGTCTGGGCCGAGGCCACGCGCCGTCGGGGTTCCCCTCGGCCCGTGGCCTGAAGGCCCAGACCCGACCACTATCCTCCGGGGGTTCGGGCGTTAGGTCCGAATCACCCCCTTCCACACCGTAGGCGGGCACTAGGCCCGGGGGGTACAATCAGGCAATAGGCCTGTGGGATCGTTAGGGGGCATTAGGCCCAAGTGTGTGTTGCCATCAGAGGTACATCAAGGTGACCCTGGGTACTAGGCTCGTGGGTGAAGTCAGGCCTCCGGCCTGGGTACAGTTAGGGGGCACTAGGCCCAGGGGATAAGTCCCCGAGGTGAATAAGGTGGCACCGGGCACCAGGCCCGGACCACTCTGAGTTATTTGGGTAGGTAGGCCTGAGGCCCGTACAAGGGAAGGCGCAGGAGGTGGGTAGGCCGTGCGGTACTCACCCCCTTTATCCGGCGGGTAGGTATTTCAAAGGATAGCACCGTGTTATGTTCTATTCCGATGTGTGTTGTTACCGTGCATGGCGAATTGCTGTTATAATGTTTGTGCATAGTTATGTCGCACCACACCCACAGAGCTAGTTTGAGGGCTCTGCCGTTATAGTTAGTATAAGGTGTGACACTAGGTCTAGTTAGGCCCTGCACGGCTGTTTCTTTCTTTTGCCTCCTTACAGGGACCTGTACTGGAGAAGATCGGAGTACCGGAGTGTAAGACGGTGAGTAACCACGGTCTGAGTGTTTGGTTGTGTTTCTTTCTATCTCCCTTCCTTCAGGGCAACGGTGAGCCTTGCACGGCTGTGCAAGGCGGAATTTCCACCTGGTGCGAAAGTGCCGATAGGTGAAATTCGGGCTCTGAGGCGGACGCCGGTGATGACCCCCACCTAGCCCGAAGGCGCATTTCCCTCAGCCACATAGGGTATTGCGGTCCACGGTTGGGGGAACGGTATTCAACGGTCTTCTTCCTCTTAGGTCGTTGGTGCCCGGGTCGTCCAGAAGCGTTTCCAGGACTGTCGAGATTTCCGGCACCTGCGAGTGAGAGCGTGCGGCGTCCGGTAAGTGGTACGCCTACACCTGCACGGCAGCAGGCCCTATACGCCCCGACGTTGCCCTCTCACATTTGGCGTAGTCGGCAGGATGTCGAACGCAGAGAACGTCGCTCCTCCGTGGGCGGGAAACGACGCCCCTCCGGGAGTAGAGAGGAGATTCAATTTTGGACCGGCCTTGACACATACCCCTCGGTATGATGGTCAGAACATGCCGTTGGCAGACTGGAAGAAAAGACTGGAGGGGATCATCCAGCTGTATGGGGTGCCTCCAGAAATGCAGCTACACTTGGCCTTGAATACGCTGGATGGAGATGCCTGGCGATCGGTGATCCTTGTTCCGGAAGAGGAACGTAAGACGTTGGACGAGGTACTCTCGATCCTCGAGGGTACCTATGGGAACACTGCGTCGGCAGGAACCTTGCGTCAGCAACTGTTCAATCGGTTTCAGAGGGAGGACGAATCCATACCCCAATTTGCTAACGCGCTGCAGGACATGCTGAGCGAAATTACACGGCGTGATCCGGAAGGTCTGGGGTCCTTGGTCAACCCCAGCCTGATGCTGAGGGACCAGTTTGCGTTGGGCCTCCGGAGTATCCCCATCCGACAGATTCTGTTGGATAAAATCGCCAGCGATAAGACAATGACCTTCCGTCAGGTCCAAGTGGAGGCGGTCGCTAGAGACCGTAATGCTAATTTCGGACCTTACGCCATGGCCCCACAATGGTTGGCACCGGTGTCCGCGGTGACCAGCCGAGAACCCAGTCCCATGGAAGCCTGTGTCCAAGATCTGAAGGCGGCATTCGCCAAAGTCACTCTGGAAATGAAGGCAGAAATCTCCCAGTTGCGGGATGAGGTGCACAGGCAGAGAGGTCCGGAGGGGTCCGAGGATCGGGCACCGCATCGGCTGCCCAAGGAATCACGGCTCCATGTAGGAGGCGCCCGCCCCAGGGAAGGTAGGGGTCCCCGTTGTTACCGCTGCAATCGGTTTGGACATATTGCCCGGGACTGTAACGAGCCTGGGCAGGGTCCTTCGTTAAACTAGAGTCCCTCGCGGTAGCGGGACCACCCGCGGGGGAGGTGGTCGGGGGAGAAACCACTATAGTGGATTCCGCCGACATAGTGGGGGAGTGTCCCGTTGTGATTGGGTGTCTTGGGGGAAAGGAGCAGAAATGCCTGCTGGATACTGGCTCGCAGGTCACCACCATGTCGGAGGTTTGTTTCCTGGAACATTATTCTCATTTGAAGGATTCCATGTTGGAAAGCTGGGTCACCCTCACGGCGGCCAACAATCTTCCTATTCCGGTTGTCGGAGTTGTGTGGATGGAGATCTCGATCTGCGGACAGGCGTTGGGTAAGAAAGGAATACTGGTCATGGGGAGATTGGGCTTGAGTCACGGGCCCGTGATTGTGGGCATGAACGTCCTCCAGGATCTCAATCAGCTTTTGTTTCGGGAGAAGGGTCCGCAATACTGGAAGGAGATGGGTGTTCAGCGGCCGGTACAACAGGCATTTCAGCAGGTAGGGAGAATATGTGAAGCTGAACATCGAGAGGAGTCCCTGGGAGCGATTCGGACCGGTGGTCGGCAACAGATCGAGTTACCTCCCCGCCAGGAGATGGTCCTCCCCCTCGAGGTGCGGACTCACCAACATCTGGAGGAGTTAGAGGTCATGGTGGAACCCAATGGATACTTCGGAATGGACTCGGGGGTCATCCTGGCCCGAACCCTGGCAATAGTGAGGGACGGCCGGGTGTTGGTACGGCTGTGCAATCTTCTGGACGAAAGAAAAAAAATTCCGGCGGGAGCAACAATTGCCAACATAACGGCTGTCACCAGGGACGGGGTGTCCGGGGGGCGGCAGGTCTTGCTGCATGCGGACGAACCAGGGTCCTGGTCCATGGCGGTGAGCCTGGATAAGGAGGAAGAACCCAGTACGGATTGGTGCGGTCGGACTATTAGGGAGCAGATGGATGTCTGCCTGGACGAATGTAGCCCCAGCATGGTGCTGAAGTTGGAGCAGATGCTGTGGGAACGACGGAAGGCGTTCTCCCGTTATGAAGAGGATTTCGGATATACGGAAGATGTGAAACATGAGATACGCACTGGAGAGAGCCCTCCAATCCGTGAGAGATATCACCCCATCCCACCCAAACTCTACCAGGAGGTCAAGAAAATGTTGCAGCAGATGTTGGATAATCAGGTCATTCGGGAGAGCAAAAGTCCATGGGCTGCGCCCATCGTGTTGGTGCTGAAGAAGGATGGTTCCATTCGGTTCTGCGTGGATTATTGGCGGTTGAATAGCAGTACCGTGAGAGATGCTTACCCGTTGCCCAGGATAGAGGAATCTTTGGCGGCCCTGGGGAATGCTCGGTATTTCTCCACGCTGGACTTGGCCAGTGGGTATTGGCAGGTGGCGGTTAGCCCATCTGATCAAGAGAAGACCGCCTTCACAACTCCTATGGGACTGTTTGAATTCCTGCGCATGCCCTTCGGGCTCACCAATGCCCCGGCTACGTTCCAACGGATGATGGAAAGGTGTCTGGGAGATTTGAACTTCGAAGCCCTGCTGATATACCTGGACGATATCATAGTATTCGCCCCCACTCTGGAGGAACATTTGGCGCGCCTGGATGTGGTGTTGCAGCGCCTGGAGAAATATGGGCTCAAGCTCAAGCCCCGCAAGTGTCATCTTTTGCAACCAAGTTTGGAATACCTGGGACATGTGGTGTCCCGAGAAGGAGTCTGCCCGACGCCGAGCAAGATTTCAGCAGTCCAGGACTGGGAGACACCCACTACTACCACCGAACTGCGCGCGTTTCTGGGGTTGGTTGGATACTATCGGCGGTTTATCAAGGACTTCGCAAAAATCGCGGAACCCTTGCATGCCCTGCTGCGAGGGTTACCCACTACTAAGAAAACGCAGGTAGTGGCCTGGGGTGAGGCACAGGAGACGGCATTTCGGCGCCTGAAAGAGATGCTCACGGAGGCTCCGGTGCTGGGATATGCGGATTTCGAGAAGCCATTCCTGCTCTATACCGATGGCAGCCTACAGGGATTGGGAGCCGTTCTCTCCCAAATACAGGATGGCCGAGAACGAGTGATCGCCTATGGGAGTCGGAGTTTGAGGGAAACTGAGCGGAACCCGGACAACTACAGTTCCTTCAAGTTGGAGTTGTTGGCTGTGGTCTGGGCCGTGACTGAGAAGTTCGCCGAGTACCTGACCGCTACCCATGTGGAAATATACACGGATAACAACCCCCTGGCCTATCTGGAGACTGCGAAACTGGGCGCCCTGGAGCAGCGTTGGGTAGCCCGGTTGGCAAAGTTCAACTATAAAATACACTATCGCCCAGGGAAGAGTAACGGGAATGCGGATGCGCTGTCGCGACACCCTGTGTCAATGCCCCCGACTTCGAGGTACAGTGAGGACGAGGATACGGAGGTCCCAGACTTGACCAGGATTGAGTGTCCAGGTACACTGGAAGGGTCACGAGTGCTCGAATGCGCTGCCCTGCTCCAGAATACTGAACTAGAGTGGGCTTCTCTACAGCAGAGTGACCCAGGGTTGAGCGTCATTCGGCGATGGAAGCAGAAGGAACATTGGCCTAGCCAATGGGAGAGGAGTCGGCTGACCCCCTACTGCCGGAAGGTCCTGCGGAGTTGGGACCGATTACTCGTCCGCGACGGAACGCTGCGTCGACAGCTGTATCTCCGACACGAACTCAGGAGGGTGGAACAGATTGTGGTGCCGGAAGTATCCCTCCAGGCACTGGTGATGGAGGCGCACGATGGCAGAGCCCATTTAGGGGTAGCAAAGACCTTTCAGTGGATACAGCGCCAGTTTTTCGCCCCATAGCTATGGACATTGGTGGAGAAGGTGTGCAGGGAATGTCGGAGGTGCGGGGTGGTCAAACCGAACGAACAGCATGCGCCAGTACATACCGTTCAGACGAGTCGTCCCCTGGAGTTGTTGATGATTGATTACGTTCTGATTGGGGAGTCCGTTAGTGGCCATCAATATGCCCTGGTCATGACTGATCATTTCACTAAGTTCACGGTAGTGGTCCCCACCAGGGATCAGACGGCGGAGTCCGCAACCAAAGCCATTGTTGAGCATTTTGTCCGGCAGTTTGGGTGCCCTGAGAGGATTCATTCCGATCAAGGGGCTTGCTTCCAGGGGAAGTTGATGGAACAGCTTTGTCGACTCTACGGGATGCAGAAGTCCCGCACTACGCCGTATCATCCTCAGGGAAATGGTGCCTGCGAACGTTTCAATCGGACTTTGCTCCAAATGTTGCGGGTCTTGGAGGACACCAAAAGACGGAGGTGGCCCGAGTATGTGGCCGAGCTGGTATGGGCCTATAACAACCGGGTCCACAGCACCACTGGATACTCCCCCTTCTTTTTGATGTTTGGTCGTCCAGGGCGGGAAGCACAGGATTTGCACTTGACCGAGTTTCGGGAGGAAGGAGGGTTGCGGCCAACCGATTGGGTCACCGAACACCAGCAGCGGTTAAAAGTGGCTCACGAAGTGACTCGGAAGAGGATAGCCCACCACGCTCATACGCCCCATAGGACTCGAGGAGCAGAGCCTTTTGACGTGGGACAGCGGGTGCTGGTCCGCATGACGCGAAGCAACAGATGGATCGGGTCGGTTGAGCAACAGATGGATCGGGTCGGTTGAGAACCCTTCACCGGGATATGCTGCGTCCTTGTAGGTTCCCCGAAGACGTGGAAGTTGAAGGTGCCCCCGGTGTGAACACGGCTTCGTTGCCTGGGGATGACACTGTATTGGCATCCTTGCCCGGAGGGACTGACCCGGATGAAGATTGGTGGATCCCAGTGGTTCCGTCTCATGACAATAGCCTCCTGGATGCTGGGCCCCCCCGGCCTGGGTTATCTCCTTTGCCTCGGCGATCTCAGCGCTCCAACCGCGGTGTGCCTGGTCCCCGGTATGCGGACCCGGAGTATATTTGGTCTCAGTCTACCTTTGTCGGGACTACAAAGGACAAACGGGGGGGAAATGTGAGGCGGCGGGCGGCAGCGCGCCGGAGTCCGGAGGAACGAGGATCTGAAGGGATCCAAGTTCCTCCAATCAGCGGCGCCGGATTTGAAAAGGGCGCCGGACGCGAGCCAATCGCTGCTCGCGGCCCGGCGCCCAATGAGGAGTCGCCGCGGCGGACCAATGGGAGTCCGTCGCGTCATGGCCCCGCCTCCTCTCGGCGCCTTATATCAGGTGCTGGGCGGCGGCGGAGGTCATTAGTGAGCCGGAGACGGAGCGGAGAAGAGCTCCCGACGACGACGCCAGGAGGCCAGCGGCGACGAAGGAAGCGGCGCCGGAAGAGGCAGAAGACGACGCCAGAAGACGGGACGGAGGCGGCGGCGGCCCAGCAGCAACTGGAGATCGGCGGAGAGTGCTGTGTAGAGCGGGAAGCAAAAGAGCTAACGAAGCTCCCCTCCACAGCCTCTCCCACCGGTACTGGTAAGAGGCCTTGGGCCTGTACCACCCTCTTATGATCTCTCCTCCCTAGACCACCAGGTGTTCGGGCGCTAGGCCCGTGGGCACGTTCAGGCCCTCCCGGCCTGTGGGTATTTAGTCGGGCCCTCCCGGCCCGTGGGGCAAGCAAGTCGGTGTGTCTGGGCCGAGGCCACGCGCAGTCGGGGTTCCCCTCGGCCCGTGGCCCGAAGGCCCAGACCCGACCACTATCCTCCGGGGGTTCGGGCGTTAGGCCCGAATCACCCCCTTCCACACCGTAGGCGGGCACTAGGCCCGGGTGGTACAATCAGGCAATAGGCCTGTGGGATCGTTAGGGGGCATTAGGCCCAAGTGTGTGTTGCCATCAGAGGTACATCAAGGTGACCCTGGGTACTAGGCTCGTGGGTGAAGTCAGGCCTCCGGCCTGGGTACAGATAGGGGGCACTAGGCCCAGGGGATAAGTCCCCGAGGTGAATAAGGGGGCACCGGGCACCAGGCCCGGACCACTCTGAGTTATTTGGGTAGGTAGGCCTGAGGCCCGTACAAGGGAAGGCGCAGGAGGTGGGTAGGCCGTGCGGTACTCACCCCCTTTATCCGGCGGGTAGGTATTTCAAAGGATAGCACCGTGTTATGTTCTATTCCGATGTGTGTTGTTACCGTGCAGGGCGAATTGCTGTTATAATGTTTGTGCATAGTTATGTCGCACCACACCCACAGAGCTAGTTTGAGGGCTCTGCCGTTATAGTTAGTATAAGGTGTGACACTAGGTCTAGTTAGGCCCTGCACGGCTGTTTCTTTCTTTTTCCTCCTTACAGGGACCTGTACTGGAGAAGATCGGAGTACCGGAGTGTAAGACGGTGAGTAACCACGGTCTGAGTGTTTGGTTGTGTTTCTTTCTATCTCCCTTCCTTCAGGGCAACGGTGAGCCTTGCACGGCTGTGCAAGGCGGAATTTCCACCTGGTGCGAAAGTGCCGATAGGTGAAATTCGGGCTCTGAGGCGGACGCCGGTGATGACCCCCACCTAGCCCGAAGGCGCATTTCCCTCAGCCACATAGGGTATTGCGGTCCACGGTTGGGGGAACGGTATTCAACGGTCTTCTTCCTCTTAGGTTGTTGGTGCCCGGGTTGTCCAGAAGCGTTTCCAGGACTGTCGAGAGTTCCGGCACCTGCGAGTGAGAGCGTGCGGCGTCCGGTAAGTGGTACGCCTACACCTGCACGGCAGCAGGCCCTATACGCCCCGACATTGCCCTCTCACATCTGTACATTTTCTTCCAAAAAGAACTGGCTTCACTGCCTGAAGTTCAGACTTTTGTTAAGGGAGTGCTGCATATTCAGCCCCCGTTTGTGCCTCTAGTGGTACCGTGGGATCTCAACGTGGTGTTGGATTTCCTGAAGTCGCATTGGGTTGAGCTACTTAAATCCGTAGAGCTAAAATACCTCACGTGGAAAGTGGTCATGCGGTTGGCCTTGGCGTCGGCCAGGCGTGTATCAGAATTGGCGGTTTTGTCATGCAAAAGCCCTTATCTGATTTTAATATGGATAGGGCGAAATTGAGGACTCGTTCCCAATTCCTTCCTAAGGTGGTATCAGCTTTTCATGTGAACCAACCTATTGTGGTGCCTGCGGCTGCGTGGGACTTGGAGGACTCCAAGTTACTGGACGTAGTCAGTGCCCTGAAAATATATGTTTCCAGGACATCTGGAGTCAGGAAAACTGACTCGCTATTTATCCTGTATGCACCCAACAAGCTGGGTGCTCCTGCTTCTAAGCAGACTATTGCTCGCTGGATCTGTAGCACGATTCAACTTGCACATTCTGCGGCTGGACTGCCGCACCCTAAATCTGTAAAAGCCCATTCCACGAGGAAAGTGGGCTCTTCTTGGGCGGCTGCCCGAGGGGTCTCGGCTTTACAACTTTGCCGAGCTGTTACTTGGTCGGGTTCAAACATTTTTGCAAAAGTCTACAAGTTTGATACCCTGGCTGAGGAGGACCGTGAGTTTGCTCTTTCGGTGCTGCAGAGTCAACCGCACTCTCCCGCCCGTTTGGGAGCTTTGGTATAATCCCCATGGTCCTTACGGAGTTCCCAGCATCCACTAGGACGTCAGAGAAAATAAGGTTTTACTCACCGGTAAATCTATTTCTCGTAGTCCGTAGTGGATGCTGGGCGCCCGTCCCAAGTGCGGATTGTCTGCAATACTTGTATATAGTTATTGCCTAACTAAAGGGTTATTGTTATGAGCCATCTGTTAGTGAGGTTCAGATATATTTCATACTGTTAACTGGGTATAATATCACGAGTTATACGGTGTGATTGGTGTGGCTGGTATGAGTCTTACCCGGGATTCCGAATCCTTTTCCTTATTGTGTCAGCTCTTCCGGGCACAGTATCCTAACTGAGGTCTGGAGGAGGGTCATAGAGGGAGGAGCCAGTGCACACCAGGTAGTCCTAAAGCTTTCTTTAGTTGTGCCCAGTCTCCTGCGGAGCCGCTATTCCCCATGGTCCTTACGGAGTTCCCAGCATCCACTACGGACTACGAGAAATAGATTTACCGGTGAGTAAAATCTTATTTTTTTGATTTGGTGGTGCACCCTGAGTCAATGGCAACTTGAGACAACAGAAGGATAAAAAAGAGACTATTTTGTGGGCGCACTCTTAACTTGAATTAATATATGGAAAATTGATCTAAAAATGAACTTTTATTAGTATTACAACAATAAAATGTGTTCAGTGGTCAATGGCATCAAAATAGTAATCAAACAAGTGAACTTAGTAGCAGTAAGTTTGCTGATACTAGATAGAATAGTGCAGTACTATAATATAATCAATAATAATTGGATGCTAATTCTAGCATGATAAATTCCGGCTGCCGGTGTCCAAAGTCTTTATGGGGGATTAACCCAACCAGTTTAAGTGACAGATAAGACAATTAAATGCACTAGCCCAATATTAGTATGGTAAAGATGCCTGATGGCGTAATGTACCCAGCTGTCATAGGGAAAGAAAGGGAAAAGTAAGAAATGAGATGGCAGAGTGAATCTGCTGTCAGTGTTAGACTCTGAGCGTAATAGGCCAGTCTTTTCTCTACTAAACTGAGTATTCCTCAAGGGTCGCCCACTTGAGTACTGACCCAGCCCTACACAGATTAGCTTCCAAGATCGGACGGTTTTGGGCGTTACCAGTGTGGTATGATAGTAGAGACGAAAATGAATGATGATCCAATGCTTCTGGAATCACTGATGAGAGTTCACGAATTACATAGTATCCAAAGAGTATCAGAGATAAGATAGATCTGCTGCCAATGATAGACAGGGGCGAACCCTGAATCAGTGGTGAGAGTCCATGAAAGATAGAAAAGACTGAAACACATGAAAGAAAAGTATGCTCTATAATGCTATATAGAGAAACTATATCAGATCTGATTTGGAAATAACAGTTTATCGGCCGCTATAATCAAGCAAAATATAATGACATTCTTAGATGAGCTGGATAAGTTAATATCTGATATTATCTGGGGCAGTTGGTTCTGAAGCCAGATACAGAAGTCCAGCAAGTGGAAAACAATGATATATGCCCAAAATTGGAAAAAAAATAACAGTGTAGCAATTAAATAAAGCTGACTTTAAGCCTATAGTATTCTGTGCTGGGAGGTTTCAACAATAATGATACTTATGTAGCATGTAGCTGATAGTAATAAACATTGTAACAAATGCACAGACTGCCACTCAGAGGCTGAGATTGCATAAGGACAATATAAATAAATGTCTGAATAGGTGAATATAATCAAACATTAATTAAACAGATAGCTGCACACAGAGCACATATTTTTCTTAATAATTAAGTGGTGATAGGTACATAGGCATATATAAAAGAGTAATAATATTGCATGAGCTGACAAAAGCTACACAAATAATGATGAAATATGAGAAAATCCTGTCACAGTGAGCTGGATAGATTAAGAATGTGGGAAAAAGATGGTAAGGAAATACTGATATTACCAGTGGTGATTAACAGAAGAAATATCCTGAGTCCTGTTAAATTGAGTCACCATCGGTGAGAGGAGTAAATCTGGCGGCCGTGCTTGAGAAGTGCAGAACACGGGCGGGTGTGGACATCTCCTGCCGCGATCAGTCTGTGGCAGTTATTAGCCGGTGAGAAAAGTCCTAATTCCAAAGGCAGTAAGTCCAAGAGTAGGATACAGTAGATTGGCCACAAAGCAGTGTGGCGCCGTCCGTAGAGGACGGTACGTGGCCGCCCGGTGAACGTGCACAAGCCAGCGGGCTGATGTGGGCGTCTGGAACCAAAGCTGTGCAGTCTCTAAACACGGACGGGCGCAGGCGTCCCGTGGTGAAGTTGATGACAGACGTTCGGAGGATGAAATGTTGCTGGGCTGGAGAGGTGTCGGGCAGCGATAAGTGTGTAAGACCGAGAACGGGGATGCTTCAGGCAGCCGGAAAGAAAAGATTTGGAAGACGCATTTCACCCGTGTACCGGGCTTGATCACTTCCTGTCACGGGCTGGGTCCCTGCTGGTATTGATACGGTCTGAGCTAATACGTGTCCAATCAGTGAGTTGATGTGTTGCTCAGCAGCTGAATCCATTAGTATAATGCAGCCTAAATAGGCTGTATATTTAAGCCAAAAGGAATAGGACTCCGCAGGGAAACCCGTGTAGTTGTATGGCAAAAGTCATGAAAAAGGAAGAAAAATACATGGTTAAAAACCGAGTTCAAAACACAGCCATAATTTAAAACAAAAGGTATATAAATGCAAGACTATGAATACCTCGATGATAGAGGAAAATTAGAGGAAAGCATATAAGTTTAAGCAGTATATTAGTATGCCAAATATAACAAGGTGAGGGGTCAAAGTCACAATTACCAGCAGTAATTGCTTAATCGATTAGTGCTAAATTAGCCCTCTGTCAAAATTAGATAGATTGACACTACTTTGTAAAAGATTAAATTTATGAAACAAGTAAGATATTTAACAGATCTCATGGGAGTCCAGTAGCGGGTCTGATATGCAAGTAGTCAACTAGTAGGTGTAAAGATACTGTCATGCGGGGAATAGAAAACTACATGGCAAAATGAGTAGTTAGTAGAAAAGTATACTGGATCAGGGGTAATGGGCACGAGTAATTAAAATCTAGGTAACTGAATAAGAAAAATAAAAGAAAGTGGTTTGGTAACAAAGAAACCTGATGTAATGCCTGTGTTGTCAGGTAAGTATCATGGCAAAAATTAGTAGTTAGTAGAAAAGTATACTGAATCAGGGGAAATGGGCGCGAGGAATTAAAATCTAGGTAACTGAGTAAGAAAAATAAAGGAAAGTAGTTTAGTAACAAAGAGACCTGATGTAATGCCTGTGTTGTAAGGTAAGTATCAATGTCTGGAGCGTTTAACACACAGTAATAGGAAATTAGATGAACAAGTGTGAGACATAGGGGTAAATTTACTAACATTCGTAATTTTCCGTTTGAGGTCACAGTTCAATCACGAATGACATCGAAAGTGTAAATATGCAACTTTTTGAATTGATTACGACTAATTTACTAAACTGCCGTATTCTGCATTTTCGTTTTTTCCGATGTCGATGTCATTCGTTTTTTTAGGCAGTGTTTTACGTGAGTGACTTGTAAAACACTGCCGACTTTAATACAATGAATCTCGGCCGGATCTGAGAGATCCGTGCTGGGCTTCATTGTGCACCTTGTAAAAAAAAAAAAAAAGTTTAAACTTAAAAAAAATTGCGTGGGGTCCCCCCTCCTAAGCCAAACCAGCCTCGGGCTCTTTGAGCCGGTCCTGGTTGCAAAAATATGGGGAAAAAATTGACAGGGGTTCCCCCATATTTAAACAACCAGCACCGGGCTCTGCGCCTGGTCCTGGTTCCAAAAATACGGGGGACAAAAAGCGTAGGGGTCCCCCGTATTTTTGAAACCAGCACCGGGCTCCACTAGCTGGACAGATAATGCCACAGCCGGGGGTCACTTTTATACAGCGCCCTGCGGCCGTGGCATTAAATACCCAACTAGTCACCCCTGGCCGGGGTACCCTGGAGGAGTGGGAACCCCTTCAATCAAGGGGTCCCCCCCCTCCAGCCACCCAAGGGCCAGGGGTTAAGCCCGAGGCTGTCCCCCCCCCCCATCCAATGGGCTGCGGATGGGGGGCTGATAGCCTTTGTTGAAAGTTATGAATATTGTTTTTAGTAGCAGTACTACAAGTCCCAGCAAGCCTCCCCCGCAAGCTGGTACTTGGAGAACCACAAGTACCAGCATGCGGCGGAAAACCGGGGCCGCTGGTACCTGTAGTACTACTACTAAAAAAATACCCCAATAAAGACATAACACACACACCTTGAAAGTATAACTTTAATGCATACATACACACCACCATATACACATACTTAACTTATGTTCACACGAGGGTCGGTCCTCTTCTCCATGTAGAATCCATGGTGTACCTGTTGAAAAAATTCTACTCACCAAATCCAGTGTAGAGGGCTCCTCGGGTAATCTATTTGTAATCCACGTACTTGTAAAAATAAAAAAACGGACACCCGACCACGAACTGAAAGGGGCCCCATGTTTTCACATGGGACCCCTTTCCCCGAATGCCAGAAACACCCTCTGACTTATGTCTAAGAGGGTTTCCTCAGCCAATCATGGAGCGCCACGTTGTGGCACCCTCCTGATCGGCTGTGTGCTCCTGTACTGTCTGACAGGCGGCACACGGCAGTGTTACAATGTAGCGCCTATGCGCTCCATTGTAACCAATGGTGGGAACTTTGTGGTCAGCGGGTGACCGAAAGTAACCTCACCGCTAACCACAGAGTTCCCACCATTGGTTATAATGGAGCGCATAGGCGCTACATTGTAACACTGCCGTGTGCCGCCTGTCAGACAGTACAGGAGCACAGAGCCGATCAGGAGGGTGCCACAACGTGGCGCTCCCTGATTGGCTGAAGAAACCCTCTTAGACATAAGTCAGAGGGGGTTTCTGGCATTCGGGGAAAGGGGTCCCATGTGAAAACATGGGTCCCCTTTCAGTTCGTGGTCGGTTGTCCGTTTTTTTTATTTTTACAAGTACGTGGATTACAAATGGATTACCCGAGGAGCCCTCTACACTGGATTTGGTGAGTAGAATTTTTTCAACAGGTACACCATGGATTCTACATGGAGAAGAGGACCGACCCTCGTGTGAACATAAGGTAAGTATGTGTATATGGTGGTGTGTATGTATGCATTAAAGTTATACTTTCAAGGTGTGTGTGTTATGTCTTTATTGGGGTATTTTTTTAGTAGTAGTACTACAGGTACCAGCGGGCCCGGTTTTCCGCCGCATGCTGGTACTTGTGGTTCACCAAGTACCAGCTTGCGGGGAGGCTTGCTGGGACTTGTAGTACTGCTACTAAAAACAATATTCATAACTTACAACAAAGGCTATCAGCCCCCCATCCGCAGCCCATTGGATGGAGGGGACAGCCTCGGGCAGTGCCGTAACTAGACATTTCAGCGCTGTGTGCAAGAAACAGCATCGGCGCCCCCCCCCCCCCCATATACAAAAACAGGGCCAGTGCGCTCAAAATATAGGGGGCGTGGCTTCATGGGGAAGGAGCATGGCCACAGAGCTCCCTTTTACACATTACGGCAGGTATAGTACCCTTTTTACACATTACGGCAGGCAGTCCCCGTTTTACACATTACGGCTGCAGAGTCCCCCTTTTACACATTGAGGCAGCAGTCCCCCTTTTTACACATTATGGGAGATACAAGGAGGGTGAGTATAAGGGTGCTGAGGGGGAGACACAGGGAGGGTGAGGATCAAGGTGTTGAGGGGGAGACACAGGGAGGGTGAGGATCAGGGTGCTGAGGGGGAGACACAGGGAGGGTGAGGATCAGGGTGCTGAGGGGGAGACACAGGGAGGGTGAAGATCAGGGTGCTGAGGGGGAGACACAGGGAGGGTGAAGATCAGGGTGCTGAGGGGGAGATACAAGGAGGGTGAGGATAAGGGTGCTGAGGGGGAGACACAGGGAGGGTGAGGATCAGGGTGCTGAGGGGGAGACACAAGGTGGGTGAGGATCAGGGTGCTGAGGGGGAGACACAGGGAGGGTGAGGATCAGGGTGCTGAGGGGGAGACACAGGGAGGGTGAGGATCAGGGTGCTGAGGGGGAGACACAAGGTGGGTGAGGATCAGGGTGCTGAGGGGGAGACACAGGGAGGGTGAGGATCAGGGTGCTGAGGGGGAGACACAGGGAGGGTGAGGATCAGGGTGTTGAGGGGGAGACACAGGGAGGGTGAGGATCAGGGTGCTGAGGGGGAGACACAGGGAGGGTGAGGATCAGGGTGCTGAGGGGGAGACACAGGGAGGGTGAGGATCAGGATGCTGAGGGGGAGACACAGGGAGGGTGAGGATCAGGGTGCTGAGGGGGAGACACAGGGAGGGTGAGGATCAGGGTGCTGAGGGGGAGACACAGGGAGGGTGAGGATCAGGGTGTTGAGGGGGAGATGCAGGGAGGGTGAGGATCAGGGTGCTGAGGGGGAGACACAAGGTGGGTGAGGATCAGGGTGCTGAGGGGGATACACAAGGTGGGTGAGGATCAGGGTGCTGAGGGGGCGACACAGGGAGGGTGAGGAACAGGGTGCTGAGGGGGAGACAGAGGGAGGGTGAGGATCAGGGTGCTGAGGGGGAGACACAGGGAGGGTGAGGATCAGGGTGTTGAGGGGGAGACACAGGGAGGGTGAGGATCAGGGTGCTGAGGGGGAGACACAAGGTGGGTGAGGATCAGGGTGCTGAGGGGGATACACAAGGTGGGTGAGGATCAGGGTGCTGAGGGGGCGACACAGGGAGGGTGAGGATCAGGGTGCTGAGGGGGAGACACAGGGAGGGTGAGGATAAGGGTGCTGGGGGGAGACACAGGGAGGGTGAGGATCAGGGTGCTGAGGGGGAGGCACAGGGAGGGTGAGGATCAGGGTGCTGAGGGGGAGACACAGGGAGGGTGAGGATCAGGGTGTTAAGGGGGAGACACAGGGAGGGTGAGGATCAGGGTGCTGAGGGGGAGACACAAGGTGGGTGAGGATCAGGGTGCTGAGGGGGATACACAAGGTGGGTGAGGATCAGGGTGCTGAGGGGGCGACACAGGGAGGGTGAGGATCAGGGTGCTGAGGGGGAGACACAGGGAGGGTGAGGATAAGGGTGCTGGGGGGAGACACAGGGAGGGTGAGGATCAGGGTGCTGAGGGGGAGGCACAGGGAGGGTGAGGATCAGGGTGGTGATGGGCAGACACAGGGAGGGTGAGGATAAGGGTGCTGGGGGGAGACACAGGGAGGGTGAGGATAAGGGTGCTGGGGGGAGACACAGGGAGGGTGAGGATCAGGGTGCTGAGGTGGAGACACAGGGAGGGTGAGGATCAGGGTGCTGAGGTGGAGACACAGGGAGGGTGAGGATCAGGGTGCTGAGGGGGAGACACAAGGTGGGTGAGGATCAGGGTGCTGAGGGGGCGACACAGGGAGGGTGAGGATCAGGGTGCTGAGGGGGAGACACATGGAGGGTGAGGATCAGGGTGCTGGGGGGAGACACAGGGAGGGTGAGGATCAGGGTGCTGAGAGGGAGGCACAGGGAGGGTGAGGATCAGGGTGGTGATGGGGAGGCACAGGGAGGGTGAGGATAAGGGTGCTGGGGGGAGACACAGGGAGGGTGAGGATCAGGGTGCTGAGGGGGAGACACAGGGAGGGTGAGGATCAGGGTGCTGAGGGGGAGATGCAGGGTAATAGGAGGCAGGAGGAAACGGAGCGCAGCATCAGCGGCTGTGTGTATGTGCTGTCAGTGGGGACTCGGACTTTACTAACCAGAGTCGACAGCAGCACACAGGCTCTTCCAAGTTCCACGTTCTATAGGCTCCAGGGCTCCTCGCTGTGCAGCAGGAGAGTCACGGCGCAGGGCAGTGTGGGAGAGACGTCTGACATCATCACGTGACGTCTCTCCCGAATTGCAGGGGAGGGGGGCCGGGCTGCCGCTGGGCCATCTCTTATACTGACGCCGCAGCGCTGCACTGAGCTTACAGCAGCAGCAGCGGCTTGAAAACCTCCTTTGAAATGAAGTTGAAGCTGAAGCCGCCGCCGTCCGCCTGCCCGCCCGCCTGTGTCTAGCTGAAGCCGGCGGCTTCAGCTAGACACAGGCGGGCGGGCAGGCGGACGGCAGCGGATTCGGCTTCAACTTCAGTTTAAAGGAGGTTTTCAGAGGAAGTTGCGGGCGGGTGAGCGGGCAGTGGCTGCAGAGCGACACGGGTGGGCGGCGGCGGCAACTTCAGCAGGATCATGCAGGCGGCGCCGCCGTCCGCGGGACACAGGCGGCGCCGCCACCATCAGCAGTCAGTCGGAGCTAGCGGGTGTGATGGCCGATGGTGCGCCCTCAGTGCATTTGCGCTGTGGGCAAGGCACCATCGGCACACACCTAGTTACGGCTCTGGCCTCGGGCTTCACCCCTGGCCCTTGGGTGGCTGGAGGGGGGGACCCCTTGATTGAAGGGGTTCCCACTCCTCCAGGGTACCCCGGCCAGGGGTGACTAGTTGGGTATTTAATGCCACGGCCGCAGGGCGCTGTATAAAAGTGACTTCCGGCTGTGGCATTATCTGTCCAGCTAGTGGAGCCCGGTGCTGGTTTCAAAAATACGGGGGACCCCTACGCTTTTTGTCCCCCGTATTTTTCGAACCAGGACCAGGCGCAGAGCCCGGTGCTGGTTGTTAAAATATGGGGGAACCCCTGTCAATTTTTTCCCCATATTTTTGCAACCAGGGCCGGCTCAAAGAGCCCGAGGCTGGTTTGGTTTAGGAGGGGGGACCCCACGCATTTTTTTTTTTTAATTAAAACATTTCCCACCAAACACGGGATAAAAAAGCAGGTCTGTTTTTTTTTTAGCACTTTTTCACGATTTGTATTTCATCACGGCAGTGTTTGGCTATTGTCGGCAGTGTTTGTGTTTTGCACTTTTTAGTAAATGAACGATTTCTACCAAATTGCAGGCGTATTTGACCGATGGTGTATTGATTCGTGATTTTTTCCTAGGACTTCCAAAATATTACGAATGCCCTCATCACTGCCGTGATTTTTGCTTAGTAAATTACCGAGATGACACTTTGATGAAAAAACGGCATCTCGGTCAAAATCGGGACCTTAGTAAATATACCCCATAGTGGTATACGGGCATGAAGAAAGTATAAGGTAAAATCTACAATCAGGGGAGCTCTAAGTCCCTGAGTCAGAAACAATATGTATAAATATATATGTAGAAAAATAAATAATAATGTTGGGGGAGCAGGGAAGAAAAAGAGAAAGGTAAAAGGGAAAATGGACAAATGTGTTAGGGAAATTATATATATATATATATATATATATATATATATATGTAAATAATTAACTGAGTTAATTAAATGCCGATAGTGATGCACATGTGATGGTGATGATGAGATAAATACTGGGTGGGGAATAGGGTGGGTTGTGCTAGGGAAAATAGTAAGAGTATTAAACAATGGTGAAGTGAATAGGTAAAATAAATGAAAAATAAATAACAGAAGATAAGAGGTGGTGTGGTAATGGTATGTAATATAGCCTATGCGTATGAAAATAAAACCATAAAGTGACAGGAAGGTATGAGATGCAGTCTAGTGCTGCATTAAATAAGGAAAATGTAAATTATAAAGATGTACAGGTTGAGTATACCATATCCAAATATCCGAAATACGGAATATTCTGAAATACAGACTTTTTTGAGCGAGAGTGAGATAGTGAAACTTTTGTTTTCTGATGGCTCAATGTACACAAACTTTGTTTAATACACACAGTTATTAAAAATATTGTATTAAATGACCTTCAGGCTGTGTGTATAAGGTGTATATGAAACATAAATGAATTGTGTGAATGTAGACACACTTTGTTTAATGCACAAAGTTATAAAAAATATTGGCTAAAATTACCTTCAGGCTGTGTATATAAGGTGCATATAAAATATAAATGCATTCTGTGCTTAGATTTAGGTCCCATTGCCATGATATCTCATTATGGTATGCAATTATTCCAAAATACGGAAAAATCCCATATCCAAAATACCTCTGGTCCCAAGCATTTTGGATAAGGGATACTCAACTTGTATTAGTGAATCGTAGGTGTGTCAGATGTAGACAGGGTAATCATCTAAAATAGGAATGTCTAAGACAAATGTAGGGGAAAAAGAAGTGTTATGGAGATATAGAATAACGATGGGTTATTAACATGTGACGACTCCATATGTGAAGCTGGAAAACGAGATAACAAAAATGGGAAGAGGCAGGAAATAAGATAAGAGAATACTGGCATTATTTAGATTGTGGTGTACCAACATGGTGCTGGTGAAGAGAAACTAGCCAGATAATGCTAAAAACAGCTATTTTCTCTTCACCATAAGGATATTGCGGTCAGGTCCTTATTAGTAAGGAATTTCTTAGTCCTCTGATGGTCATGTCCTTACGGCGAAGAGAAACTAGCTAGATAATCCTAAAAACAGCTATTTTCTCTTCGCCATCAGGACATTATGGTCACGTTCTTATCCGAAAGGACCTTATTAGCCCTCTCATGGTTATGTCCTTACGGCGACGAGAAACTAGCCAGATAATCCTAAAAACAGCTATTTTCTCTTCACCATCAGGACATTATGGTCACGTTCTTATCCGAAAGGACCTTATTATCCCTCTCATGGTTATGTCCTTACGGCGAAGAGAAACTAGCCAGATAATGCTAAAAACAGCTATTTTCTCTTCACCATCAGGACATTATGGTCACGTTCTTATCCAAAAGGACCTTATTAGCCCTCTCATGGTTATGTCCTTACGGCGAAGAGAAACTAGCCAGATAATCCTAAAAACAGCTATTTTCTCTTCACCATCAGGACATTATGGTCACGTTCTTATCCAAAAGGACCTTATTAGCCCTCTCATGGTTATGTCCTTACGGCGAAGAGAAACTAGCCAGATAATCCTAAAAACAGCTATTTTCTCTTCGCCATAAGGACATTATGGTCACGTTCTTATCCGAAAGAACAATGGGGCAGATGTATTAACCTGGAGAAGGCATAAGGAAGTGATAAACCAGTGATATGTGTAAGGTGATAAAGGCACCAGCCAATCAGATCCTAACTGTTAATTTACATATTGGAGCTGATTGGCTGGTGCCTTTATCACCTTGCACATATCACTGGTTTATTACTTCCTTATGCCTTCTCCAGGTTAATACATCTGCCCCCTTATTAGCCCTCTCATGGTTATGTCCTTACGGCGAAGAGAAACTAGCCAGATAATGCTAAAAACAGATATTTTCTCTTCGCCATAAGTACATTATGGTCACGTTCTTATCCGAAAGGACCTTATTAGCCCTCTCATGGTTATGTCCTTACGGTGAAGAGAAACTAGCCAGATAATGCTAAAAACAGCTATTTTCTCTTCACCATAAGGACATTGCGGTCAGGTCCTTATCAGAAAGGAAGTTCTTAGTCCTCTGATGGTCATGTCTTTACGGCAAAGAGAAACTAGCTAGATATTCCTAAAGACAGCTATTTTCTCTTCGCCATCAGGACATTATGGTCACGTTCTTATCCGAAAGGAGCTTATTAGCCCTCTCATGGTTATGTCCTTACGGTGAAGAGAAACTAGCCAGATAATCCTAAAAACAGCTATTTTCTCTTCACCATCAGGACATTATGGTCACGTTCTTATCCGAAAGGACCTTATTATCCCTCTCATGGTTATGTCCTTACGGCAAAGAGAAACTAGCCAGATAATGCTAAAAACAGCTATTTTCTCTTCGCCATAAGGACATTATGGTCACGTTCTTATCCGACAGGACCTTATTAGCCCTCTCATGGTTATGTCCTTATGGCGAAGAGAAACTAGCCAGATAATCGTAAAAACAGCTATTTTCTCTTCGCCATAAGGACATTATGGTCACGTTCTTATCCGAAAGAACCTTATTAGCCCTCTCATGGTTATGTCCTTACGGCGAAGAGAAACTAGCCAGATAATGCTAAAAACAGCTATTTTCTCTTCGCCATAAGGACATTATGGTCACGTTCTTATCCGAAAGGACCTTATTAGCCCTTTCATGGTTATGTCCTTACGGCGAAGAGAAACTAGCCAGATATTCCTAAAAACAGCTATTTTCTCTTCACCATAAGGACATTGCAGTCAGGTCCTTATCAGAAAGGAATTTCTTAGTCCTCTGATGGTCATGTCCTTACGGCGAAGAGAAACTAGCCAGATAATTCTAAAAATAGCTATTTTCTCTTTGCCATAAGGACATTATGGTCACGTTCTTATCCGAAAGGACCTTATTAGCCCTCTCATGGTCATGTCCTTACGGCGAAAAGAAACTAGCCAGATAATCCTAAAAATAGCTATTTTCTCTTCGCCATAAGGACATTGTGGTCAGGTCCTTATCAGAAAGGAAGTTCTTAGTCCACTGATGGTCATGTCCTTACGGAGAAGAGAAACTAGCCAGATAATCCTAAAAACAGCTATTTTCTCTTCGCCATAAGGACATTATGGTCACGTTCTTATCCGAAAGGACCTTATTAGCCCTCTCATGGTCATGTCCTTACGGCGAAGAGAAACTAGCCAGATAATCCTAAAAACAGCTATTTTCTCTTCACCATCAGGACATTATGGTCACGTTCTTATCCGAATGGACCTTATTATCCCTCTCATGGTTATGTCCTTACGGCAAAGAGAAACTAGCCAGATTAATCAAAATAATGATATTTTCTCTTCACCATAAGGACCTCTTTGCTACTTATACCTCTTTCAGACATGCTCTAAATTCCCGGGGTTTTGCACATGAACGCGCATCAACCCGGGAATTTGGTATGTCTGAAAGGCACCGACCCAGGAACGTGATCCAGGTCGCCAACCCTGCAATTAACTGTGGTTTGTTTTTTTGTGTCCCGGGAAGACAACCCAGTTTAGGTCTGAAAAGTGCTCCCAGGTCGCACCTGATTGGCGTGGCTGCCTATAGGAGGCCAGAGTGAAGAGAGGGCGTGCGCCGGCTGCTGGAGTCCGTGCTGCTGTGAATAGTTGAAGCAGCCGGCGCAACCAAAAACAGGCCTGTTGGAGTGAGTGAGTGAGTGAGTGAGTGAGAGTGTGTGTGTGATTGAGTGTCAGTTTGTGTGTATATATGAATTTGGCATGTGTGTATGTATTACATGTATGTGTGTTTGAGTGTGACATGTTAACCACCTAGGAACATCCTCCCTTATACGTCACCTGCTGCGCATTCATCAGAAGTCAGTGTCAAGTTGTGAAACTTTGGTTAAGAGCGTAAGCCGTCCACTGACACCTAAATCCCTTCTTCCTCCTGTACCCAAGCTCCTGCAAGCTATACCACCAACTCCCTCAATGTAAACTTACTCCTCAGTCAGGAACGTCAGTAGTCCTGCAAGCCATGTCACTGTCAAGACTAAGGAGTCCTCCCCCAACCGGGATTCCTCTGGAAGATCTTTGAGTGTAACGCCTACTGCTGCTGGCGCTGCTGTTGTTGCTGCTGGGTGTCGATCGTCATCCCAGAGAGGAAGTCGGAAGACCACTTGTACTACTTCCAGTAAGCAATTGACTGTCCAACAGTCCTTTGTGAGGAAGATGAAATATGACAGCAGTCATCCTTTTGCAAAGCGGATAACTCAGGCCTTGACAGCTATGTTTGTGTTAGACGTGCATCCGGTATCAACCATTAGTTCAGTGGGTCTTAGAGAATTGTTTGGAGGTACTGTGTCCCTGGTATCAAAAACAATCTAGGCAGGCGATGCAGAGAATCTACACAGACATAAGAAAAAGAGTCACCAGTGTCCTACAAAATGCGGTTGTATCCAGTGTCCATTTAACCACGGACATGTGGACAAGTGGAACAGGGCAGACTAAGGACTATATGACTGTGACAGCCCACTGGGTAGATGTATGGCCTCCGGCAGCAACAACAGCAGCGGCACCAGTAGCAGCATATCGCAAACGCCAACTTGTTCCTAGGCAGGCTACGCTATGTATCATCGCTTTCCATAAGAGGCACACAGCTGACAACCTCTTACGGAAACTGAGGAACATCATCACAGAATGGCTTACCCCAATCGGACTCTCCTGAGGATTTTTGATATCGGACAACGCCACCAATATTGTGCGTGATTTACATCTGGCCAAATTCCAGCATGTCCCATGTTTTGCACATACAATTAATTTGGTGGGGCAGATTTTTTTGAAAAATGACAGGGGTGTGCAGGAAATGCTGTCAGTGGCCCGAAAAATTGCGGGACACTTTCAGTATTCTGCCACTGCGTACCGAAGACTGGAGCGCCAGCAAACACTCCTGAACCTGCGCCGCCATCAACTGAAGCAAGAGGTGGTAAAGAGGTGGAATTCAACACTCTATATGCTCCAGAGGATGGAGGAGCAGCAAAAGGCCATTGAAGCCTATACATCCACCTATGATATAGGCCAGGAGTTTGGGAACCTCAGGCCCAAGGGCCATATAAGGCCCGCAGAGACACTTGATCCGGCCCGGCCAGGCTCACCTAGCTGGGCGCCCGCTGAAATTGTGTTACTAGTGGGCGCCTGGCTTCTTACCCTCAGTACCAGCCGGAGGCAGGAGCTCACTCCTGAGCTCCGGCTTCTGGCTCTGGCAGTGTGCGTGTGCTGCCGTGCATTGTTATGGGAGAGATGTCATGACGTCTCTCCTATAGTTCTGAGGAGTGAGTGGCCAGGCGGAGGGCAGCGGTCCAGAAGCAGGAGCGGGGCTGGCGAGTATTGTGTTTTTTCTTTTAATGTGTGTGTGTAAGCATCGCTACTAGGGGGCATATCTAATGGGGCATAACAAGTGACTCGGGGCATATCTAATGGGGCATAACAAGTGACTGGTGGCATATCTAATGGGGCATAACAAGTGACTGGTGGCATATCTAATGGGGCATAACAAGTGACTGGTGGCATATCTTATGGGACATAACAACTGACTGGTGGCATATCTAATAAGGCATAATAACTGACTGGTGGCATATCTAATGGACCATAACAAGTGACTGGGGGCATATCTAATGGGGCATAACAAGTGACTGGGGGCATATCTAATGGGGCGTAACAAGTGACTGGGGGCATATCTAATGGGGCGTAACAAGTGACTGGGGGCATATCTAATGGGGCGTAACAAGTGACTGGTGGCATATCTAATAGGGCGTAACAAGTGACTGGGGGCATATCTTATGGGGCGTAACAAGTGACTGGGGCATATCTAATGGGGCGTAACAAGTGACTGGGGGCATATCTAATGGGGCGTAACAAGTGACTGGGGGCATATCTAATGGGGCATAACAACTGACAGGGGGCATATCTAATGGGGCATAACAACTGACTGGGGGCATATCTAATGGGGCGTAACAAGTGACGGGGCATATCTAATGGGGCATGACAAGTGACTGGTGGCATATCTAATGGGGTGTAACAAGTGACTGAGGGCACATCTAATGGGACATAACAAGTGACTGAGGGCACATCTAATGGGGCGTAACAAGTGACTGGTGGCATATCTAATGGGGCGTAACAAGTGACTGGTGGCATATCTAATGGGGCATAACAACTGACTGGTGGCATAACTACTGGGGGCATAACAACTGACTGGGGGCATATCTAATGGGGCATAACAATTGACTGGGGCATATCTAATGGGGCATAACAACTGACTGGGGGCATATCTAATAGGGCATAACAAGTGACTGAGGGCACATCTAATGGGGCATAACAAGTGACTAAGGGCACATCTAATAGGGCGTAACAAGTGACTGGTGGCATATCTAATGGGGTGTAACAAGTGACTGGTGGCATATCTAATGGGGCATAACAACTGACTGGTGGCATAACAACTGGGGGCATAACAACTGACTGGGGGCATATCTAATAGGGCATAACAATTGACTGGGGCATATCTAATGGGGCATAACTACTGACTGGTGGCATATCTAATGGGCATAACAACTGACTGGTGGCATATCTAATGGGGCATAATAACTGACTGGTGGCATATCTAATGGAGCATAACAAGTGACTGGGGGCATATCTAATGGGGCATAACAAGTGACTGGGGGCATATCTAGTGGGGCGTAACAAGTGACGGGGGCATATCTAATGGGGCGTAACAAGTGACTGGGGGCATATCTAATGGGGCGTAACAAGTGACTGGGGGCATATCTAATGGGGCGTAACAAGTGACTGGTGGCATATCTAATGGGGTGTAACAAGTGACTGGGGGCATATCTAATGGGGCGTAACAAGTGACTGGGGCATATCTAATGGGGCGTAACAAGTGACTGCGGGCATATCTAATGGGGCGTAACAACTGACTAGGGGCATATCTAATGGGGCATAACAACTGACTGGGGGCATATCTAATGGGGCATAACAAGTGACGGGGCATATCTTATGGGGCGTAACAAGTGACTGTTGGCATATCTAATGGGGTGTAACAAGTGACTGAGGGCACATCTAATGGTGCATAACAAGTGACTGGGGGTATATCTAATGGGGCGTAACAACTGACTGGGGGCCTATCTAATGGGGCATAATAACTGACTGGAGGCATATCTAATGGGGCATAACAAGTGACGGGGCATATCTAATGGGGCGTAACAAGTGACTGGTGGCATATCTAATGGGGTGTAAAAAGTGACTGAGGGCACATCTAATGGGGCATAACAAGTGACTGAGGGCACATCTAATGGGGCGTAACAAGTGACTGGTGGCATATCTAATGGGGTGTAACAAGTAACTGGTGGCATATCTAATGGGGCATAACAACTGACTGGTGGCATAACTACTGGGGGCATAACAACTGACTGGGGGTATATCTAATGGGGCATAACAATTGACTGGGGGCATATCTAATGGAGCATAACAACTGACTGGTGGCATATCTAATGGGGCATAACAACTGACTGGGGGCATATCTAATGGGGCATAACAACTGACTGGGGGCATATCTAATGGGGCATAACAACTGACTGGTGGCATATCTAATGGAGCCTAACAAGTGACTGGGGGCATATCTAATGGGGCGTAACAAGTGACTGGGGGCATATCTAATGGGGCGTAACAAGTGACTGGGGGCATATCTAATGGGGCATAACAACTGACTGGTGGCATATCTAATGGAACATAACAACTGACTGCTGGCATATCTAATGGACCATAACAAGTGACTGGGGGCATATCTAATGGGGCATAACAAGTGACTGGGGGCATATCTAATGGGGCGTAACAAGTGACTGGTGGCATATCTAATAGGGCGTAACAAGTGACTGGGGGCATATCTTATGGGGCGTAACAAGTGACTGGGGCATATCTAATGGGGCGTAACAAGTGACTGGGGGCATATCTAATGGGGCGTAACAAGTGACTGGGGGCATATCTAATGGGGCATAACAACTGACAGGGGGCATATCTAATGGGGCATAACAACTGACTGGGGGCATATCTAATGGGGCGTAACAAGTGACGGGGCATATCTAATGGGGCATAACAAGTGACTGGTGGCATATCTAATGGGGTGTAACAAGTGACTGAGGGCACATCTAATGGGACATAACAAGTGACTGAGGGCACATCTAATGGGGCGTAACAAGTGACTTGTGGCATATCTAATGGGGCGTAACAAGTGACTGGTGGCATATCTAATGGGGCATAACAACTGACTGGTGGCATAACTACTGGGGGCATAACAACTGACTGGGGGCATATCTAATGGGGCATAACAATGGACTGGGGGCATATCTAATGGGGCATAACAACTGACTGGGGGCATATCTAATAGGGCATAACAAGTGACTGAGGGCACATCTAATGGGGCATAACAAGTGACTGGGGGCATATCTAATGGGGCGTAACAAGTGACTGGGGGCATATCTAATGGGGCATAACAACTGACAGGGAGCATATCTAATGGGGCATAACAACTGACTGGGGGCATATCTAATGGGACGTAACAAGTGACGGGGCATATCTAATGGGGCATAACAAGTGACTGGTGGCATATCTAATGGGGTGTAACAAGTGACTGAGGGCACATCTAATGGGACATAACAAGTGACTGAGGGCACATCTAATGGGGCGTAACAAGTGACTGGTGGCATATCTAATGTGGCGTAACAAGTGACTGGTGGCATATCTAATGGGGCATAACAACTGACTGGTGGCATAACTACTGGGGGCATAACAACTGACTGGGGGCATATCTAATGGGGCATAACAATTGACTGGGGGCATATCTAATGGGGCATAACAACTGACTGGGGGCATATCTAATAGGGCATAACAAGTGACTGAGGGCACATCTAATGGGGCATAACAAGTGACTAAGGGCACATCTAATGGGGCGTAACAAGTGACTGGTGGCATATCTAATGGGGTGTAACAAGTGACTGGTGGCATATCTAATGGGGCATAACAATTGACTGGGGCATTTCTAATGGGGCATAACTACTGACTGGTGGCATATCTAATGGGCATAACAACTGACTGGTGGCATATCTAATGGGGCATAATAACTGACTGGTGGCATATCTAATGGAGCATAACAAGTGACTGGGGGCATATCTAATGGGGCATAACAAGTGACTGGGGGCATATCTAGTGGGGCGTAACAAGTGACTGGGGGCATATCTAATGGGGTGTAACAAGTGACTGGGGGCATATCTAATGGGGCGTAACAAGTGACTGGGGGCATATCTAATGGGGCGTAACAAGTGACTGGTGGCATATCTAATGGGGCGTAACAAGTGACTGGGGGCATATCTAAAGGGGCGTAACAAGTGACTGGGGCATATCTAATGGGGCGTAACAAGTGACTGGGGGCATATCTAATGGGGCGTAACAAGTGACTGCGGGCATATCTAATGGGGCGTAACAACTGACTGGGGGCATATCTAATGGGGCATAACAACTGACTGGGGGCATATCTAATGGGGCATAACAAGTGACGGGGCATATCTAATGGGGCGTAACAAGTGACTGGTGGCATATCTAATGGGGTGTAAAAAGTGACTGAGGGCACATCTAATGGGGCATAACAAGTGACTGAGGGCACATCTAATGGGGCGTAACAAGTGACTGGTGGCATATCTAATGGGGTGTAACAAGTAACTGGTGGCATATCTAATGGGGCATAACAACTGACTGGTGGCATAACTACTGGGGGCATAACAGCTGACTGGGGGTATATCTAATGGGGCATAACAATTGACTGGGGGCATATCTAATGGAGCATAACAACTGACTGGTGGCATATCTAATGGGGCATAACAACTGACTGGGGGCATATCTAATGGGGCATAACAACTGACTGGGGGCATATCTAATGGGGCATAACAACTGACTGGTGGCATATCTAATGGAGCATAACAAGTGACTGGGGGCATATCTAATGGGGCGTAACAAGTGACTGGGGGCATATCTAATGGGGCGTAACAAATGACTGGGGGCATATCTAATGGGGCATAACAAGTGACTGGTGGCATATCTAATGGGGTGTAACAAGTGACTGAGGGCACATCTAATGGGACATAACAAGTGACTGAGGGCACATCTAATGGGGCGTAACAAGTGACTGGTGGCATATCTAATGTGGCGTAACAAGTGACTGGTGGCATATCTAATGGGGCATAACAACTGACTGGTGGCATAACTACTGGGGGCATAACAACTGACTGGGGGCATATCTAATGGGGCATAACAATTGACTGGGGGCATATCTAATGGGGCATAACAACTGACTGGGGGCATATCTAATAGGGCATAACAAGTGACTGAGGGCACATCTAATGGGGCATAACAAGTGACTAAGGGCACATCTAATGGGGCGTAACAAGTGACTGGTGGCATATCTAATGGGGTGTAACAAGTGACTGGTGGCATATCTAATGGGGCATAACAATTGACTGGGGCATATCTAATGGGGCATAACTACTGACTGGTGGCATATCTAATGGGCATAACAACTGACTGGTGGCATATCTAATGGGGCATAATAACTGACTGGTGGCATATCTAATGGAGCATAACAAGTGACTGGGGACATATCTAATGGGGCATAACAAGTGACTGGGGGCATATCTAGTGGGGCGTAACAAGTGACTGGGGGCATATCTAATGGGGCGTAACAAGTGACTGGGGGCATATCTAATGGGGCGTAACAAGTGACTGGGGGCATATCTAATGGGGCGTAACAAGTGACTGGTGGCATATCTAATGGGGCGTAACAAGTGACTGGGGGCATATCTAATGGGGCGTAACAAGTGACTGGGGCATATCTAATGGGGCGTAACAAGTGACTTGGGGCATATCTAATGGGGCGTAACAAGTGACTGCGGGCATATCTAATGGGGCGTAACAACTGACTGGGGGCATATCTAATGGGGCATAACAACTGACTGGGGGCATATCTAATGGGGCATAACAAGTGACGGGGCATATCTAATGGGGCGTAACAAGTGACTGGTGGCATATCTAATGGGGTGTAAAAAGTGACTGAGGGCACATCTAATGGGGCATAACAAGTGACTGAGGGCACATCTAATGGGGCGTAACAAGTGACTGGTGGCATATCTAATGGGGTGTAACAAGTAACTGGTGGCATATCTAATGGGGCATAACAACTGACTGGTGGCATAACTGCTGGGGGCATAACAACTGACTGGGGGTATATCTAATGGGGCATAACAATTGACTGGGGGCATATCTAATGGAGCATAACAACTGACTGGTGGCATATCTAATGGGGCATAACAACTGACTGGGGGCATATCTAATGGGGCATAACAACTGACTGGGGGCATATCTAATGGGGCATAACAACTGACTGGTGGCATATCTAATGGAGCATAACAAGTGACTGGGGGCATATCTAATGGGGCGTAACAAGTGACTGGGGGCATATCTAATGGGGCGTAACAAGTGACTGGGGGCATATCTAATGGGGCATAACAACTGACTGGTGGCATATCTAATGGAACATAACAACTGACTGGTGGCATATCTAATGGACCATAACAAGTGACTGGGGGCATATCTAATGGGGCATAACAAGTGACTGGGGGCATATCTAATGGGGCGTAACAAGTGACTGGGGGCATATCTAATGGGGCGTAACAAGTGACTGGTGGCATATCTAATGGGGCGTAACAAGTGACTGGGGGCATATCTTATGGGGCGTAACAAGTGACTGGGGCATATCTAATGGGGCGTAACAAGTGACTGGGGGCATATCTAATTGGGCGTAACAAGTGACTGGGGGCATATCTAATGGGGCATAACAACTGACCGGGGGCATATCTAATGGGGCATAACAACTGACTGGGGGCAGATCTAATGGGGCGTAACAAGTGACGGGGCATATCTAATGGGGCATAACAAGTGACTGGTGGCATATCTAATGGGGTGTAACAAGTGACTGAGGGCACATCTAATGGGACATAACAAGTGACTGAGGGCACATCTAATGGGGCGTAACAAGTGACTGGTGGCATATCTAATGGGGCGTAACAAGTGACTGGTGGCATATCTAATGGGGCATAACAACTGACTGGTGGCATAACTACTGGGGGCATAACAACTGACTGGGGGCATATCTAATGGGGCATAACAATTGACTGGGGGCATATCTAATGGGGCATAGCAACTGACTGGGGGCATATCTAATAGGGCATAACAAGTGACTGAGGGCACATCTAATGGGGCATAACAAGTGACTGGTGGCATATCTAATGGGGTGTAACAAGTGACTGGTGGCATATCTAATGGGGCATAACAACTGACTGGTGGCATAACAACTGGGGGCATAACAACTGACTGGGGGCATATCTAATAGGGCATAACAATTGACTGGGGCATATCTAATGGGGCATAACAAGTGACGGGGCATATCTAATGGGGCGTAACAAGTGACTGGTTGCATATCTAATGGGGTGTAAAAAGTGACTGAGGGCACATCTAATGGGGCATAACAAGTGACTGAGGGCACATCTAATGGGGCGTAACAAGTGACTGGTGGCATATCTAATGGAGTGTAACAAGTGACTGCTGGCATATGTAATGGGGCATGACAACTGACTGGGGGCATATCTAATGGGGCGTAACAACTGACTGGTGGCATAACAACTGGGGGCATAACAACTGACAGGGTACATATCTAATGGGGCATAACAATTGACTGGGGGCATATCTAATGGAGCATAACAACTGACTGGTGGCATATCTAATGGGGCATAACAACTGACTGGGGGCTTATCTAATGGGGCATAACAACTGACTGGTGGCATATCTAATTGGGCATAACAAGTGACTGGGGGCACATCTAATGGGACATAGCAACTGACTGGGGGCATATCTAATGGGGCATAACAATTGACTCGGGGCATATCTAATGGGGCGTAACAAGTGACAGGGCATATCTAATGGGGCATAACAAGTGACTGGTGGCATATCTAATGGGGTGTAACAAGTGACTGAGGGCACATCTAATAGGGCATAACAAGTGACTGAGGGCACATCTAATGGGGCGTAACAAGTGACTGGTGGCATATCTAATGGGGTGTAACAAGTGACTGGTGGCATAACTACTGGGGGCATAACAACTGACTGGGGGCATATCTAATGGGGCATAACAATTGACTGGGGGCATATCTAATGGAGCATAACATCTGACTGGTGGCATATCTAATGGGGCATAACAACTGACTGGGGGCATATCTAATGGGGCATAACAACTGACTGGTGGCATATCTAATGGGGCATAACAACTGACTGGTGGCATATCTAATGGGGCATAACAACTTACTGGTGGCATATCTAATGGGGCATAACAAGTGATGGGGCATATCTAATTGGGCATAACAAGTGACTGGGGGCATATCTAATGGGACATATCAAATGACAGGGGGCATATCTAATGGGGCATAACAATTGACTGGGGGCATATCTAATGGGGCATAACAACTGACTGGTGGCATATCTAATGGGCATAACAACTGACTAGGGGCATATCTAATGGGGCATAACAACTGACTGGGGACAGATCTAATGGGGCATAACAACTGACTGGTGGCATATCTAATGGGGCATAACAACTGACTGGTGGCATATCTAATGGGGCATAACAAGTGACTGGGGGCATATCTAATGGGGTATAACAAATGACTGGTGGCATTTCTAATCGGGCATAACAACTGGCTGGGGGCATATCTAATGGGGCGTAACAAGTGACTGGTGGCATATCTAATGGGGCGTAACAACTGACTGGGGGCATACTTACTGGGGGCATATCTACTGGGGCATAACAACGGACTGGTGGCATATCTAATTGGGCATAACAAGTGACTGGGGGCACATCTAAAGGGACATAGCAACTGACTGGGGGCATATCTAATGGGGCATAACAATTGACTGGGGGCATATCTAATGGGGCGTAACAAGTGACAGGGCATATCTAATGGGGCGTTACAAGTGACTGGTGGCATATCTAATGGGGTGTAACAAGTGACTGAGGGCACATCTAATAGGGCATAACAAGTGACTGAGGGCACATCTAATGGGGCGTAACAAGTGACTGGTGGCATATCTAATGGGGTGTAACAAGTGACTGGTGGCATAACTACTGGGGGCATAACAACTGACTGGGGGCATATCTAATGGGGTATAACAATTGACTGGGGGCATATCTAATGGAGCATAACATCTGACTGGTGGCATATCTAATGGGGCATAACAACTGACTGGGGGCATATCTAATGGGGCATAACAACTGACTGGTTGCATATCTAATGGGGCATAACAACTTACTGGTGGCATATCTAATGGGGCATAACAAGTGACGGGGCATATCTAATGGGGCATAACAAGTGACTGGGGGCATATCTAATTGAACATATCAACTGACTGGGGGCATATGTAATGGGGCATAACAAGTGACTGAGGGCATATCTAATGGGGTATAACAAATGACTGGTGGCATATATAATGGGCATAACAACTGGCTGGGGGCATATCTAATGGAGCGTAACAAGTGACTGGTGGCATATCTAATGGGGCGTAACAACTGACTGGGGGCATACTTACTGGGGGCATATCTACTGGGGCATAACAACTGACTGGGGGTATATCTACTGGGGGCATAACTACTGACTGGGGGCATAACTAATGACTGGGGGCATATCTACTGGGGCATAACAACTAACTGGGGCATATCTAATGGAGCATAACAACTGACTGGTGGCATATCTAATGGGGCATAACAACTGACTGGGGGCATATCTAATGGGGCATAACAACTGACTGGGGGCATATCTAATGGGGCATAACAACTGACTGGTGGCATATCTAATGGGGCATAACAACTGACTGGTGGCATAACTACTGGGGGCATAACAACTGACTGGGGGCATATCTAATGGGGCATAACAATGGACTGGGGGCATATCTAATGGGGCATAACAACTGACTGGGGGCATATCTAATAGGGCATAACAAGTGACTGAGGGCACATCTAATGGGGCATAACAAGTGACTGGGGGCATATCTAATGGGGCGTAACAAGTGACTGGGGGCATATCTAATGGGGCATAACACCTGACAGGGAGCATATCTAATGGGGCATAACAACTGACTGGGGGCATATCTAATGGGACGTAACAAGTGACGGGGCATATCTAATGGGGCATAACAAGTGACTGGTGGCATATCTAATGGGGTGTAACAAGTGACTGAGGGCACATCTAATGGGACATAACAAGTGACTGAGGGCACATCTAATGGGGCGTAACAAGTGACTGGTGGCATATCTAATGTGGCGTAACAAGTGACTGGTGGCATATCTAATGGGGCATAACAACTGACTGGTGGCATAACTACTGGGGGCATAACAACTGACTGGGGGCATATCTAATGGGGCATAACAATTGACTGGGGGCATATCTAATGGGGCATAACAACTGACTGGGGGCATATCTAATAGGGCATAACAAGTGACTGAGGGCACATCTAATGGGGCATAACAAGTGACTAAGGGCACATCTAATGGGGCGTAACAAGTGACTGGTGGCATATCTAATGGGGTGTAACAAGTGACTGGTGGCATATCTAATGGGGCATAACAATTGACTGGGGCATTTCTAATGGGGCATAACTACTGACTGGTGGCATATCTAATGGGCATAACAACTGACTGGTGGCATATCTAATGGGGCATAATAACTGACTGGTGGCATATCTAATGGAGCATAACAAGTGACTGGGGGCATATCTAATGGGGCATAACAAGTGACTGGGGGCATATCTAGTGGGGCGTAACAAGTGACTGGGGGCATATCTAATGGGGCGTAACAAGTGACTGGGGGCATATCTAATGGGGCGTAACAAGTGACTGGGGGCATATCTAATGGGGCGTAACAAGTGACTGGTGGCATATCTAATGGGGCGTAACAAGTGACTGGGGGCATATCTAATGGGGCGTAACAAGTGACTGGGGCATATCTAATGGGGCGTAACAAGTGACTGGGGGCATATCTAATGGGGCGTAACAAGTGACTGCGGGCATATCTAATGGGGCGTAACAACTGACTGGGGGCATATCTAATGGGGCATAACAACTGACTGGGGGCATATCTAATGGGGCATAACAACTGACTGGGGGCATATCTAATGGGGCATAACAAGTGACGGGGCATATCTAATGGGGCGTAACAAGTGACTGGTGGCATATCTAATGGGGTGTAAAAAGTGACTGAGGGCACATCTAATGGGGCATAACAAGTGACTGAGGGCACATCTAATGGGGCGTAACAAGTGACTGGTGGCATATCTAATGGGGTGTAACAAGTAACTGGTGGCATATCTAATGGGGCATAACAACTGACTGGTGGCATAACTGCTGGGGGCATAACAGCTGACTGGGGGTATATCTAATGGGGCATAACAATTGACTGGGGGCATATCTAATGGAGCATAACAACTGACTGGTGGCATATCTAATGGGGCATAACAACTGACTGGGGGCATATCTAATGGGGCATAACAACTGACTGGGGGCATATCTAATGGGGCATAACAACTGACTGGGGGCATATCTAATGGGGCATAACAAGTGACTAAGGGCACATCTAATGGGGCGTAACAAGTGACTGGTGGCATATCTAATGGGGTGTAACAAGTGACTGGTGGCATATCTAATGGGGCATAACAATTGACTGGGGCATATCTAATGGGGCATAACTACTGACTGGTGGCATATCTAATGGGCATAAAAACTGACTGGTGGCATATCTAATGGGGCATAATAACTGACTGGTGGCATATCTAATGGAGCATAACAAGTGACTGGGGACATATCTAATGGGGCATAACAAGTGACTGGGGGCATATCTAGTGGGGCGTAACAAGTGACTGGGGGCATATCTAATGGGGCGTAACAAGTGACTGGGGGCATATCTAATGGGGCGTAACAAGTGACTGGGGGCATATCTAATGGGGCGTAACAAGTGACTGGTGGCATATCTAATGGGGCGTAACAAGTGACTGGGGGCATATCTAATGGGGCGTAACAAGTGACTGGGGCATATCTAATGGGGCTAACAAGTGACTGGGGGCATATCTAATGGGGCGTAACAAGTGACTGCGGGCATATCTAATGGGGCGTAACAACTGACTGGGGGCATATCTAATGGGGCATAACAACTGACTGGGGGCATATCTAATGGGGCATAACAAGTGACGGGGCATATCTAATGGGGCGTAACAAGTGACTGGTGGCATATCTAATGGGGTGTAAAAAGTGACTGAGGGCACATCTAATGGGGCATAACAAGTGACTGAGGGCACATCTAATGGGGCGTAACAAGTGACTGGTGGCATATCTAAAGGGGTGTAACAAGTAACTGGTGGCATATCTAATGGGGCATAACAACTGACTGGTGGCATAACTGCTGGGGGCATAACAACTGACTGGGGGTATATCTAATGGGGCATAACAATTGACTGGGGGCATATCTAATGGAGCATAACAACTGACTGGTGGCATATCTAATGGGGCATAACAACTGACTGGGGGCATATCTAATGGGGCATAACAACTGACTGGGGTCATATCTAATGGGGCATAACAACTGACTGGTGGCATATCTAATGGAGCATAACAAGTGACTGGGGGCATATCTAATGGGGCGTAACAAGTGACTGGGGGCATATCTAATGGGGCGTAACAAGTGACTGGGGGCATATCTAAAGGGGTGTAACAAGTAACTGGTGGCATATCTAATGGGGCATAACAACTGACTGGTGGCATAACTACTGGGGGCATAACAACTGACTGGGGGCATATCTAATGGGGTATAACAATTGACTGGGGGCATATCTAATGGAGCATAACATCTGACTGGTGGCATATCTAATGGGGCATAACAACTGACTGGGGGCATATCTAATGGGGCATAACAACTGACTGGTTGCATATCTAATGGGGCATAACAACTTACTGGTGGCATATCTAATGGGGCATAACAAGTGACGGGGCATATCTAATGGGGCATAACAAGTGACTGGGGGCATATCTAATTGAACATATCAACTGACTGGGGGCATATGTAATGGGTCATAACAAGTGACTGAGGGCATATCTAATGGGGTATAACAAATGACTGGTGGCATATATAATGGGCATAACAACTGGCTGGGGGCATATCTAATGGAGCGTAACAAGTGACTGGTGGCATATCTAATGGGGCGTAACAACTGACTGGGGGCATACTTACTGGGGGCATATCTACTGGGGCATAACAACTGACTGGGGGTATATCTACTGGGGGCATAACTACTGACTGGGGGCATAACTAATGACTGGGGGCATATCTACTGGGGCATAACAACTAACTGGGGCATATCTAATGGAGCATAACAACTGACTGGTGGCATATCTAATGGGGCATAACAACTGACTGGGGGCATATCTAATAGGGCATAACAACTGACTGGGGGCATATCTAATGGGGCATAACAACTGACTGGTGGCATATCTAATGGGGCATAACAACTGACTGGTGGCATAACTACTGGGGGCATAACAACTGACTGGGGGCATATCTAATGGGGCATAACAATGGACTGGGGGCATATCTAATGGGGCATAACAACTGACTGGGGGCATATCTAATAGGGCATAACAAGTGACTGAGGGCACATCTAATGGGGCATAACAAGTGACTGGGGGCATATCTAATGGGGCGTAACAAGTGACTGGGGGCATATCTAATGGGGCATAACAACTGACAGGGAGCATATCTAATGGGGCATAACAACTGACTGGGGGCATATCTAATGGGACGTAACAAGTGACGGGGCATATCTAATGGGGCCTAACAAGTGACTGGTGGCATATCTAATGGGGTGTAACAAGTGACTGAGGGCACATCTAATGGGACATAACAAGTGACTGAGGGCACATCTAATGGGGCGTAACAAGTGACTGGTGGCATATCTAATGTGGCGTAACAAGTGACTGGTGGCATATCTAATGGGGCATAACAACTGACTGGTGGCATAACTACTGGGGGCATAACAACTGACTGGGGGCATATCTAATGGGGCATAACAATTGACTGGGGGCATATCTAATGGGGCATAACAACTGACTGGGGGCATATCTAATAGGGCATAACAAGTGACTGAGGGCACATCTAATGGGGCATAACAAGTGACTAAGGGCACATCTAATGGGGCGTAACAAGTGACTGGTGGCATATCTAATGGGGTGTAACAAGTGACTGGTGGCATATCTAATGGGGCATAACAATTGACTGGGGCATATCTAATGGGGCATAACTACTGACTGGTGGCATATCTAATGGGCATAACATCTGACTGGTGGCATATCTAATGGGGCATAATAACTGACTGGTGGCATATCTAATGGAGCATAACAAGTGACTGGGGACATATCTAATGGGGCATAACAAGTGACTGGGGGCATATCTAGTGGGGCGTAACAAGTGACTGGGGGCATATCTAATGGGGCGTAACAAGTGACTGGGGGCATATCTAATGGGGCGTAACAAGTGACTGGGGGCATATCTAATGGGGCGTAACAAGTGACTGGTGGCATATCTAATGGGGCGTAACAAGTGACTGGGGGCATATCTAATGGGGCGTAACAAGTGACTGGGGCATATCTAATGGGGCGTAACAAGTGACTGGGGGCATATCTAATGGGGCGTAACAAGTGACTGCGGGCATATCTAATGGGGCGTAACAACTGACTGGGGGCATATCTAATGGGGCATAACAACTGACTGGGGGCATATCTAATGGGGCATAACAAGTGACGGGGCATATCTAATGGGGCGTAACAAGTGACTGGTGGCATATCTAATGGGGTGTAAAAAGTGACTGAGGGCACATCTAATGGGGCATAACAAGTGACTGAGGGCACATCTAATGGGGCGTAACAAGTGACTGGTGGCATATCTAAAGGGGTGTAACAAGTAACTGGTGGCATATCTAATGGGGCATAACAACTGACTGGTGGCATAACTGCTGGGGGCATAACAACTGACTGGGGGTATATCTAATGGGGCATAACAATTGACTGGGGGCATATCTAATGGAGCATAACAACTGACTGGTGGCATATCTAATGGGGCATAACAACTGACTGGGGGCATATCTAATGGGGCATAACAACTGACTGGGGGCATATCTAATGGGGCATAACAACTGACTGGTGGCATATCTAATGGAGCATAACAAGTGACTGGGGGCATATCTAATGGGGCGTAACAAGTGACTGGGGGCATATCTAATGGGGCGTAACAAGTGACTGGGGGCATATCTAATGGGGCATAACAACTGACTGGTGGCATATCTAATGGAACATAACAACTGACTGGTGGCATATCTAATGGACCATAACAAGTGACTGGGGGCATATCTAATGGGGCATAACAAGTGACTGGGGGCATATCTAATGGGGCGTAACAAGTGACTGGGGGCATATCTAATGGGGCGTAACAAGTGACTGGTGGCATATCTAATGGGGCGTAACAAGTGACTGGGGGCATATCTTATGGGGCGTAACAAGTGACTGGGGCATATCTAATGGGGCGTAACAAGTGACTGGGGGCATATCTAATTGGGCGTAACAAGTGACTGGGGGCATATCTAATGGGGCATAACAACTGACCGGGGGCATATCTAATGGGGCATAACAACTGACGGGGGGCATATCTAATGGGGCGTAACAAGTGACGGGGCATATCTAATGGGGCATAACAAGTGACTGGTGGCATATCTAATGGGGTGTAACAAGTGACTGAGGGCACATCTAATGGGACATAACAAGTGACTGAGGGCACATCTAATGGGGCGTAACAAGTGACTGGTGGCATATCTAATGGGGCGTAACAAGTGACTGGTGGCATATCTAATGGGGCATAACAACTGACTGGTGGCATAACTACTGGGGGCATAACAACTGACTGGGGGCATATCTAATGGGGCATAACAATTGACTGGGGGCATATCTAATGGGGCATAGCAACTGACTGGGGGCATATCTAATAGGGCATAACAAGTGACTGAGGGCACATCTAATGGGGCATAACAAGTGACTGGTGGCATATCTAATGGGGTGTAACAAGTGACTGGTGGCATATCTAATGGGGCATAACAACTGACTGGTGGCATAACAACTGGGGGCATAACAACTGACTGGGGGCATATCTAATAGGGCATAACAATTGACTGGGGCATATCTAATGGGGCATAACAAGTGACGGGGCATATCTAATGGGGCGTAACAAGTGACTGGTTGCATATCTAATGGGGTGTAAAAAGTGACTGAGGGCACATCTAATGGGGCATAACAAGTGACTGAGGGCACATCTAATGGGGCGTAACAAGTGACTGGTGGCATATCTAATGGAGTGTAACAAGTGACTGCTGGCATATGTAATGGGGCATGACAACTGACTGGGGGCATATCTAATGGGGCGTAACAACTGACTGGTGGCATAACAACTGGGGGCATAACAACTGACAGGGTACATATCTAATGGGGCATAACAATTGACTGGGGGCATATCTAATGGAGCATAACAACTGACTGGTGGCATATCTAATGGGGCATAACAACTGACTGGGGGCTTATCTAATGGGGCATAACAACTGACTGGTGGCATATCTAATTGGGCATAACAAGTGACTGGGGGCACATCTAATGGGACATAGCAACTGACTGGGGGCATATCTAATGGGGCATAACAATTGACTCGGGGCATATCTAATGGGGCGTAACAAGTGACAGGGCATATCTAATGGGGCATAACAAGTGACTGGTGGCATATCTAATGGGGTGTAACAAGTGACTGAGGGCACATCTAATAGGGCATAACAAGTGACTGAGGGCACATCTAATGGGGCGTAACAAGTGACTGGTGGCATATCTAATGGGGTGTAACAAGTGACTGGTGGCATAACTACTGGGGGCATAACAACTGACTGGGGGCATATCTAATGGGGCATAACAATTGACTGGGGGCATATCTAATGGAGCATAACATCTGACTGGTGGCATATCTAATGGGGCATAACAACTGACTGGGGGCATATCTAATGGGGCATAACAACTGACTGGTGGCATATCTAATGGGGCATAACAACTGACTGGTGGCATATCTAATGGGGCATAACAACTTACTGATGGCATATCTAATGGGGCATAACAAGTGACGGGGCATATCTAATTGGGCATAACAAGTGACTGGGGGCATATCTAATGGGACATATCAAATGACAGGGGGCATATCTAATGGGGCATAACAATTGACTGGGGGCATATCTAATGGGGCATAACAACTGACTGGTGGCATATCTAATGGGCATAACAACTGACTAGGGGCATATCTAATGGGGCATAACAACTGACTGGGGGCAGATCTAATGGGGCATAACAACTGACTGGTGGCATATCTAATGGGGCATAACAACTGACTGGTGGCATATCTAATGGGGCATAACAAGTGACTGGGGGCATATCTAATGGGGTATAACAAATGACTGGTGGCATTTCTAATCGGGCATAACAACTGGCTGGGGGCATATCTAATGGGGGGTAACAAGTGACTGGTGGCATATCTAATGGGGCGTAACAACTGACTGGGGGCATACTTACTGGGGGCATATCTACTGGGGCATAACAACGGACTGGTGGCATATCTAATTGGGCATAACAAGTGACTGGGGGCACATCTAAAGGGACATAGCAACTGACTGGGGGCATATCTAATGGGGCATAACAATTGACTGGGGGCATATCTAATGGGGCGTAACAAGTGACAGGGCATATCTAATGGGGCGTTACAAGTGACTGGTGGCATATCTAATGGGGTGTAACAAGTGACTGAGGGCACATCTAATAGGGCATAACAAGTGACTGAGGGCACATCTAATGGGGCGTAACAAGTGACTGGTGGCATATCTAATGGGGTGTAACAAGTGACTGGTGGCATAACTACTGGGGGCATAACAACTGACTGGGGGCATATCTAATGGGGTATAACAATTGACTGGGGGCATATCTAATGGAGCATAACATCTGACTGGTGGCATATCTAATGGGGCATAACAACTGACTGGGGGCATATCTAATGGGGCATAACAACTGACTGGTTGCATATCTAATGGGGCATAACAACTTACTGGTGGCATATCTAATGGGGCATAACAAGTGACGGGGCATATCTAATGGGGCATAACAAGTGACTGGGGGCATATCTAATGGAACATATCAACTGACTGGGGGCATATGTAATGGGGCATAACAAGTGACTGAGGGCATATCTAATGGGGTATAACAAATGACTGGTGGCATATATAATGGGCATAACAACTGGCTGGGGGCATATCTAATGGAGCGTAACAAGTGACTGGTGGCATATCTAATGGGGCGTAACAACTGACTGGGGGCATACTTACTGGGGGCATATCTACTGGGGCATAACAACTGACTGGGGGTATATCTACTGGGGGCATAACTACTGACTGGGGGCATAACTAATGACTGGGGGCATATCTACTGGGGCATAACAACTGACTGGGGCATATCTAATGGAGCATAACAACTGACTGGTGGCATATCTAATGGGGCATAACAACTGACTGGGGACATATCTAATGGGGCATAACAACTGACTGGGGGCATATCTAATGGGGCATAACAACTGACTGGTGGCATATCTAATGGGGCATAACAACTGACTGGTGGCATATCTAATGGAGCATAACAAGTGACTGGGGGCATATCTAATGCGGCGTAACAAGTGACTGGGGGCATATCTAATGGGGCGTAACAAGTGACTGGGGGCATATCTAATGGGGCATAACAACTGACTGGTGGCATATCTAATGGGGCATAACAACTGACTGGGGGCATATCTAATGGGGCGTAACAAGTGACAGGGCATATCTAATGGGGCGTAACAAGTGACTGGTGGCATATCTAATGGGGTGTAACAAGTGACTGAGGGCACATCTAATGGGGCGTAACAAGTGACTGGTGGCATATCTAATGGGGTGTAACAAGTGACTGGTGGTATATCTAATGGGGCATAACAACTGACTGGTGGCATATCTACTGGGGGCATAACAACTGACTGGGGGCATATCTAATGGGGCATAACAATTGACTGGGGGCATATCTAATGGAGCATAACAACTGACTGGTGGCATATCTAATGGGGCGTAACAAGTGACTGGTGGCATATCTAATGGGGTGTAACAAGTGACTGGTGGCATATCTAATGGGGCATAACAACTGACTGGTGGCATAACTACTGGGGGCATAACAGCTGACTGGGGGCATATCTAATGGGGCATAACAATTGACTGGGGGCATATCTAATGGAGCATAACAACTGACTGGTGGCATATCTAATGGGGCATAACTTGTGATGGGGCATACCTAATTGGGCATAACAAGTGACTGGGGGCACATCTAATGGAACATAGCAACTGACTGGGGGCATATCTAATAGGGCATAACAATTAACTGGGGGCATATCTAATGGGGCTTAACAACTGACTGGTGGCATATCTAATGGGTATAACAACTGACTAGGGGCATATCTAATGGGGCATAACAACTAACTGGGGGCATATCTAATGGGGCATAACAACTGACTGGTGGCATATCTAATGGGGCATAACAACTGACTGGTGGCATATCTCATGGGGCATAACAGGTGACTGGGGGCATATGTAATGGGGTATAACAAATGACTGGTGGCATATCTAATGGGGCATAACAACTGACTGGGGGCATATCTAATGGGGCGTAACAAGTGACTGGTGCATATCTAATGGGGCGTAACAACTGACTGGGGGCATACTTACTGGGGGCATATCTACTGGGGCATAACAACTGACTGGGGGTATATCTACTGGGGGCATAACTACTGACTGGGGGCATAACTACTGACTGGGGGCATATCTACTGGGGGCAGGCTCATTTTGAAGTTGAAAATTTTTGTATGTGCCCCGAAGGATTTTATAAATATGCAAATGGCCCTTGGTAGAAAAATGGTTCCCCACCCCTGATATAGGCAAAGGAGGGATAATGCAACTGTCTTGTGCAAGGTTCTACAACCCTTCGAACTTGCCACACGTGAAGTCAGTTCAGACACTGCCAGCTTGAGTCAGGTCATTCCCCTCATCAGGCTTTTGCAGGTGCAGCTGGAGAGATTGAAGGAGGAGCTAAGATAGAGCGATTCCGCTAGGCATGTGGGACTTGTGGATGGAGCCCTTCATTCGCTTAACCAGGATTGACGGGTGGTCAATCTGTTGAAATCAGAGCACTACATCTTGGCCACCGTGCTCGATCCTAGGTTTAAAGCCTACTGTGTATCTCTCTTTCCAGCAGACACAAGTCTGCAGATGTTCAACGACCTGCTGGTGAGACAATTGTCAAGTCAAGCGGAACGTGACCCGCCAACAGCTCCTCCTTCATTTTCTACCGCCACTGGAGCTGCCAGGAAAAGGATAAAATTTCCAAAAACCACCCGCTGGCGGTGATGCAGGGCAGTCAGGAGCAAGTGCTGACATCTGGTCCGGACTGAAGGACCTGCCAACGATTACTGACATGTCGTCTACTGTCACTGCATATGATTATGTCACCATTGAACAAATGGTGGAGGATTTTATGAGTGACAGCATCACTGTAGGCATGTGTTATGCACACCAGTGCCAGCAGGAATGTTCTGGTGTCTGAACGGTGAGGGATGCAAAACAAATGAACTCACAGACAGACTGGGGAATATAACATAACATACACAGAAGGTGATAGGGTAACAAAATAAACACAAAGTGAACAGAGAAGCCCAAAGGCTAAGAAACTGGGTGTCTCCCTAGTATTAGGAATGCTCAGATGGAAAGAAGCGAGATGTAGTGATTTAATACGTAGAGAACCCGAAATGCTGTTGCTAAGGGCAACAGCAAAACCCTAAAGGGTTACCAACGGGTATGGCAGTAAACTCCTTGGTCAGAGATGGGATAATAGACACAAGGAGAGTCTCCACAATCCTAGTCCTCACTTGCAGTGCACTGGTTCAGCTTACTGCCACTAAACTGACACCTGAACACCTTGCACAGTGAGAAAGGATTTTGGCAGGCAAGTCTGAGAATACAGCCGCAAACTTGCTAGGTTCACAGAGTAGCAAAAGAACCCCAGCAGGTTAAACGACTAACTCCAGTCTTACTGCTAGGTCTGGATTGGCAGAGTGTAATACCAAATCCCAAGGCCTATTTGCAGTAAGCAACAAACAAATACAAAGTTTACACAGTACTAGCTAGCTTTCAGGAACTGACTAACCAACAAAGATTCAGCAGCATCTGCCTAACCTGAGAAGAGGGTTTATATAGCAGGTGCTGTCCATACCCCACTCAGACCTCACAGACTGTGAGCACAAAAACCAGCACCGGATCCCCTGCCGTGCACAGAGCCTGTAACCACTGCACAGCAAAAGACCCGAACCGGAGTATCAGCTACCCTCAGGTTATTCCGCTAGCACTTGTCTCCCGGTTGCCATGACGACGTGGCAGCACAGAGCAGGAGACCCTAACAGTACCCCCCTCTGACGAGGGGTCAAAGAACCCCTACCACCGGGTTTATCGGGGAACTGTGAGAAGAAAGAGCGTAACAGTCTGGGGGCATGAAGATCACAACTGCGCACCCACGACCGCTCCTCCGGGCCATACCCCTTCCAGTGCACCAAAAATGACAGCCGACCCCGAACCATCTTGGAGTCAAGAATCCTTTCAACAACAAACTCCCTCTGGCCACGTATCAGAAGAGGGGAAGGACTTCCACTGGAAGAAGGATTACTAATCGCCCGTTTTAAAAGGGAACAATGAAATGTTTTATTGATACCCAAAGAACGGGGTAGATCTAACTGAAATGCCACCGGATTGATAACCCTAGTGATCTTATAAGGACCGATGAACCGGGGGCCTAACTTATGAGATGGCTGTCTCAACTTCAAATTCTTGGTAGACAACCAGACGAAGTCTCCTAATTTGAAGCTGCAGGGTCTTTTCCGCTTATCAAAAACCCTTTTGGTCACTAATGACACAGACACAAGGGCTTTCTTCACTTTCCTCCAAATACCTCTAAGGACCGAAACCACAGAGGAACCACCAGGCGTGGAGTCCAGGGGGTCAAAAGAATTGGCCTTAGGATGATGCCCATACACACAAAGGAAGGGAGAGATCCCTGTAGCAGAGTGAGCCGCGTTGTTATAGGCAAACTCCGCCATGGACAGATGAGCCACCCAGTCAGTCTGACACTTGGAGACATAACACCTGAGGAACTGCTCCAAGGACTGGTTCACCCTTTCAGTCTGCCCATTAGACTGCGGATGGTAGCCTGACGACAAGCTGACAGAAATCTGGAGATCGGAACAAAATGCCCTCCAGAATTTGGCCACAAACTGGGATCCGCGGTCAGAGACCACATCAAGTGGCAACCCGTGGAGGCGCACAACATGCAGCATAAATAATTCAGACAGGCGTCTGGCCGATGGCAGCCCAACCAATGGAACGAAGTGCGCCATCTTCGAAAACCTGTCAACGACAACCCAGATGGCTGTCATCCCCGAGGATTTGGGCAAGTCCACCACAAAATCCATTGAAATGTGGGTCCATGGCTTAGATGGAATAGAGAGTGGATGTAATGGGCCAACAGGAACCCCTCTAGGAGACTTATTTCGGGCACAGATGTCACATGCCCAAACCCACTGATCCACATCCCTAGCCACCAAGGGCCACCACACCGCCCTAGATAGCAACTCCCGAGTTCTGGCAATACCCGGGTGACCTGCCGACTTCTTGGCATGGAATTCCAGGAACACTCGCTGTCTTAACCTAGGAGGCACAAACAAAAGACCTACCGGAAGGTCTGGAGGAGCCTGCTCCTGTGCTCTAAGGACTAATGACAAGAGGTCCTGGGTAATGCCCACTTTAATACATGATGGGGACACAATGGGCAATGGCTCCTCGGTGGTCTCCTGGATTGGAGCAAAACTCAGCGAGAGCGCATCAGCCTTGATGTTTTTTGACCCAGGGCGATATGTTATCAAAAAATTAAAGCGAGCAAAAAACAAAGCCCATTGTGCCTGCCTGGCATTGAGGCGTTTCGCTGACTCTAAATATGCCAAATTCTTATGGTCGGTGAGAATTGAGACCACAAACTTAGCCCCCTCAAGCCAGTGTCTCCACTCCTCGAGTGCATCCTTAATAGCCAACAATTCCCGGTTACCCACGTCATAATTCATCTCGGCAGGCGAAAATTTACGGGAAAAGTAAGCACAGGGATGAAGGCGATTATCAGACACCCCCATCGGAGAGAGCACTGCCCCAATACCCATCTCAGAGGCATCCACCTCCACCACAAAAGGACGCTCTGGATCTGGGTGTCGCAGCACCTTGGCCGAGACAAATGCCCTTTTGAGACGGGCAAAAGCCGCTTTGACCTCACAAGACCAGTGAGCAACATCCGCCCCTTTCTTAGTGAGTGCCACCAAGGGCGCCACTATAGATGAAAATCCAGCGATAAATCGTCTATAAAAATTTGCAAAGCCCAGAAAACGCTGAAGCGCCTTCAAACTAGTGGGCTGCACCCAATCCAGGACTGCCTGTACCTTGGAACCTCCATTTGGAAACCTTCTGGGGAGATAATATATCCTAGAAATGCGATTTGCTGAACTTCAAATTCGCACTTCTCCAGCTTCGCCCCAAGCCGGTGGTCTCTGAGTTTCTGGAGGACTAAGCGTACATGCTTCCGATGTTCCTCCAGGGAATGGGAGAAGATTAGGATGTCATCTAAGTATACAACTAAGAATCTATCCAAATATTCCCTGAGCACATCGTTCATGAAGTCCTGGAAGACTGCCATGGCATTACAGAGCCCAAAAGGCATCACCAAATATTCATAATGCCCTGAGTGGGTATTGAAGGCGGTCTTCCATTCATCCCCCTCTCTTATTCGGATTAGATTGTACGCACCGCGTAGGTCAATCTTAGAAAAAATGGTGGCAGTACGAAGCTGGTCAAACAAGACCGAAATGAGAGGCAGTGGGTATGAGTTTTTAATCGTGATACGGTTCAATTCCCTGAAGTCGATGCAGGGTCGCAACGAACCGTCCTTTTTACCCACGAAGAAGAACCCCGACCCAACTGGAGACTGTGAAGGTCTGATAAATCCCTTAGCCAAGTTCTCCTGAATGTACTCTGCCATAGCCTGAGTCTCAGGACGTGACAGGGAGTACAACCTGCTCTTGGGAAGCTTAGCATTTGGCAACAAATCAATGGCACAGTCATAGGGGCGATGGGGAGGTAGTACCTCTGCAACTCTTTTGGAGAACACGTCCGCAAAATCTGCATAACATCCTGGCAATCCTGGCAAACTTAGCTGCGAAAGCCTGACTGGAAGGCTCAAGCAACTCCTGAAACAATCAGTACCCCAACTAAGAATCTCCCCAGAGACCCAGTCAAATTGAGGATTGTGGGCCCTTAACCAGGGTAACCCCAACACCAATGGGGCAAAAGTACAGACAGTCACATAAAAGGACAATTTTTCAGAGTGTGTGGCTCCAATAAACAAAGAAATCTGGCTAGTGCAAGAGGTAATTTTACCCTGGGATAATGGTTCCCCGTTTAACCCACAAATCTCAATTTCCGATGCCAAGGGTACTAAGGGAACAGAGTGTTTCAGGGCGAATTGGCGGTCCATAAAAACCCAGTCGGCCCCACTGTCCACAAAGGCCTCAGTCTTGACAGTTTGACCGAGGATCTTCAAGGTCACCGGAATGATAAAAGTCTTCTTGGGAAATTCCGACTTCTGACCTGACAGGATATTTCCCATCACCCTCAGGCCCTGAAGTTTTCCGGCTTTTCTGGGCATGATACTACCACATGACCTTTATTCCCACAGTACAAACATAACCCCTGCTGTCTCCTCCGCGTCTTCTCACGCGAGGAGAGGCGGGTAGCCCCAATCTGCATAGGCTCCTCGGAAAATTCCTCAGAGTCTGAGGTTCCCTTGGGAAAGAAGGAAACCTCGGTCTCCCTTTCAAGCCTGCGCTCTCTCAGCCGTCTATCCACCCGAATGGATAACTGCATGAGCTGATCCAAGCTATCAGGCAAGGGATATTGTACCAGTTGGTCTTTTAACTGGTTAGAAAGACCTCTTCGGTACTGGTGTCTCAGGGCTGGGTCATTCCACTGGGTATCATGGGCCAACCTCCGAAACTCCGTACAATAAACCTCAACTGGCCTTCGCCCTTGCTTAAGGATCGAAATCTGAGCCTCGGCTGAGGCCGTCTTGTCAGGGTCATCATACAACATGCCCAGTGCCGTAAAAAAAGCATCAACACTTTTAAGCGACGGACAGTCAGGCTGCAACCCATATGCCCAGACCTGTGGGTCTCCTTGTAGCAAGGAAATCACTATGCCCACCCGCTGAATCTCCGACCCAGAAGACTGAGGCCTAAGCTCGAAATATAGCTTGCAGCTCTCCTTGAAACAAAAGAACTGCGAGCGATCTCCACAAAAACGATCCGGGAGATTTACTTTCGGCTCCTTAACCCCTGAAGGTACTGCTGCTGCGGGAGCTCCGCCAGCGGCCTGCGAGGTGTGCATTTTAATGGACAAATCATTAAATTGTCGAGTCAGGACTTGCACCTGATCGACCACCTGTTGCAAAGTATTTTGAGGGGTATGCTCCATATTCCCACAAAATTTCAACAGGAGTATTGGGCTGCTGAATATGTTATGCACACCAGTGCCAGCAGGAATGTTCTGGTGTCTGAACGGTGAGGGATGCAAAACAAATGAACTCACAGACAGACTGGGGAATATGACATAACATACACAGAAGGTGATAGGGTAACAAAATAAACACAAAGTGAACAGAGAAGCCCAAAGGCTAAGAAACTGGGTGTCTCCCTAGTATTAGGAATGCTCAGATGGAAAGAAGCGAGATGTAGTGATTTAATACGTAGAGAACCCGAAATGCTGTTGCTAAGGGCAACAGCAAAACCCTAAAGGGTTACCAACGGGTGTGGCAGTAAACTCCTTGGTCAGAGATGGGATAATAGACACAAGGAGAGTCTCCACAATCCTAGTCCTCACTTGCAGTGCACTGGTTCAGCTTACTGCCACTAAACTGACACCTGAACACCTTGCACAGTGAGAAAGGATTTTGGCAGGCAAGTCTGAGAATACAGCCGCAAACTTGCTAGGTTCACAGAGTAGCAAAAGAACCCCAGCAGGTTAAACGACTGACTCCAGTCTTACTGCTAGGTCTGGATTGGCAGAGTGTAATACCAAATCCCAAGGCCTATTTGCAGTAAGCAACAAACAAATACAAAGTTTACACAGTACTAGCTAGCTTTCAGGAACTGACTAACCAACAAAGATTCAGCAGCATCTGCCTAACCTGAGAAGAGGGTTTATATAGCAGGTGCTGTCCATACCCCACTCAGACCTCACAGACTGTGAGCACAAAAACCAGCACCGGATCCCCTGCCGTGCACAGAGCCTGTAACCACTGCACAGCAAAAGACCCGAACCGGAGTATCAGCTACGCTCAGGTTACTCCGCTAGCACTTGTCTCCCGGTTGCCATGACGACGTGGCAGCACAGAGCAGGAGACCCTAACAGCATGTCAGACAGTCCGTATGTATACTGGCAGGAAAGAGGCAATTCGGATGCCCTTGCACAAACTGGCTTTATTTTTCCTAAGTTGCCCCCCCTCCAGTGTGTACTCTGAAAGAGTGTTTAGTGCAGACGGTAACCTTGTCAGCGATCGGCGTAGGAGGTTACTTCCACTAAATGTGCAGAAGATGATGTTCATCAAAATGAATTATAAATTCCTCCGGGAAGATCTTTGCCAGCAATTGCCTCCAGAAAGTACACAGGAACCTGTGATGGTGGATTCCAGTGGGGACGAATTAATACTCTGTGAGGAGGAGGATGTGGGTAAAAGGGCACAAGGACAATTCCATCTTGCACTTCTTTTTCTTCTTATCATCATGTGCTGTTTGGGGACTAGTTTTTTAATAGTGCCATCCTGTCTGACACTGCAGTGCCACTCCTAGATGGGCCAGGTGTTTGTGCCACACACTTGTGTCGCTTAGCTTAGTCATACAGCCACCTCGGTGCAACTTTTGTGCCTAAAAACAATATTGTGAGGTGTTCAGAATAGACTGGAAATGAGTGGAAATGAATGTTATGGGGGTTCATAATACCGTAGGTGCAAATTTACCCCCAAATTCTGTGATTTTAGCTGTTTTATGTTTTTTTCAAAAATCATCCAGATCCAAAATACGAAAGGGTGGTTTTCCCAAAACCAAGCCAAAACACGAAAGTGGAATTTGGAACCAAAACACCAAAAGTGTCCACCGGACATCTATAGCAGGGACGTGCAGTCAGGGGAGGCAGTGCCTCCCCTGTCATTAATGATTAAGATAATAGAAGGAAGATACTTATGACACATATTCTGTGTCATAAGTATTTTCATTGTATTATTATATTCATTGTAAGCCCTGAAAGTAGGTTAGAAGGCACCGATAACAGTGCCTCCCGTTGTGAATGAGAATGAGGATAAAGTGGGGGGCGTGGCCAAGCACTGGGCTGTAAAAACCCATTGCAAATCGACGAGAAAGCGGCACTCTTATAAGTGCCTCGTCGATAGGGCCAGTGTGATTGGACAGCGGATCCAGGGCTGGATCCGCTGGTCCAATCACCCATACGCTGAAGGATGAGTGCTCACCTCCCTCTCCGTTACCCGCGCGGCCGCTTCCTGGTCAGCCACAGTCCCCCTCCTGCCGCATGTTTTCCCTCCTGTGTCTCTGTGTCCACGTCGGTGGATTCTGAAATGAGCTGCTGGCAGACCTGCTCCCTCCGCCTGCAACAGAAGGCCACCCACACCTGATGCATGTTCCCCCTTCCTGTGCGTCTCTGTGTCCGCGCTGGGGTGTGCTGAAATGAGCCGCTTGCAGACCTGCTCCCTCCGCCGGCAACAGAAGGAGCAGCTGGAGGCCGGAATCTACAGCTTCATCCAACGTGTGTGTCTCCCTCTCCCAAAACCTGAATTCTATCCTGAGTGTATAGGGAGGGAAGTCTTTTACCATACCTCCCAACTGTCCCGATTTTCGCGGGACAGTCCCGTTTTTTGGGGACTGTCCCGCTGTCCCACCCACGGGCCGCAGTGTCCCGCGGTGGGGGGGGGCAGTTGGGAGGCTCCTGCACGCGCTGCTCTGCTTAGCAAAGCAGCGATGAATAGACGCTGTGCGCATGCGCACAGCGTCTATTCAGTGCAGACAGAGGGAGAGAGGGCATGCCAGCAGCTCACGGAGCGCTGGGCATGCCCCCTCAATGACGAAATCGGGGGCGTGGCTCGCGATCGCGGGTCCTCCCGCGAGGCCACGCCCCCTCTCCCATAGGCCACGCGCATGTGTCCCTCTTTACAAGCGGCTAAAGTTGGGAGGTATGCTTTTACAAAGCAAATTGTGTGCCCTCTCTCCTCTACAGGTACCCCTATTGAATTCTACTGGACAAGTGGACGTGATCGGCGTGGGATGTAGGTAAGTAATCTCTCATTTTTACAGGTACCCCTATTGGATTCTACACGGACAAGTGGACGTGATTCTCGGCGTTGGATGTAGGTAAGTATGTGTGAATGCGTAAGTGTGTTTTAATAAATTTGTACTTTCAAGGTGTGTGTGTGTTGTGTTTTTATTTGGGTATTTTTTTTTGTTATAGAACTACAGTTACCAGCGGGCCCATTATTTCCCCGCGTGCTGGTACTTGTTGTTCTCCAAGTTCCAGCAAGCGGGGGAGGCTTGCTGGGCCTTGTAGTTCCACAACAACAACAAAATATCTTTTTTTTTTTAACACACTTATGCCTATCAGCCCGGCACCCACCACCCAGAGGTGCTGAGGTCAGCCTCGGGCTTCACCTCTGGCCCTTGGGTGCCTGGAGGGGGGGACCCCTTGATTAAAGGGGTCCCCACTCCTCTAGGGAACCCCAGCCAGGGGTGACTAGTTAGAGGGGGGGGGTAATGCCACAGCCGCAGGGAACAATATTGAAGTGTCCCCCGGCTGTGGCATTATCTCCCTGGCTAGTGGAGCCAGGTGCTGGTTTTGAAAATATGGGGGACCCCTACGTCTTTTGTCCCCCATATTTTTGGAATCAGGACCGGTCTAATAGCCTGGTGCTGGTTGTCCAAATACGGGGAACCCCTCTCCATTTTTCTCCCCTGTATTTAAACAACCAGTACCGACTCAAAGAGCCCGAGGCTGGTTATACTTAGGAGGGGGGACCCCACGCATTTAAAAAAAAAAAACTTTTTACCCATTCACACCCTTTTCCACAGATAAGCATGCACGGATCTGACTGATCCATGCATGACTATCACAACACACCAGCAAAAATCAGGTCTATTTGAAAGCTCCATTGTTTTTACAAATTCCATCCTTTCCTGGCAGTGTTTGGCTATTGTCGGCAGTGATTGAGAATACAAATTCTTTGTAAATAAAGAGTCCTATTAAATAACAGCCATGTTTGACCGATGGTCTATTGATTCGTATTTGTGTGGTCGGCAGTGTATCTCAATACAAATAGCCCCAACACTGCCGAGATTGGTGTTTAGTAAATTACCGAGATCACACTTAGAAAAAAAAAAGCAAACTCGAATGAAGGGGGTAATTCCAAGTTGATCGCAGCAGGAAATTTTTTAGCAGTTGGGCAAAACCATGTGCACTGCAGGGGAGGCAGATATAACATGTGCAGAAAGAGATATATTTTGGTGTGGTGAGTTAAATCTGCAATCTAAATTGCAGTGTAAAAGTAAAGCAGCCAGTATTTACCCTGCACAGAAACAAAATAACCCACCCAAATCGAACTCTCTCTGCAAATGTTATATCTGCCCCCCTGCAGTGCACATGGTTTTGCCCAACTGCTAAAAAATTTCCTGCTGCGATCAACTTGGAATTACACCCAAAATCGGGACCTTAGTAAATATACCCCAGTCAGTCCAGTCTGGCCAGAGGGGCCACAATCTCCCGCTTCTCTCACTCTCTCTCCCGACCCCAGATTCCTGTTCAGGCTGCTCTTGTCACGGGCGATCCCCGCAGTTCTAGGCCCATGTAAGTAAATACCAATATAATGGTCATTCACTGTCTGTTCCCATTACCCTTAACTTCTCTCTTTTACATTCTCACCCGCTGCTACCCTATCCCTGGCATCACCCTCTCCCTGTCACCCACTACAGCCACCCTTGCCCAAGCATCACCCACTGCTGCCACCCTCTCCCTGGCGTCACTCACTGCTGTCACCCCCTTCCTGGCATCACTCATTGCAGTCACCCTCTCTCTGGCATCATCCTCTCCCTGCTGTCACCCTCTCCCTGGTATCACCCACTGCTGTCACCCTCTCCTTGGCATCACCCACTGCTGTCATCCTCTCTCTGACATCAGCCTCTCCGTCACCTTCTCCCTGGCATCACCCACTGCTGTCACCTTCTCCCTGGTGTCACGCTTTTCCTGTCACCCTCTCCCTGTCGTCACTCACTCCCTGTCACCCACTGCCGTCACCCTCTCTCTGGCGTCACCCTCTGCTGGCTATTTTGTTGTCCAGGACTTCCATTAACTTAATAGCGCTGCATCCACGATGCTATTAAGTTAATGGAAGCCCTTGGCAACAAAATTGCATTCATGTCCTCCTCCCACTCCCTTCCCAGTCCCAAACACTAATTTTTATTTTTCTCTAAAAATGTACAATATATCACAAGTATGGTGAGCAGGCAGGCAGCGGGCATTGGTGGTAGGGGTCATCGGCAGGATTCGGCGGACATTATGGTTGCAGTGCCTCACCAGCCACTGACCTCACCGCATGCCACTGATCTATAGAGTGAAAATCCCATGTCTGAAGCAGGGAAATTACCCGGGTCTTATGTCTGAAAAGGGTATTAGTGGTCAGGTCCTGCACATGAAGTGAAATTAACCAACCAAGCACAAAACATGTTCTTTACCCTTTGAGGAAAGGACACTTTTTACCCACCTGATGATTCTGTGCTTATGACTAAGGGGAACTAAGCAGCTATAAAGAAATGCTATTTTAACTTCAACCTTAATGATTTTTTTACACTCCCAAGAGCACAGGTTCTCAAACTCTAGAGCAGTGTTTCTCAAACTCTGGGGAAGATCTATTAACCTTGAGAAGGCATAAGGAAGTGATAAGCGCAAGGTGATAACATACCAGCCAATCAACTCCAATATGTAAATTAACAACTTGGAGCTGATTGGCTGGTACGTTTATCACCTTGCACTTATCACTGGTTTATCATTTCCTTATGTCTACTACAGGTTAATACATCTGCCGTTCTCAGGACCCCACACAGTTCATATTGCAGGTCACCTGGCAGATGCACAGGTGTTTGCATTACTCACTGACACATGTTAAAACATCCACAGCTGGAGCAAATTAGCGCTTTTGACTCTGTGGTAAAACATTAACTGTTTGTAGTCCTGCGGGCAGAGTTTGAGAATCACTCTCCTAGAGGATCAGCTCCTACTTGTCAGGTTCTTACGATGAAGGGGAACTAGCCAGCTTCATTTGAAGGCCATTTTCCCTTCAATGTAAGATTTTTTTTTTAGAGCACTAGTGTTCATGTCCTGCATACCAAGGTAGAATGACCGGCTACAATGTAAAACATGTTTCCAAGTCTCTTTGAACCCCGATATCTCCGGAACCAGGGGGTCTATAAAAATTCCGAGATATACGTTTTGTTCAGCTGAGCCCATCTTGAGTTTCCAGCACCCCAGGAACGTTAGATATTCCGTGTGATGTTTTTTGTGGGGGGGTCGGTTTTGGGGTGCGATTGCTCGGTCCAGGGGGGGTATATCGAAAATCCGATATATACATTTTGTAGGGCACTTTATGGGCTACCCTTCACCCATAGGGGTCAGGGTCAAAGGTCATGACCCCTGACCTGTGTAGTGATCTAAACGATTTGGACCCAATTTTGGGGTACCCCGAAATGTCCTGGAGCTTAACCCTCAATGTAACATAGGTAGCCCCAACTATGGGCTACCCCAAAATCATGACCCCAAGTCTCTAGACCCCAAATTGGGGGTGCTAGGGCCCGGGGGACACTGCCCCCCACAGCTTTCGAACCATGCACCCAATTTTGAAACTTGGTGGGCTGGTTCAGAAACACCCCTTCTGTCCACGTGCCAAATTTGGGGTCTCTAGCACCCCCAGAAACCGTTAAACTCGACTTTGAGTTAGCACCATCTGAGCTAGAGTCAACCTGGGAAGCTTGTCTGCAATAAGCTTTCTTGAATTAAGAGCTATTTTCAATGAACATATGCTTCATGATCTGCCCATGTTAATTCTGTCGGACGATTTGACAGCAATGGTGTAAGTAAGCCGCTAGGGCGGAACAAGGAGCAAAGCGGCAAGGGCAGAAGCCGAAAAAGGTTTTTACGCTTGGTGAAAAGACTGGTAAACGCTATATTTGCAACCTTCGTTCCGGATGTGAACGACTGAGAAATAGATTCCTCTGCAGACGTGATCTCCATCCGGGAGAAATACAGTCGTCGTCGAGAAGTTTTCACTGAAGTGACAAGTCTTTGAGGAGTGCCTCAAGTCGACATGCTGGCGCCTCGTCTCAATGAGAGATCTCAGGGATATTGTTCCGGGTCAAGGGACACTCAAGCTATAGCAGTGGACGTCCTCGGGACTTCTTGAGTGTTTTCAGTCGGTCTATGTGTCCCCTCCGGTTTTACACTTCGGAAGGTGATAAACGTATGAAGAACAAAGGTTCAGGAGATCCTCATTGTTCCGGTCTAACCAGGGAGGGCTTGGTATGCGGTTCTTCAAGGTATACTCATAGAAGATCCATGGCCTCTTCCTCTACGTGAGGAACTGTTACAGCAAGATCTGGGCGTGTATCAAGACTTACCACGGCTGCGTTTGACGGCGTGGCGGTTGAACGCCATATACTAACCAGAAAGGCTATTCCCAGTGAAGTCATTGCTACGTTTCTTCAGGCTTGAAAAGAAGTAATGGCAAAGCCTTACCACCGTGTTTGGAGACAATATGTGTCTTGGTGTGAATCCAAAAAGCCTACTACGGAAGACTTTCAGCTGGGTCGTTCTTCTCCATTCTTTGCAAGCAGGTGTGGGGGCAGGCCTAAACTTAGACTCCATTTAAGTGCAGTTTTGGCCTTATACATTTTCTTTCAAGAAAGAATTGGCAACCTTTCCGGAAGTTCGGACCTTCGTGAAAGGAGTACTGCGCATCCAACCTCCATTTGTGCCCCCGTTGGCACTGTGCGACCTTGACGTGGTGTTGCGTTTGTGAAAGGTTGTGTTAAAATTTCTCTTTTAGAAAGTGGTCATGCTATTGGCTTTGACGTCCGCAAGGCGGGTGTCCGAAGTAGCGGCTTTGTCTCACAAGAGCCCTGTTTGATCTTCCATGTGGATAGAGAGGAATTGAGAACTCGGTTAATAGTTCTGCCAAATGTGGTTTCTGGGTTTCGCAGAAATCAGCCTATTTTGGTGCCGGTGGTTACTTCGGCATTAGCTGATTCAAAGTCTCTCGATGTAGGCAGGGCTTTGAATATTTAGGTCGCCCATTTGGCTCAGATTGGGGAAACAGAGGCTCTGTTTGTCTGGTATGCTCCCAGCATGATTGGGGCGCCTGCGTGTATGCAATCTGTTACACGCTGGATCTGTGATACGATTCGGCGTGATCATTCTACAGCTGGATTGTCATTACCAAAGTCGGTGGAGACCCATTCTACTAGGAAGATGGGCTCTTCTTGGGCGGTTGCCCGAGGAGTCTCGGCGGTTCAACTTTGCCGAGCGGCTACTTGGTCGGGTTCAAACACTTTTGCTATGCTCTACAAGTTTGATACCCTGGCTGATGGGGACCTTTTGTTTGCTCAATCGGTGCTACAGAGTCGTCCGCACTCTCCTGCCCGGTCTGGAGCTTTGGTATAAACCCCATGGTCCTTACGGAGTCCCCAGCATCCTCTAGGACAGGCCTGGCCAACCTGTGGCTCTCCAGATGTTGTGAAACTACAAATCCCAGCATGCCCTGCCACAGTTTTAGCATTCCCTAATAGCAAAACTGTGGGAAAGCATAATGGGATTTGTAGTTTTACAACAGCTGGAGAGCCACAGGTTGGCCAGGCCTGCTCTAGGACATATGAGAAAATAGGATTTTAATACCTACCGGTAAATCCTTTTCTCATAGTATGTAGAGGTTGCTGGGCGCCCGTCCCAGTGCGTACTGTGTCTGCAGTTATTCGTTACGGTTACACTCTTATGGTGTTTCTCTTCTGTCAGGTTGTTGCTGACGTTGTTCATGCCATGGCATGCGATGTCTCATTATTGGTTGTGTTGACACACAGGTTGTGTTACATATTCTCTCAGCATGTGGCTGTATATTTTTTCATGCCGTTGGCTGGTATTCTTTTGAATTAGTGATGAGCGCCTGAAATTTTTCGGGTTTTGTGTTTTGGTTTTGGGTTCGGTTCCGCGGCCGTGTTTTGGGTTCGACCGCGTTTTGGCAAAACCTCACCGAATTTTTTTTGTCGGATTCGGGTGTGTTTTGGATTCGGGTGTTTTTTTAAAAAAAACCTAAAAAACAGCTTAAATCATAGAATTTGGGGGTCATTTTGATCCCATATTATTATTAACCTCAAAAACCATAATTTCCACTCATTTTCAGTCTATTCTGAATACCTCACACCTCACAATATTATTTTTAGTCCTAAAATTTGCACCGAGGTCGCTGGATGACTAAGCTAAGCGACCCTAGTGGCCGACACAAACACCTGGCCCATCTAGGAGTGGCACTGCAGTGTCACGCAGGATGTCCCTTCCAAAAAACCCTCCCCAAACAGCACATGACGCAAAGAAAAAAAGAGGCGCAATGAGGTAGCTGTGTGAGTAAGATTAGCGACCCTAGTGGCCGACACAAACACCGGGCCCATTTAGGAGTGGCACTGCAGTGTCACGCAGGATGTCCCTTCCAAAAAACCCTCCCCAAACAGCACATGACGCAAAGAAAAAAAGAGGCGCAATGAGGTAGCTGTGTGAGTAAGATTAGCGACCCTAGTGGCCGACACAAACACCGGGCCCATCTAGGAGTGGCACTGCAGTGTCACGTAGGATGTCCCTTCCAAAAAACCCTCCCCAAACAGCACATGACGCAAAGAAAAAAAGAGGCGCAATGAGGTAGCTGTGTGAGTAAGATTAGCGACCGTAGTGGCCGACACAAACACCGGGCCCATTTAGGAGTGGCACTGCAGTGTCACGCAGGATGTCCCTTCCAAAAAACCCTCCCCAAACAGCACATGACGCAAAGAAAAAAAGAGGCGCAATGAGGTAGCTGTGTGAGTAAGATTAGCGACCCTAGTGGCCGACACAAACACCGGGCCCATCTAGGAGTGGCACTGCAGTGTCACGCAGGATGTCCCTTCCAAAAAACCCTCCCCAAACAGCACATGACGCAAAGAAAAAAAGAGGCGCAATGAGGTAGCTGTGTGAGTAAGATTAGCGACCGTAGTGGCCGACACAAACACCGGGCCCATTTAGGAGTGGCACTGCAGTGTCACGCAGGATGTCCCTTCCAAAAAACCCTCCCCAAACAGCACATGACGCAAAGAAAAAAAGAGGCGCAATGAGGTAGCTGTGTGAGTAAGATTAGCGACCCTAGTGGCCGACACAAACACCGGGCCCATTTAGGAGTGGCACTGCAGTGTCACGCAGGATGTCCCTTCCAAAAAACCCTCCCCAAACAGCACATGACGCAAAGAAAAAGAAAAGAAAAAAGAGGTGCAAGATGGAATTGTCCTTGGGCCCTCCCACCCACCCTTATGTTGTATAAACAAAACAGGACATGCACACTTTAACCAACCCATCATTTCAGTGACAGGGTCTGCCACACGACTGTGACTGATATGACGGGTTGGTTTGGACCCCCCCCAAAAAAGAAGCAATTAATCTCTCCTTGCACAAACTGGCTCTACAGAGGCAAGATGTCCACCTCATCATCATCCTCCGATATATCACCGTGTACATCCCCCTCCTCACAGATTATCAATTCGTCCCCACTGGAATCCACCATCTCAGCTCCCTGTGTACTTTGTGGAGGCAATTGCTGCTGGTCAATGTCTCCGCGGAGGAATTGATTATAATTCATTTTAATGAACATCATCTTCTCCACATTTTCTGGATGTAACCTCGTACGCCGATTGCTGACAAGGTGAGCGGCGGCACTAAACACTCTTTCGGAGTACACACTTGTGGGAGGGCAACTTAGGTAGAATAAAGCCAGTTTGTGCAAGGGCCTCCAAATTGCCTCTTTTTCCTGCCAGTATAAGTATGGACTGTGTGACGTGCCTACTTGGATGCGGTCACTCATATAATCCTCCACCATTCTTTCAATGGGGAGAGAATCATATGCAGTGACAGTAGACGACATGTCCGTAATTGTTGTCAGGTCCTTCAGTCCGGACCAGATGTCAGCATCAGCAGTCGCTCCAGACTGCCCTGCATCACCGCCAGCGGGTGGGCTCGGAATTCTGAGCCTTTTCCTCGCACCCCCAGTTGCGGGAGAATGTGAAGGAGGAGATGTTGACAGGTCGCGTTCAGCTTGACTTGACAATTTTCTCACCAGCAGGTCTTTCAACCCCAGCAGACTTGTGTCTGCCGGAAAGAGAGATCCAAGGTAGGCTTTAAATCTAGGATCGAGCATGGTGGCCAAAATGTAGTGCTCTGATTTCAACAGATTGACCACCCGTGAATCCTTGTTAAGCGAATTAAGGGCTCCATCCACAAGTCCCACATGCCTAGCGGAATCGCTCCGTGTTAGCTCCTCCTTCAATGTCTCCAGCTTCTTCTGCAAAAGCCTGATGAGGGGAATGACCTGACTCAGGCTGGCAGTGTCTGAACTGACTTCACGTGTGGCAAGTTCAAAGGGCAGCAGAACCTTGCACAACGTTGAAATCATTCTCCACTGCGCTTGAGACAGGTGCATTCCACCTCCTATATCGTGCTCAATTGTATAGGCTTGAATGGCCTTTTGCTGCTCCTCCAACCTCTGAAGCATATAGAGGGTTGAATTCCACCTCGTTACCACTTCTTGCTTCAGATGATGGCAGGGCAGGTTCAGTAGTTTTTGGTGGTGCTCCAGTCTTCTGTACGTGGTGCCTGTACGCCGAAAGTGTCCCGCAATTCTTCTGGCCACCGACAGCATCTCTTGCACGCCCCTGTCGTTTTTTAAATAATTCTGCACCACCAAATTCAAGGTATGTGCAAAACATGGGACGTGCTGGAATTTGCCCATATTTAATGCACACACAATATTGCTGGCGTTGTCCGATGCCACAAATCCACAGGAGAGTCCAATTGGGGTAAGCCATTCCGCGATGATCTTCCTCAGTTGCCGTAAGAGGTTTTCAGCTGTGTGCGTATTCTGGAAAGCGGTGATACAAAGCGTAGCCTGCCTAGGAAAGAGTTGGCGTTTGCGAGATGCTGCTACTGGTGCCGCCGCTGCTGTTCTTGCGGCGGGAGTCCATACATCTACCCAGTGGGCTGTCACAGTCATATAGTCCTGACCCTGCCCTGCTCCACTTGTCCACATGTCCGTGGTTAAGTGGACATTGGGTACAGCTGCATTTTTTAGGACACTGGTGACTCTTTTTCTGAGGTCTGTGTACATTTTCGGTATCGCCTGCCTAGAGAAATGGAACCTAGATGGTATTTGGTACCGGGGACACAGTACCTCCAACAAGTCTCTAGTTGGCTCTGCAGTAATGATGGATACCGGAACCACGTTTCTCACCACCCAGGATGCCAAGGCCTCAGTTATCCGCTTTGCAGTAGGATGACTGCTGTGATATTTCATCTTCCTCGCAAAGGACTGTTGGACAGTCAATTGCTTGGTGGAAGTAGTAAAAGTGGTCTTACGACTTCCCCTCTGGGATGACCATCGACTCCCAGCAGCAACAACAGCAGCGCCAGCAGCAGTAGGCGTTACACGCAAGGATGCATCGGAGGAATCCCAGGCAGGAGAGGAATCATCAGAATTGCCAGTGACATGGCCTGCAGGACTATTGGCATTCCTGGGGAAGGAGGAAATTGACACTGAGGGAGTTGGTGGGGTGGTTTGCGTGAGCTTGGTTACAAGAGGAAGGGATTTACTGGTCAGTGGACTGCTTCCGCTGTCACCCAAAGTTTTTGAACTTGTCACTGACTTATTATGAATGCGCTGCAGGTGACGTATAAGGGAGGATGTTCCGAGGTGGTTAACGTCCTTACCCCTACTTATTACAGCTTGACAAAGGGAACACACGGCTTGACACCTGTTGTCCGCATTTCTGTTGAAATACCTCCACACCGAAGAGCTGATTTTTTTGGTATTTTCACCAGGCATGTCAACGGCCATATTCCTCCCACGGACAACAGGTGTCTCCCCGGGTGCCTGACTTAAACAAACCACCTCACCATCAGAATCCTCCTTGTCAATTTCCTCCCCAGCGCCAGCAACACCCATATCCTCCTCATCCTGGTGTACTTCAACACTGACATCTTCAATCTGACTATCAGGAACTGGACTGCGGGTGCTCCTTCCAGCACTTGCAGGGGGCGTGCAAATGGTGGAAGGCGCATGCTCTTCACGTCCAGTGTTGGGAAGGTCAGGCATCGCAACCGACACAATTGGACTCTCCTTGTGGATTTGGGATTTCGAAGAACGCACAGTTCTTTGCGGTGCTACTGCTTTTGCCAGCTTGAGTCTTTTCATTTTTCTAGCGAGAGGCTGAGTGCCTCCATCCTCATGTGAAGCTGAACCACTAGCCATGAACATAGGCCAGGGCCTCAGCCGTTCCTTGCCACTCCGTGTGGTAAATGGCATATTGGCAAGTTTACGCTTCTCCTCCGACAATTTTATTTTAGGTTTTGGAGTCCTTTTTTTACTGATATTTGTTTTTTTGGATTTGACATGCTCTGTACTATGACATTGGGCATCGGCCTTGGCAGACGACGTTGCTGGCATTTCATCGTCTCGGCCATGACTAGTGGCAGCAGCTTCAGCACGAGGTGGAAGTGGATCTTGATCTTTCCCTAATTTTGGAACCTCAACATTTTTGTTCTCCATATTTTAATAGGCACAACTAAAAGGCACCTCAGGTAAACAATGGAGATGGATGGATACTAGTATACAATTATGGACGGACTGCCGAGTGCCGACACAGAGGTAGCTACAGCCGTGGACTACCGTACTGTACTGTGTCTGCTGCTAATATAGACTGGTTGATAAAGAGATGTAGTAGTATGTATGTATAAAGAAGAAAGAAAAAAAAACCACGGGTAGGTGGTATACAATTATGGATGGACTGCCGAGTGCCGACACAGAGGTAGCTACAGCCGTGAACTACCGTACTGTACTGTGTCTGCTGCTAATATAGACTGGTTGATAAAGAGATGTAGTAGTATGTATGTATAAAGAAGAAAGAAAAAAAAAACCACGGGTAGGTGGTATACAATTATGGACGGACTGCCGAGTGCCGACACAGAGGTAGCTACAGCCGTGGACTACCGTACTGTACTGTGTCTGCTGCTAATATAGACTGGTTGATAAAGAGATGTAGTAGTATGTATGTATAAAGAAGAAAGAAAAAAAAAACACGGGTAGGTGGTATACAATTATGGACGGACTGCCGAGTGCCGACACAGAGGTAGCTACAGCCGTGAACTACCGTACTGTACTGTGTCTGCTGCTAATATAGACTGGTTGATAAAGAGATGTAGTAGTATGTATGTATAAAGAAGAAAGAAAAAAAAACCACGGGTAGGTGGTATACAATTATGGACGGACTGCCGAGTGCCGACACAGAGGTAGCTACAGCCGTGGACTACCGTACTGTACTGTGTCTGCTGCTAATATAGACTGGTTGATAAAGAGATGTAGTAGTATGTATGTATAAAGAAGAAAGAAAAAAAAACCACGGGTAGGTGGTATACAATTATGGACGAACTGCCGAGTGCCGACACAGAGGTAGCTACAGCCGTGAACTACCGTACTGTACTGTGTCTGCTGCTAATATAGACTGGTTGATAAAGAGATGTAGTAGTATGTATGTATAAAGAAGAAAGAAAAAAAAACCACGGGTAGGTGGTATACAATTATGGACGGACTGCTGAGTGCCGACACAGAGGTAGCTACAGCCGTGGACTACCGTACTGTACTGTGTCTGCTGCTAATATAGACTGGTTGATAAAGAGATGTAGTAGTATGTATGTATAAAGAAGAAAGAAAAAAAAACCACGGGTAGGTGGTATACAATTATGGACGGACTGCCGAGTGCCGACACAGAGGTAGCTACAGCCGTGAACTACCGTACCGTACTGTGTCTGCTGCTAATATAGACTGGTTGATAAAGAGATGTAGTAGTATGTATGTATAAAGAAGAAAGAAAAAAAAACCACGGGTAGGTGGTATACAATTATGGACGGACTGCCGAGTGCCGACACAGAGGTAGCTACAGCCGTGGACTACCGTACTGTACTGTGTCTGCTGCTAATATAGACTGGTTGATAAAGAGATGTAGTAGTATGTATGTATAAAGAAGAAAGAAAAAAAAACCTCGGGTAGGTGGTATACAATTATGGACGGACTGCCGAGTGCCGACACAGAGGTAGCTACAGCCGTGAACTACCGTACTGTACTGTGTCTGCTGCTAATATAGACTGGTTGATAAAGAGATGTAGTAGTATGTATGTATAAAGAAGAAAGAAAAAAAAACCACGGGTAGGTGGTATACAATTATGGACGGACTGCCGAGTGCCGACACAGAGGTAGCTACAGCCGTGAACTACCGTACTGTGTCTGCTGCGACTGGATGATAAATAATGATATAAAAAATATATATATATCACTACTGCAGCCGGACAGGTATATATTATATAATGACGGACCTGCTGGACACTGTCTGTCAGCAGAATGAGTTTTTTATAGAATAAAAAAAAAAACACCACACAAGTGAAGTCACACGACGAGTGTTTAACTTTTTCAGGCAATCACAATATAGTATACTACTAACTATACTGGTGGTCAGTGTGGTCAGGTCACTGGTCAGTCACACTGGCAGTGGCACTCCTGCAGCAAAAGTGTGCACTGTTTAATTTTAATATAATATGTACTCCTGGCTCCTGCTATAACCTATAACTGGCACTGCAGTGCTCCCCAGTCTCCCCCACAATTATAAGCTGTGTGAGCTGAGCACAGTCAGATATATATACATAGATGATGCAGCACACTGGGCTGAGCAGTGCACACAGATATGGTATGTGACTGAGTCACTGTGTGTATCGTTTTTTTCAGGCAGAGAACGGATATATTAAATAAAACAAAACTGCACTGTCTGGTGGTCACTGTGGTCAGTCACTAGTAAACTCTGCACTCTCTACACTTCTACAGTACTCCTAAGCTCCAGTAAATCAGGTCAATCTCTCTCTCTCTCTCTCTCTTCTAATCTAAATGGAGAGGACGCCAGCCACGTCCTCTCCCTATCAATCTCAATGCACGTGTGAAAATGGCGGCGACGCGCGGCTCCTTATATAGAATCCGAGTCTCGCGAGAATCCGACAGCGTCATGATGACGTTCGGGCGCGCTCGGGTTAACCGAGCAAGGCGGGAGGATCCGAGTCTGCTCGGACCCGTGAAAAAAAACATGAAGTTCGGGCGGGTTCGGATTCAGAGAAACCGAACCCGCTCATCTCTATTTTGAATGCCACGTTTTGCGGTATGTTCGTGGTGTGAGCTGGTATGACACTCACCGTGTTTTAAACAATAAATTCTTTCCTCGAAATGTCCGTCTCCATGAGCACAGTTTTCTAACTGAGGTCTGGAGGAGGGGCATAGAGGGAGGAGCCAGTTCACACCCATTCAAAGTCTTATAGTGTGCCCATGTCTCCTGCGGATCCCGTCTATACCCCATGGTCCTTACGGAGTCCCCAGCATCCTGTACGGACTAAGAGAAAAGGATTTACCGGTAGGTATTAAAATCATATTTTTAAATTGAATAAAAAACAGGTGGTGACTTTTCCTCCGTCTAAGGACTTAAATGCATTCTTTGAAGAATCCTGGTCTAACCCGGAAAAGAAGTTTACTATTCCTAGAAGGTTGCGGGTAGCGTACCCTTTCCCTGAAGAGGACAGGCATAAGTGGGAGTCGCCCCCAATGGTAGACACCTCAGTCTCTAAGTTGTCGAAGAAAATAATTTTGCCTTCCCCAGGGTCAGCTTCATTAAAAGAACCTGCTGACCGCAAGTTAGAGACGACTTTAAAGTCCATCTATATAGCTACGGGTACGTTACTCAGGCCCACAATTACTTCTGCGTGGGTCGGTAATGCAGTGGAAAAATGGGCAGACACCTTGATTATTAATATTGACACTGTCGATAAAGATGATATGCTTCTAATTCTAGGTCATATCAAAGATTCTGCAGGTTACTTAGTTGAGGCTATGAAGGATGTTGGCTTACTGGGTTCAAGATCCTCTGCTATGGCGATTTCAGCACGCAGGGCACTCTGGATCCGCCAATGGAATGCTGATGCAGAATCCAAAAGAAATATTGGGGCGCTCCCCTACAATGGTGAGGCCCTCTTTGGTGAAAAGCTGGATGCCATGATATCAACTACTACTTCTGGCAAATCAGCATTTCTGCCGTCTGCAGCTGCACCGGCTAAAAAAGTATATCATTCTCATACTATGCAGTCCTTTCAGCCCAACAAGTACAAAAAGGCAAAGGGTACACCTTTCTTCGCTGGAAGAGGGAGAGGAAGAGGTAGAAAACCTACAACACCCTCAGGCTCGCAGGAGCAGAAGTGAACAACTACTTCTGCTAAAGCCACAGCATGACGCTGGGGCTCCCCTGCGGGAGTACGGGAGTACGATCGGGTGGGGGCACGTCTACTGTTTTTCAGCCAGGTCTGGGTTCACTCAGATCTGGATCCTTGGATATTACAGATAGTATCCCAGGGTTACAGGCCGGAATTTCAAGACCTTCCTAATGCCAATTTATTTAAATCAGCCTTGCCAGTTTCTGTTCTTGGCGCGTGCGCAGAACAGCCGGTTTTTAGCCTGATCGCTATGCTGCGAAAAACGGCAGCGAGCGATCAACCCCGCTGCAGGGGGGTGAGATGTAACATGTGCAGAGAGAGTTATATTTGGGTGGGGTGTGTTCAAACTGAAATCTAAATTGCAGTGTAAAAATAAAGCAGTTAGTATTTACCCTGCACAGAAACAAAATAACCCACCCAAATTTAACTCTCTCTGCACATGTTATATCTGCCATACCTGCAGTGCACATGGGTGGTCATTCCGAGTTGTTCGCTCGTTGCCGATTTTATCTATATTGCGATTAGTCGCTTATGCGCATGCGCAAGGTTCGCAGAGCGCATGCGCTTAGTTATTTTACACAAAAGTAAGGTATTTTACTCACGGAATAACAAGGATTTTTCATCGTTCTGGTGATCGGAGTGTGATTGACAGGAAGTGGGTGTTTCTGGGCGGAAACTGTCCGTTTTCTGGGCGTGTGCGAAAAAACGCTGGCGTTTCTGGGAAAAACGCGGGAGTGGCTGGAGAAACGGGGGAGTGTCTGGGCGAACGCTGGGTGTGTTTGTGACGTCAAACCAGGAACGAAACTGACTGAACTGATCGCAATGGCTGAGTAAGTCTGGAGCTACTCAGAAACTGCTAAGAATTTTCTATTCGCAATTCTGCTAATCTTTCGTTCGCAATTCTGCTAAGCTAAGATACACTCCCAGAGGGCGGTGGCTTAGCGTGTGTGATGCTGCTAAAAGCAGCTAGCGAGCGAACAACTCGGAATGAGGGCCATGGTTTTACCCAACTGCTAACAAATTTGCTGCTGCGATCAACTCTGAATTACCCCCATAGATATAAGCTTCTGGGTAAGCATAACTTCTCTTCTGATTTTTATAAGCCAGTTTCTTCTTCCTGTCTGGCTCCTCTTCTCTCCCATGCTGCTTTTTCTTCAGGACCAGCTTGTTCCTGAAATTTCTTCAAATCCTGTAAATCAGGCATTTGAGGCTTTACTTCCTTTGTTTCTTCTGTCTGTGTAGTGTAGATTGCTACCTTCACTGGTTGTTTGGTTGCTTTCTTTTTTTCCCAGGCTACTTTCTTATTCTCTCCTACTTGGTTCTGAAGCTTAATCAGTATAGCATAATCAGGCATTTGGTCTGGCACTGGAATAGTTGCTGTATAGGCTTGCCTTTTCTGCTGGGGGGCATTTTGCTGACCTCTTAGGGTGTGTACACACGGTGAGATTCGGACTTAACCGATTCTCACTGTGCGACAGGGGCCGGGTCGGCACTTAGCCAGTATCGCAAGCACATAATGAGTATGCTTGCGATCCTGGTTCTGTGCGATTTTGGCTAAGTGTCAATCTTAACTATCTCTTCTATAGAGATAGTCAAGATTGACTTGCCTGCACAGTCTATTTTCTCTGCCGATGCCGAACACGCGGGGCCGCGTATCGGCATTGAATCGGGATCGCAAGGTGACTGTCACCTTGCGATCTGCACTATCTTTTCTTCCGATTCTGACTATATAGTCAGAATCGAAAGAAAAGATCTCACCATGTTTACACACCCTAAGTTTCTGCATTTGCCAGATTGTTGACTCTTGTTTCTGCAGTATCGTTACTTGAGTGTGCCTGGATCTTAATTACTGCCACTTTGTGTGATCCTTGCAGAGCTCTGAACCGGTGCCTGATCAGTGAAGCATGTTGTATATCTTTGCCACTTGCTGTCTCGAAGTCACTGCTTTTCCATATTTGGGCATAATCTTGTGCTGGGATGGTAAGGATCCTGAATCCACAACTTCAGTTTCAGTAGTTACTGCATATCCTGTATAAGGAATCCCATCCTCATAGTATCTTGAACCATCCACATATAGGTCATGCTGAGCATTTGGTAGGGCTGTATCTGTAACATGTGTCAAAGGTTGAGTTTCTTGTTCCATTAAAGCCACACAATCATGGGAAAAAGAAAAAATTTGATTGTTAGATTATGATTGTTAGAATTATCCTCTTCTTCCATTTCTGGACCATTTTCCTGGTCCTCATCATCATCACCATCTCCTTGATGATCCATGAATAGAGAAGATAATCTGTTATTCCCTGCTTTTGAATCTTGAGATTCAACACCTTTACTTATTAATGCTGGGAAAAGGGTGGCTGGGTTGAGGGTAATACATCTTCTGATGATCACATTTGTTGCACTTAGCAGTGCTACTTCATACTTGGTTAGTCTTGCTGCTGATAGATGCAGAATGATCTGACTTGCTTCACAGTAGTTGACATTTTTGCTTGCAGTATGAGCCTTTTCCTGTCCTCTGTCAGGTGCCTGGTGCCTTGAGAAATACAATGTCCTAAGAAGATTATCTTTTGTTTTGCTAGCTGCAATTTCTCCTTTGAGGCTCTGCAGTCTTGTTCTTCCAGAAACTTCAATAAGGACACTGTCTCTTCTTGGCACTTCTTTTCAGTGGTGGTGGCCAGGGCCGTAACTACGTGTGTGCCAAGGGGGCTTGGCACACAGCGCAGTTGCCCTGAGGGCGCAACGGCCAGCGGCATGTAATGAGTCAAATTGACTCATTACATGCCGCCTCTGTGTGCGCCGCCGCGCTGTGGAGGGGAAGAGACCAGCGCAGCGGAGAGAAGGAGGAGGAGGGAGGGGGAGCAGGGAGCAGCAGCAGCGCTATTTGATTGGGTGTAAGCGCCGCTGCAGCATCCCCCTCTCCTCCTGTATTGGCTGCCCGGCGCTGCTAAGGATGCTGGGATGCGGTTCCCCAGCATCCACAGCAGCTCCAGGCAACCAATACAGGAGGAGAGGGGGATGCTGCAGCGGCGCTTACACCCAATCAAATAGCGCTGCTGCTGCTCCCTGCTCCCCCTCCCTCCTCCTCCTTCTCACCTCACACAGCCTGCACCGAGAGGAAGCTGCACGAGGAGCCTGCCAGCGGGGAGAAGGTAAGTATATCCCCCCCCCCTCTCTCTCTCTCTCTCTCTCTCTCTCTCTCTCTGGGACACCGTCTGCCGCAATGTGTAAAATGGGGTCTCGTCTGCCGCAATGTGTAAAATGGGGTCTCGTCTGCCGCAATGTGTAAAATGGGGTCCCGGCTGCCGCAATGTGTAAAATGGGGTCCCGGCTGCCGCAATGTGTAAAATGGGGTCCCGGCTGCCGCAATGTGTAAAATGGGGTCCCGGCTGCCGCAATGTGTAAAAATGGGGACTGGCTGCCGCAATGTGTAAAAAGGGGGCCTGGCTGCCGCAATGTGTAAAAAGGGGGACTAGCTGCCGCAATGTGTAAAAAGGGGGACTGGCTGCTGTAATGTGTAAAAAGGGGGACGCTGTCTATTGTAATGTATAAAAGGGGCGCTACTGTGCAGCGTAATTTGAATAATGTAGACTACTGTGCACCGTAGTATGAATTGCTATTATTTTTTGGTCACGCCCCTTCCACATTAAGCCACGCCCCTATAAATTTTTGACGCGCCTACGGCGCGCACTGCCCCAATCTTACATTGGGGGGGGGGCGCCACTATCGTTTCTTGCACACAGCGCTAAAATGCCTAGTTACGGCACTGGTGGTGGCAATTAGCAGGTCATCCACATACTGTATCAGCTGTGTGTTTTCTGGATAGAGGGGTCTCCATGCTTGTAATATTGTAGACATGGCTTCATTAATATCCCTTGGTGATGTGGCCCCCCATGGGGCAGTCTTGTCCAGCAGTATTGTTTTCCCTTATGTGTGAAAGCAAGAATCCTGTGCTGGGGTAAGGGGGTACTGTGATGGACACTGGTACTGTTCTTTTTTTCAGTTGCAGATGTACTGGCAGTACCTTAAGAAGGCCCACATTCATTTTTCCTCAGACTATAATATATCAGGAACTGATGATGTCCATGCTGGGAGTTGCTGTTCCTCTTCATCTTTCTCTTACGTCCTAGAGGATGCTGGGGACTCCGTAAGGACCATGGGGTATAGACGGATTCCGCAGGAGACATGGGCACTTTAAGACCTTTCATGGGCATGAACTGGCTCCTCCTTCTATGCCCCTCCTCCAGACCCCAGTTAGATCCTGTGCCCAGAGGAGACTGGTCACACACTAGGGGAGCTCTACCGAGTTTCTCTAGAAAATAGACTTTGTTAGGTTTTTTATGTTCAGGGAGCACTGCTGGCAACAGACTCCCTGCTTCGTGGGACTGAGGGGAGAGAAGCAGACCCACTTTCCTGGACTGATGGGCTCTGCTTCTTAGGCTACTGGACGCCATTAGCTCCAGAGGGTCTGAACACTGGTGTCGTCTAGCTGTTCATTCCTGGAGCCGCGCCGCCGTCCTCCTCACAGAGCCGGAAGATAGAAGCCAGGTGAGTATAGGAAGAAAGAAGACTTCACAGGCGGCAGAAGACATCAGAGCTTCAGAAGGTACCACGCAGCGGTCGCGCTGCGCGCCTTTGCTCCCGCACACACACGAGGCATTGCAAGGGCGCAGGGTGGGTGCCCTGGGCAGCAAAGATTACCTCATAAAAACGACTGGCAAGCTATATACACTGCATTGTAGGGTATTTAAGACCCCCGCCAGTATAAATATTAGCGGGACCGAAGCCCGCCGTCGAGGGGGCAGGGCTTCGTCCCTCAGCTCTAACCAGCGCCATTTTTCTCCACAGCTTGGCTGCAGAGACGCTGCTCCCGACCCCTGCCATGATTTCTACAAGTAACAGGGTGCAAAACGAGGGGGAAGGCACAATATTTGGTGCTGATTTGATATATATATATATATATTATATATAAAACGCACTATACAGGTCTGGGGTATTGTTATATTTATATTATATTTTATGGGGTATTGTTATATTATGTTGGGTGTGAGCTGGCAAACTTCCTCTCTGTCTCTCCAAAGGACCTCCTTGTGGGTCTGTCCCCTATAATTCAGTGTGTGTGGGGGTGTCAGTACGTGTGTGTCGACATGTCTGAGGCGGAAGGCTATTCGAGGGAGGAAGAGGAGCAAAATGTGATAGTGACTACGTCGGCACCGCCGACTGCTGATTGGGTAGACATGTGGAATGTTTTGAATGCAAGTGTGGCTTTATTGCATAAAGATTGGACAAAGCTGAGTCTCAGAACCAAGCATGGAGTCAATCCATGGATATTGCTGTGTCTCAGAACCCACCAGGGTCACAGAAACGTCCCTTTACCCAGATAGCAGACACTGATACCGACACAGATTCCGACTTCAGTGTCGACTATGATGAGGCGAGATTACACCCACGGGTGGCCAAGAGTATTCAGTACATGATTGTAGCAATAAGGGATGTATTACATATCACAGAGGACCCTTCTGTCCCTGACACAAGGATCTTTATGTTTAAAGAGAAGAAACGTGAGGTAACGTTTCCCCCATCTCATGAACTGAACGCTCTATTTGAAAAGGCTTGGGAAACTCCAGACAAGAGGCTGCAGGTTCCCAAGAGAATTATTATGGCGTATCCTTCCCCTCACAGGACAGGTTACGGTGGGAATCCTCTCCCTCGGTGGATAAAGCCTTGACGCGGTTATCCAAAAAAGTGGCCCTACCGTCCCCGGAAATGGCGACACTAAAGGATCCTGCGGACCGCAAGCAGGAAACCACTTTAAAATCAATTAATGCGACTACGGGAGCCCTCCTCAGACTGGCAGTTGCGTCGGCATGGGTGAGTAGCGCTATTGCAGCTTGGGCAGATAACTTGTCATCTGACATGGACACCCTCGACAGGGATACTGTTCTGTTAACTTTGGGTCACATAAAAGACGCAGCGTTATACCTAAGAGAGGCTGCGAGGGATATTGGCCTCTTGGGATCAAGGGCCAATGCAATGGCAATTTCAGCTAGGAGGTCAATGGACTGGTGATGCTGACTCCAAGAGACTTATGGAGGCTCTGCCTTACAAAGGTGAAGTGTTGTTTGGGGATGGCCTTGCGGACCTGGTTTCCACAGCTACCGCGGGTAAGTCTTCTTTTTTGCCTTTTGTTCCCCCACAGCAAAAGAAAACGCCTCAGTACCAGATGCAGTCCTTTCGGTCTCATAAATTCAGAAAGGGGCGTTGATCATCTTTCCTCGCCAGAGGAAGAGGGAAAAGAACACCAGCTACGGCTAGTTCCCAGGAGCAAAAGTCCTCTCCGGCTTCTGCCAAATCCACTACATGACGCTGGGGCTCCCCCGCGGGAGTCCGCACCGGTGGGGGCACGTCTTCGGCTCTTCAGCCAGGTCTGGGTTCAGTCGGACCTGGATCCTTGGGTGCTAGGAATTGTGACCCAAGGGTACAAACTGGACTTCGAAGACGTGCCTCCACACCGATTTTTCAAATCGGCCTTACCAGCTTCTATTCCAGAGAGAACAATAGTTACAGCGGCAATACAAAGCTGTGTCAACAGCAAGTGATTATCATGGTTCCCCGGTTACATCAGGGGAAGGGGTTTTATTCAACTCTGTTCGTGGTCCCGCAGCCGGACGGCTCGGTCAGACCGATTCTAAACCTAAAATTCCTAAACCTGTATTTGAGATTCAAATTCAAGATGGAATCTCTCCGAGTGGTGATCTCCAGTCTGGACAGGGGGGAGTTTATGGTCTCACTGGACATAAAGGATGCATACTTTCATGTCCCCATATACCCTCCTCATCAGGAATTCCTGAGATTCGCTGTGCAGGATTGTTATTACCAATTTCAGACGTTGCCGTTTGGGCTTTCCACGGCCCCGAGAATTTTCACCAAGGTAATGGCAGAAATTATAGTGCTCCTGCGCAATTATCCCATACTTGGACGATCTCCTGATAAAAGCGAGATCAAGAGAACAATTACTGAAAAATGTGGAGCTCTCTCTGAAGGTGCTACGACAACACGGCTGGCTTCTAAATTTGCAAAAGTCGCAGTTGGTTCCGACAACTCGGCTGTTGTTCTTGGGCATGATTCTGGATACAGAAAAACATAGGGTTCTTCTTCCAGTGGAAAAAGCTCAGGAAATCCAGAACATGGTCAACGCTCTGCTAAAACCAAAAAGAGTATCGTTTCATCAATGCACTCGAGTGTTGGGAAAGATGGTGGCGGCCTACGAGACCATTCCGTTTGGCAAGAGCTTTTCAGTGGGACCTACTGAACAAGTGGTCAGGGTCCCATCTCCAAATGCATCGGTTGATATGCCTGTCCCCCAGGGCTAGGATCTCTCTCCTGTGGTGGCTCCAGGGGGCTCACCTTCTAGGGGGTCGCAGGTTCGGAATTCAGGATTGGGTTCTCGTGACCATGGACGCGAGCCTCCGAGGATGGGGAGCGGTCACACAGGGAATAAACTTTCAGGGAATATGGTCAAGCCAGGAGGCTTGTCTGCACATAAATGTGCTGGAATTAAGGGCCATATACAACGGCCTGAGGCAGGCGGAGCACCTTCTTCGCAACCTACCGGTTCTGATCCAGTCAGACAACGTCACAGCCGTGGCGCATGTAAACCGACAAGGCGGAGCAAGGAGCAGAGCAGCAATGGCAGAGGCCACCAGGATTCTTCGCTGGGCGGAAAATCACGTGAGCGCCCTGTCAGCAGTATTCATTCCGGGAGTGGACAACTGGGAAGCAGACTTCCTCAGCAGACACGATCTCCATCCAGGAGAGTGGGGACTTCATCAAGAGGTCTTTGCAGAAGTGACAAGTTGCTGGGGACACCCTCAAATAGACATGATGGCGTCACGCCTCAACAAGAAGCTTCGGACGTATTGTTCAAGGTCAAAGGACCCTCAGGCGATAGCGGTGGATGCGCTGGTAACACCATGGGTGTATCAGGCGGGGTATGTGTTCCCTCCGCTTCCACTCATCTCAAAAATATTGAGAATCATAAGAAGAACAAAAGTTCATATGATACTCATTGTTCCAGATTGGCCTCGAAGGGCCTGGTATCCAGATCTTCAGGAAATGCTCACAGAAGATCCTTGGCCTCTTCCTCTCAGAGAGGACCTGTTACACCAGGAGTAGTGTGTATTCCAGGACTTACCGCAATTACGTTTGACGGCATGGCGGTTGAACACCAGATCCTAGCTAGGAAAGGTATTCCAGGCAAAGTCATCCCTACTCTACTTAAAGCTAGGAAGGAGGTAACGGCGAAGCACTATCACCGTATCTGGAGGAAGTATGTGTCTTGGTGTGAATCCAAGAATGCTCCTACGGAGGATTTTCAGCTGGGTCGTTTTCTCCATTTTCTACAGACAGGAGTGGATATGGGCCTGAAGTTAGGCTCCATTAAGGTGTAGATTTCGGCCTTATCAATATTCTTTCAGAAGGAATTGGCTTCTCTTCCAGAAGTGCAGACTTTTGTGAAGGGAGTACTACACATCCAACCTCCTTTTGTGTCCCCAGTGGCACAGTGGGACCTTAACATGGTGTTACAGTTCCTTAAATCACATTGGTTTGAACCTCTTCAAACTGTTGACTTGAAATTTCTCACTTGGAAAGTGGTCATGTTATTGGCCTTGGCTTCGGCAAGGCGGGTGTCAGAATTGGCGGCTTTGTCTCACAAGAGACCCTATCTGATTTTCCATGTAGATAGAGCGGAATTGAGGACTCCTCCTCAATTTCTACCCAAGGTGGTTTCGTCGTTTCACATGAACCAACCTATTGTGGTGCCGGTGGCTACGGATGTCTTGGAGGATTCCAAGTCCCTTGATGTGGTCAGGGCTTTAAAAATCTATGTAGCCAGAACGGCTTGTATTAGGAAAACAGAGGCACTGTTTGTCCTGTATGCGGCCAACAAGATTGGCGCGCCTGCTTCCAAGCAGACTGTTGCACGCTGGATCTGTAACACGATTCAGCATGCTCATTCTACGGCTGGATTGCCATTACCAAAATCGGTAAAGGCCCATTCCACTAGGTAGGTGGGTTCTTCTTGGGCGGCTGCCCGTGCTGTCTCGGCGTTACAGCTTTGCCGTGCGGCTACTTGGTCGGGTTCAAACACTTTTGCAAAATTCTATAAGTTTGATACCCTGGCTGACCTCATGTTTGCTCAATCGGTGCTGCAGAGTCATCCGCACTCTCCCACCCGGTCTGGAGCTTTGGTATAAACCCCATGGTCCTTACGGAGTCCCCAGCATCCTCTAGGACGTAAGAGAAAATAAGATTTTAAACCTACCGGTAAATCTTTTTCTCCTAGTCTGTAGAGGATGCTGGGCGCCCGTCCCAGTGCGGACTGAAATCTGCAATAATTATACATAGTTATTGATAAGATTACACACGGGTTGTGTTACTGTTGAAATCAGGCTGTTGCTGTTTTCTGTTGTTGTTCATACTGTTGACTGGTTTACTTATATACCATGTCGTACGGTGTTTGTGGTGTGAGCTGGTATGTGTCTCACCCTTGATTAACAAAATCCTTTTCCTCGAAATGTCCGTCTCCTCTGGGCACAGTTCCTATAACTGGAGTCTGGAGGAGGGGCATAGAGGGAGGAGCCAGTTCACACCCATTAAAGGTCTTAAAGTGCCCATGTCTCCTGCGGAGCCCGTCTATATACCCATGGTCCTTACGGAGTCCCCAGCATCCTCTACGGACTAGGAGAAAAAGATTTACCGGTAGGTTTAAAATCTTATTTTCTTTTCCTGTGAGAGGTAGACTTGTATAGCAGCTTCTATTTCAGGTTGCATCTTTGCTGGAATGTTGCTGGTATACTTAATGCCTTTTGGGGTGTACTGGATTGTTGCTTGCATTAGGGCTAGGATATCTGCTCCCAAAAGGTTGACTGGACAGGTGGGTTGTGGTCAGAAATGCCACTGTAACAGGTGTGGCTTCATCATTGATGAGTAAGGGCATCATCTTGCTTTCCTGCAGGGGTAGGGCTTGACCTCCCAATCCAGTTGATCCGATGGCCTGATCTGTAAGTAAATGTGGAGGAATCTGGTTGTGCACAAAAACAGTTCTTGAAGCCCCTGTGTCTATTAAACAATCAAGTTCTTGTCCTGTGGGTAAAGTCACTGTAATGGCACCTTTTGTTGAAATGTCAGTTGCCGCAGGATATACAGATACTGTCGCTGACACAGGGGTTGCGCACCTTCATGCTCTGTCATCTTGTACATGTTGGTTTACATATGGCTGGTCAGAAGCCTGTTGCTGTCCTTGGGTGTGTTTAAGGTATTTTCTGCAATCCTTTTCTAATGTCCTGGAAGTTTACACCAAAAACATTTGGCAGTCATGTCATTACCTTGTGCATCAAATTGTTTCCTGGCCTGGAAAGGTTTTCCTTCTTGTCTTCCTCTAGGCTTGGGGTTCCAGGTTCTCTGGGGACCCTGTACCAGATGGACCATCACTGCAGGGACTTTTGACATGCGCTTCTCATTTTTTTCTTTCTCCACATCTTCAAGGCCTTCCAGTACCTGTAGTATAGCTGTTATAGGCATTGTCATGGCTTCAGGTCTGATCTGGAAAAGCTGAGATCTTAATTCATTCTTTAAACCATTTAAAAATGTTGTCTTTAAAATTTTTGCTACTGCAGCGCCACCTACTGGGTATCCTTCATCTTCCTGTCTTACAACAAGCTTATCATAATGTGTAGGGCAAAGAGTATTCCCGCACCAGCCAAGATTTTTCAGAATGATTGTTCTCTTTCCCTTATGACAAGTTTATAGTGTGATATACACAACTTATTTCTGTCCGGGAGTGCTACCCCTGGCCTGGGAGAATATAGTACAAACACACAGAAAAAGGAGCCGTTTTTTGGGGTGCACTGAGATTCTAACAATTTATCAATTAATATATAACTTTTATTAGATCATTAAAAAAAAAAAATTTCAGCCATATGAAATATAAAAAGAATAGGTGAAAATAGAATTAGAAATTGTGAAATTAAAAATAATTATTTTCCACAGAGACTGCTGCTACTGTGATGAAGATTTCTCTTCTCATAAAGGCTTAATAGCCCCTGCCGCTAATTTATTGCTTAATTTCAGTTGTCAAGCTGATTATCAATATTTCTATTCAGTTGGACATGAATTCTAACCAAAGTTCTGTTATAATAAAGCTTTCTTATAGATGGAAAGAACAATCATTTGTTTCAACACCTTAGTTACACGGTTGCTCTCAATGTGTCTGCATGATTTATTTACAGATTTGTAGCAACAGTTGAAAAATAGAAATGTATGTTTATAAATGTTAGTTCCAAATATCAGCAATGCTCTCAGTCTATTTTAACCCGGGTGCTGGGCTATATTAGCTGTGCCTGGCTTATATAATACATTTTCAGTCACACCACATAATACTAATGCAATACAATATGTATATTGTACATGTATCTATAGCCAGACTGGTACTAATACAGTAATTATAGCTATATATAACTTGGGCCGCCTATAGCGGCTCTGGTTACCTATTGCGGGCGGCTGACTAATACTCTTAGCCTGCACGTCCCTGCACCCTCTTCTGATCCTGTTCCCGAGTGCTGGATAGATAATAATTGAGCACTCTCACTGTCCTGACCATCACTCGGTCTGACGGGAATCAGTTCATTTCAGAAGAGCATTATATACATGACTTTAAATGGACACTAAGTGGAACATTCACTTATTCCACATATGCTATAATCACACTGTTGCTCTTATTCATTCAATGTATATGTGCGGTTTATCAGTATGTTTAATTGACTATGTCTGTGTCCTGCAGATCGCTATTGACACAACATAATATACTATGCCCACCACATATATAAATTCATCTTTTAATGGCAGCAGTGTATAAATGGAAATATGTGTATATTATGTAATCCCAAGTGCCAGCGCTGCTCTCTATCTTTTTGAACGGGTGCTAAGCTGCATGTACTTCACCTAGCTATATAGTAAATTATGGATTAACACATTATTACTATTGCAGTGCAGTGTGTATGTTGTAAATTCATATGTAGCCAAACTAGTGCTTATACAATGATTGTACTGATTTGTAACACAGGCCGCGTGCAGCGGCTCCGGATACCCGCCACATGCGGCCGGCCTACTCACTCAGCCTGCACGTCCCTGCACCCGCTCCTAATCCCGCCGCTGAGTGACGGGTGGTTGTTCTACGAGCACTCTTACTGCCCTAACCATACACTCAGTCTAGCAGGGATCAGTTAACCATTAAAGAGCATTAGATAAATTACATATTTTTCAATAAAAATAGCAGCAGTAAAATCAGTCTCCAGCAGTTCTCTGAGAAACGCCAACGCACGTTTCACAGAGGCTGCTTCGCCCTCAGAGAACTGCTGGAGACTGTGATTTTACTGCTGCTATTTTATTGAAAAATATGTAATTTATCTAATGCTGTTTAATGATTAACTGATCCCTGCTACACTGAGTGTACGGTTAGGGCAGTGAGAGTGCTCGTAGAACATCCACCCGGGTGAAGATAAATCTTCATCACAGTAGCAGCAGTCTCTGTGGAAAATAATTATTTTTAATTTCACAATTTCTAATTCTATTTTCACCTATTCTTTTCATATTTCATATGGTTGAAATTTTTTTTTTTAATGAACTAATAAAAGTTATATATTAATTGATAAATTGTTAGAATCTCGGTGCACCCCAAAAAATGGCTTCTTTCTCTGTGTGTTTAAGCTTATCATAATACTGCCATACATTGTCTGCTTTCAGTACAATGTCTGGTGCCGCGGGTGCGGTTTCCTGTATTTGGATACATCTTCACTTGCTATAGTATATCTCTCTTCTGCTGCTGGCCTGTCTGCAATTTTCTCTCTACCGTCTGCTGCATCTTGGGCAGCCATTTGCTCCATAAGGTAGTATTCTCCAGAGCCTACAGCAGTTCTAAGAATTTGCACTAAATCTATCCAGCAAGGTCTGTATATACCACATACTTGTGACAGTTGCTTAGAAAATTCAAGATGGAATCTCTCCGAGCGGTGATCTCCAGTCTGGACAGGGGGGAGTTTATGGTCTCACTGGACATAAAGGATGCATACTTTCATGTCCCCATATACCCTCCTCATCAGGAATTCCTGAGATTCGCTGTGCAGGATTGTCATTACCAATTTCAGACGTTGCCGTTTGGGCTTTCCACGGCCCCGAGAATTTTCACCAAGATAATGGCAGAAATTATAGTGCTCCTGCGCAATTATCCCGTACTTGGACGATCTCCTGATAAAAGCGAGATCAAGAGAACAATTACTGAAAAATGTGGAGCTCTCTCTGAAGGTGCTACGACAACACGGCTGGCTTCTAAATTTGCAAAAGTCGCAGTTGGTTCCGACAACTCGGCTGTTGTTCTTGGGCATGATTCTGGATACAGAAAAACATAGGGTTCTTCTTCCAGTGGAAAAAGCTCAGGAAATCCAGAACATGGTCAACACTCTGCTAAAACCAAAAAGAGTATAGTTTCATCAATGCACTCGAGTGTTGGGAAAGATGGTGGCGGCCTACGAGGCCATTCCGTTTGGCAAGAGCTTTTCAATGGGACCTACTGAACAAGTGGTCAGGGTCCCATCTCCAAATGCATCGGTTGATATGCCTGTCCCCCAGGGCTAGGATCTCTCTCCTGTGGTGGCTCCAGGGGGCTCACCTTCTAGGGGGTCGCAGGTTCGGAATTCAGGATTGGGTTCTCGTGACCACGGACACGAGCCTCCGAGGATGGGGAGCGGTCACACAGGGAATAAACTTTCAGGGAATATGGTCAAGCCAGGAGGCTTGTCTGCACATAAATGTGCTGGCTATTAAGGGCCATATACAACGGCCTGAGGCAGGCGGAGCACCTTCTTCGCAAACTACCGGTTCTGATCCAGTCAGACAACGTCACAGCTGTGGCGGAACAAGGAGCAGAGCAGCAATGGCAGAGGCCACCAGGATTCTTCGCTGGGCGGAAAATCACGTGAGCGCCCTGTCAGCAGTATTCATTCCGGGAGTGGACAACTGGGAAGCTGACTTCCTCAGCAGACACGATCTCCATCCAGGAGAGTGGGGACTTCATCAAGAGGTCTTTGCAGAAGTGACAAGTTGCTGGGGACACCCTCAAATAGACATGATGGTGTCACGCCTCAACAAGAAAGCTTCGGACGTATTGTTCAAGGTCAAAGGACCCTCAGGCGATAGCGGTGGACGCGCTGGTAACACCATGGGTGTATCAGGCGGGGTATGTGTTCCCTCCGCTTCCACTCATCTCAAAAATATTGAGAATCATAAGAAGAACAAAAGTTCAGATGATACTCATTGTTCCAGATTGGCCTCGAAGGGCCTGGTATCCAGATCTTCAGGAAATGCTCACAGAAGATCCTTGGCCTCTTCCTCTCAGAGAGGACCTGTTACAACAGGGGTAGTGTGTGTTCCAGGACTTACCGCAATTACGTTTGACGGCATGGCGGTTGAACACCAGATCCTAGCTAGGAAAGGTATTCCAGGCAAAGTCATCCCTACTCTACTTAAAGCTAGGAAGGAGGTAACGGCGAAGCCCTATCACTGTATCTGGAGGAAGTATGTGTCTTGGTGTGAATCCAAGAATGCTCCTACGGAGGATTTCCAGCTCGGTCGTTTTCTCCATTTTCTACAGACAGGAGTGGATATGGGCCTGAAGTTAGGCTCCATTAAGGTGCAGATTTTGGCCTTATCAATATTCTTTCAGAAGGAATTGGCTTCTCTTCCAGAAGTGCAGACTTTTGTGAAGGGAGTACTACACATCCAACCTCCTTTTGTGCCCCCAGTGGCACAGTGGGACCTTAACGTGGTGTTACAGTTCCTTAAATCACATTGGTTTGAACCTCTTCAAACTGTTGACTTGAAATTTCTCACTTGGAAAGTGGTCATGTTATTGCCTTGGCTTCGGCAAGGCGGGTGTCAGAATTGGCGGCTTTGTCTCACAAGAGACCCTATCTGATTTTCCATGTAGATAGAGCAGAATTGAGGACTCGTCCTCAATTTCTACCCAAGGTGGTTTCGTCATTTCACATGAACCAACCTATTGTGGTGCCGGTGGCTGCGGATGTCTTGGAGGATTCCAAGTCCCTTGATGTGGTCAGGGCTTTAAAAATCTATGTAGCCAGAACGGCTCGTATTAGGAAAACAGAGGCACTGTTTGTCCTGTATGCGGCCAACAAGATTGGCGCGCCTGCTTCCAAGCAGACTATTGCACGCTGGATCTGTAACACGATTCAGCATGCTCATTCTACGGCTGGATTGCCGTTACCAAAATCGGTAAAGGCCCATTCCACTAGGAAGGTGGGTTCTTCTTGGGCGGCTGCCCGTGCTGTCTCGGCGTTACAGCTTTGTCGTGCGGCTACTTGGTTGGGTTCAAACACTTTTGCAAAATTCTATAAGTTTGATACCCTGGCTGACCTCATGTTTGCTCAATCGGTGCTGCAGAGTCATCCGCACTCTCCCGCCCGGTCTGGAGCTTTGGTATAAACCCCATGGTCCTTACGGAGTCCCCAGCATCCTCTAGGACGTAAGAGAAAATAAGATTTTAAACCTACCGGTAAATCTTTTTCTCCTAGTCCGTAGAGGATGCTGGGCACCCGTCCCAGTGCGGACTGAAATCTGCAATAATTGTACATAGTTATTGATAAGATTACACACGGGTTGTGTTACTGTTGAAATCAGGCTGTTGCTGTTTTCTGTTGTTGTTCATACTGTTGACTGGTTTACTTATATACCATGTTGTACAGTGTGTTTGTGGTGTGAGCTGGTATGTGTCTCACCCTTGATTAACAAAATCCTTTTCCTCAAAATGTCCGTCTCCTCTGGGCACAGTTCCTATAACTGGAGTCTGGAGGAGGGGCATAGAGGGAGGAGCCAGTTCACGCCCATTAAAGGTCTTATAGTGCCCATGTCTCCTGCGGAGCCCGTCTATCCCCCATGGTCCTTACAGAGTCCTCAGCATCCTCCACGGACTAGGAGAAAAAGATTTACCGGTAGGTTTAAAATCTTATTTTCTTTTCCTGTGAGAGGTAGACTTGTATAGCAGCTTCTATTTCAGGTTGTATCTTTGCTGGAATGTTGCTGGTATACTTAATGCCTTTTGGGGTGTACTGGATTGTTGCTTGCATCAGGGCTAGGATATCTGCTCCCAAAAGGTTGACTGGACAGGTGGGTTGTGGTCAGGAATGCCACTGTAACAGGTGTGGCTTCATCATTGATGAGTAAGGGCATCATCTTGCTTTCCTGCAGGGGTAGGGCTTGACCTCCCAATCCAGTTGATCCGATGGCCTGATCTGTAAGTAAATGTGGAGGAATCTGGTTGTGCACAAAAACAGTTCTTGAAGCCCCTGTGTCTATTAAACAATCAAGTTCTTGTCCTGTGGGTAAAGTCACTGTAATGGCACCTTTTGTTGAAATGTCAGTTGCCGCAGGATATACAGATACTGTCGCTGACACAGGGGTTGCGCACCTTCATGCTCTGTCATCTTGTACATGTTGGTTTACATATGGCTGGTCAGAAGCCTGTTGCTGTCCTTGGGTGTGTTTAAGGTATTTTCTGCAATCCTTTTCTAATGTCCTGGAAGTTTACACCAAAAACATTTGGCAGTCATGTCATTACCTTGTGCATCAAATTGTTTCCTGGCCTGGAAAGGTTTTCCTTCTTGTCTTCCTCTAGGCTTGGGGTTCCAGGTTCTCTGGGGACCCTGTACCAGATGGACCATCACTGCAGGGACTTTTGACATGCGCTTCTAATTTTTTTCTTTCTCCACATCTTCAAGGCCTTCCAGTACCTGTAGTATAGCTGTTATAGGCATTGTCATGGCTTCAGGTCTGATCTGGAAAAGCTGAGATCTTAATTCATTCTTTAAACCATTTAAAAATGTTGTCTTTAAATTTTTTGCTCCTGCAGCACCACCTACTGGGTATCCTTCATCTTCCTGTCTTACAACAAGCTTATCATAATGTGTAGGGCAAAGAGTATTCCCGCACCAGCCAAGATTTTTCAGAATGATTGTTCTCTTTCCCTTATGACAAGTTTATAGTGTGATATACACAACTTATTTCTGTCCGGGAGTGCTACCCCTGGCCTGGGAGAATATAGTACAAACACACAGAAAAAGAAGCCGTTTTTTGGGGTGCACTGAGATTCTAACAATTTATCAATTAATATATAACTTTTATTAGTTCATTAAAAAAGTAATTCAGCCATATGAAATATAAAAAGAATAGGTGAAAATAGAATTAGAAATTGTGAAATTAAAAATAATTATTTTCCACAGAGACTGCTGCTACTGTGATGAAGATTTCTCTTCTCATAAAGGCTTAATAGCCCCTGCCGCTAATTTATTGCTTAATTTCAGTTGTCAAGCTGATTATCAATATTTCTATTCAGTTGGACATGAATTCTAACCAAAGTTCTGTTATAATAAAGCTTTCTTATAGATGGAAAGAACAATCATTTGTTTCAACACCTTCGTTACACGGTTGCTCTCAATGTGTCTGCATGATTTATTTACAGATTTGTAGCAACAGTTGAAAAATAGAAATGTATGTTTATAAATGTTAGTTCCAAATATCAGTAAATGCTCTCAGTCTATTTTAACCCGGGTGCTGGGCTATATTAGCTGTGCCTGGCTTATATAATACATTTTCAGTCACACCACATAATACTAATGCAATACAATATGTATATTGTACATGTATCTTTAGCCAGACTGGTACTAATACAGTAATTATAGCTATATATAACTTGGGCCGCCTATAGCGGCTCTGGTTACCTATTGCGGGCGGCTGACTAATACTCTTAGCCTGCACGTCCCTGCACCCTCTTCTGATCCTGTTCCCGAGTGCTGGATAGATAATAATTGAGCACTCTCACTGTCCTGACCATCACTCGGTCTGACGGGAATCAGTTCATTTCAGAAGAGCATTATATACATGACTTTAAATGGACACTAAGTGGAACATTCACTTATTCCACATATGCTATAATCACATTGTTGCTCTTATTCATTCAATGTATATGTGCGGTTTATCAGTATGTTTAATTGACTATGTCTGTGTCCTGCAGATCGCTATTGACACAACATAATATACTATGCCCACCACATATATAAATTCATCTTTTAATGGCAGCAGTGGTTAAATGGAAATATGTGTATATTATGTAATCCCAAGTGCCAGCGCTGCTCTCTATCTTTTTGAACGGGTGCTAAGCTGCATGTACTTCACCTAGCTATATAGTAAGTTATGGATCAACACATTATTACTATTGCAGTGCAGTGTGTATGTTATAAATTCATATGTAGCCAAACTAGTGCTTATACAATGATTGTACTGATTTGTAACACAGGCCGCGTGCAGCGGCTCCGGATACCCGCCACATGCGGCCGGCCTACTCACTCGGCCTGCACGTCCCAGCACCCGCTCCTAATCCCGCCGCTGAGTGACGGGTGGTTGTTCTACAAGCACTCTTACTGCCCTAACCATACACTCAGTCTAGCAGGGATCAGTTAACCATTAAAGAGCATTAGATAAATTACATATTTTTCAATAAAATAGCAGCAGTAAAATCACAGTCTCCAGCAGTTCTCTGAGAAACGCCAACACACGTTTCACAGAGGCTGCTTCGCCCTCAGAGAACTGCTGGAGACTGTGATTTTACTGCTGCTATTTTATTGAAAAATATGTCATTTATCTAATGCTGTTTAATGATTAACTGATCCCTGCTACACTGAGTGTACGGTTAGGGCAGTGAGAGTGCTCGTAGAACATCCACCCGGGTGAAGATAAATCTTCATCACAGTAGCAGCAGTCTCTGTGGAAAATAATTATTTTTAATTTCACAATTTCTAATTCTATTTTCACCTATTCTTTTCATATTTCATATGGTTGAAAAAAATTTTTTAATGAACTAATAAAAGTTATATATTAATTGATAAATTGTTAGAATCTCGGTGCACCCCAAAAAATGGCTTCTTTCTCTGTGTGTTTAAACTTATCATAATACTGCCATACATTGTCTGCTTTCTGTACAATGTCTGATGCCGCGGGTGCGGTTTCCTGTATTTGGATACATCTCCACTTGCTATAGTATATCTCTCTTCTGCTGCTGGCCTGTCTGCAATTTTCTCTCTACCGTCTGCTGTATCTTGGGCAGCCATTTGCTCCATAAGGTAGTATTCTCCAGAGCCTACAGCAGTTCTAAGAATTTGCACTAAATCTATCCAGCAAGGTCTGTATATACCACATACTTGTGACGGTTGCTTAGAAAATGCAGCAGGATTTTTCCTCATATCTGGTAATTAATTTACAATTCTTAACATATCAGACTGAAACCACGGTGTGTAATGTTCCTGATCAATATGTCTGGGGTTGTAAAGTCTGTTTCATTTTCCCCTACATCAAAACTGCATTACAGAAACTTCTAGTATTTCAGATACAAAGTACAGTAGTAATGTGAATTCTAACGTCTTTTTCTAATGATGTTAAACTCTTTGGGCAGACAGGAATAAATTCAGGTGGCAAATGATTAATAGGTAAAAAGCATAGACAATAGGGGTAAGCCCCGCCAACAAACTGTGGTAATATATCAGGATGAATATGACAACCTATAACTGAAGCAAAACCTGTTTTAACTGTACCAACAAAATTCAAATCACTCTTTTGCAATATACCCTTAAATTCACAATAATCGGACTCAATAGCAGGATTATACCACAACAATATTGAGCATTTGCAATTCTGACATGTCATTTAAAAATAAAACCAAATTTTATCTTGCAAAAGTGAAACTGAAACTTATGTACGTACTTTATCAGAAAATACAGAAAAACAACAAAATGTGCACCTTTAGACAGACAAGTGGGTTAAAAAAAATAATCACGCACGTTTCACTACCTGCACATAGATGAACAGACTAGTAGATAGTATACAGACACTGCTAGAGTAATCAAGTTGAAAATCAATCTTTAGATTACTCACCTGGGGTTTTGTCAGTGGTTGTATATGAGCATCAGCCACGTTGTCATCTGCTGGCAGGAGCATTTAGCGATCCCTGACACTGGCCCCCATGTATTGTTGGAGATATCCTCCTGTGCCAACGGCCTTCAGTTGTCTGTCTAATACCGTTACCAATCGATTGGGAGACTAACAAAGTAAGCATGACACGAGGTAATGCTTAGCAAAATTAGACTGCCTTCAGATTATTATTCTAGGATTTTATAGGCAAACACGGTGATTATACAAGCATTTTTTACATCACATACAAAACATAAGATTCATTTCTGAAAGACAAGGGACCTTGGTAGATGCTCTTGTGCTTGTCCCCCTCCTTTCTGTCCTTGGAAAGTGAGTCTATACTCCCCCAGTAGACTGTATGTTTTAGTAAATCAACCTAACCTTGGAGAGACAGATAATTCTTTCTAACTTATGAAATGTCAGCATTACTTATAACTCACTATGAAGGCTGAAGCATCTGTAAAATGGCTACTGTTGTACAAGATGGCTGATAGCTGCTTTAGCATAATACTGTCTCTCTCAATACATTGGTGGTTAGTGTGATTACATTGATGGTCAATGTGATTACATTGGTGGACAGTGTACTAGGTGGACAGTGATTGGCGGTCAGTGTGGAAATACATACTTGGGCCAATAAAATATACAATTTTATTGGATTTATCTGATGAGCTCTCCTGCTGCGTCGCTACTGCCCCTGCCGCTGATGGGAGTGTCCTGAGAATGCCAGTCTAACTTCCTATGATATATTGCAGGTGATATATCGCAGGCACAAAAACACACCTTACTGCTGCGGGGTACACTGGGCCCCACAGGGAATGACATTGGGGTGTAGAGTAGGATCTTGATCCGAGGCACCAACAGGCTCAAAGCTTTGACTGTTCCCAGAATGCCTAGCGCCGCCTCCTCTATAACCCCACCTCCGTGCACAGAGCTCAGTTAGTTTTGTAGTTGGTGCCATACAGTAAGCAGGCACTTAACAGGGGGGCTTCTCCAGCAGCCCTGAAAGAAGCTTTTAAAGTATTTTGAAGACTTCAAGGGCTGCAGCAGAGACACTGACTGTGTTAGTTGTCAGTCAGACATCTCCTGCTGCAGCTCCATTACCTCTCCCAGCGGTGCTATACACTCCCGCACCCTGGTTGCCGGGTACCTACAGCGGAGGCTCCGGTTTTCTTCATTGTTAGTCACACACACGACCGCTGCTCTCCCGGATCGCGTGGCCACACTACAGGGAGGAGGTAAGGGGTCCCCCCAACAGGACCCGCTGTTAATCGTGATCCCGCGCGGCCAGTGGAAGGCGGGCCACGCGTGCTGGCATGGGTATTGTGGTAGTTTAGGGACCCACTAGACCACCAGGGCAGGGGCACAGGTCAGTTTTCTCTTATTAAACCATTTTAGTGTGTCAGGTTTATCATATAGGCAGTTCACAGGATATACTCAGTGTGTATTTATCACTGACCTGGTTTGGGAGTGTTGTGGACTCGGGGCTTCTTCCGATGACCGGGAAGAGGAACCGCCACTGGGTCGTAGTAGAGATGGCCGGATGTAGGTCTTCCTCATGCAGAACTAAGACGGCAGGCGGGAGGCCCAGAGGAATTCTTGTAGGTCTCCTGTAAGACAAGACTTGTAGAAATAATGAAGGCTGGGGTACTGAGATATTGGAGACACTGTGGTATTGAAGGCACTGAGGTACTGGGAGTACAGGGAGTGCTGGGAGACCCTTGGAGGCACGGAGGTGTTTGGAGGCACGGAGGTGCTTGGAGGCACGGAGGTGTTTGGAGACACCGAGGTGTTTGGAGGGACGAGGTGCTTGGAGGCACGAGGTGCTTGGAGACACGGAGGTAACTGGAGGCACGGAGGTGCTTTGAGGCGCGGAGGTGCTTGGAGGCACGGGGTGCTTGGAGGCACGAGGTGCTTGGAGGCACGGAGGTGCTTGGAGGCACGGAGGTAACTGGAGGCACGGAGGTAACTGGAGGCACGGAGGTAACTGGAGGCACGGAGGTGCTTGAGGCGCGGAGGTGCTTGGAGGCACGAGGTGCTTGGAGGCACGAGGTGCTTGGAGGCACGGAGGTGCTTGGAGGCACGGAGGTGCTTGGAAGCACAGGTTGCTTGTAGGCACAGGATGCTTGGAAGCACAGGTTGCTTGTAGGCACAGGATGCTTGGAAGCACAGGATGCTTGCAGGGACAGGATGCTTGGAAGCACAGGATGCTTGCAGGGACAGGATGCTTGGAAGCACAGGATGCTTGCAGGGACAGGATGCTTGGAAGCACAGGATGCTTGCAGGGACAGGATGCTTGGAAGCACAGGATGCTTGCAGGGACAGGATGCTTGGAAGCACAGGATGCTTGCAGGGACGAGGGAGCTCTGGATCATAGCTTCCACAGGAGAAACGAAGATACTCAGGCATCGGATCTCTGCCTGGTATCTGATTTTAAATTCCCCGCCCTAGCCTGATTGGCGGAGCAGGCAGGTGACGTCAGACCTGCTCCGCCTCCTTGCCCTTGCTTGTGATGGCGGCGCCCTTGCTTCCGGGAAGCCGCCGGAGAGCAGCGCCGACCCGCCGCTGAAGCCGGAGACTGACAGGGGAAGAGAGGCGCCGGGCAGACCAGGCCACCCGCAGGGACAAGCGCGGTCGCCGCTGCCCGAGGTTCGTGACAGTACCCCCTCCTCCAGGAGTGGCCCCTGGACACTTCCCGGGCTTAGTCGGATGTCTGGAGTGGAAGATCCGAATCAGACGAGGAGCCGTTACTTCAGTAGCCCCAATCCAACTTCTCTCCTCAGGTCCATAACCCTTCCAGTCCACCAAGTACTGTAATTTTTTATGAAGATAACGAGAGTCCAGAATAGCTTTGATTTCAAACTCCGCTCCAGCTTCTGCCACTACGGACGTTGGCCTTGGGAGTGCTGAGTGGAATCGATTCAGTATGAGGGGACGGAGTAGAGAAACATGGAAGGCGTTAGGTATGCGAAGATGGGCAGGCAAACCCAGTTTACAGACCACAGGATTTAAGACTTGTAGCACAGGGTAAGGACCGATGAACCTTGGAGCGAATTTCATGGTGGGCACCTTCAACCGGAGATTCCGTGTGGACAGCCATACCCTGTCCCCAACTTTATATTGAGGTGCGGCTTGCCGTTTCTTATCTGCAAAGAACTTGTACCGAACAGAAACCTGCTTAAGATTAGCATGAACCTTTCTCCAAATTTGTCCAAAGTGTCGTAGAGTGGACGCTACAGCAGGAACCTCTATTATCGGAAGGCTTGGAAATTCCGGAACACGGGGATGGAACCCGTAGTTGACGAAAAATGGTGATTCCCCAGTGGAAGAATGAAACAAATGGTTATGGGCAAACTCCGCCCAAGGCAACAACTCCACCCAGTTGTCCTGTGAAGGAGAGAGATACAACCGAAGAAAAGTCTCTAGATCTTGATTGACTCGTTCCGTTTGTCCATTTGTTTGGGGATGATAAGCCGACGAAAACTTAAGTTTAATGTGTAGAGTTGAACAAAGGGCTTTCCAAAACCTGGCGGTGAACTGTACTCCACGGTCAGAAACAATCTCTTGTGGCAACCCATGCAAACGAAAATGTTCTCGGATAAACAATAGAGCCAGTTTCGGTGCTGTCGGAAGACCAGTCAAGGGCACAAAGTGTGCCATCTTCGAAAAACGGTCAACGATAACCCAAACGGTGTTGCAACCCTTGGAACAGGGCAAGTCAGTGATGAAGTCCATGGAAATGTGAGTCCAGGGTCTCACAGGGATAGGCAGAGGACGAAGTAACCCTGCAGGAGGCAGACGAGGAGATTTATGTTGTGTACATTGGGGACATGAATTAACGCAATCTTGTACATCCTTCCTCATGGTGTTCCACCAGTAAGACCTTTGCAGAAACTTGTACATCTTCTGAGCGCCGGGATGACCGGAAAACTTGGAGTTATGGACCCACCGTAGTATTCCTGGGCGGAATCTAGCTGGTACGGACATTCTTCCAGGAGGAGGAGCTGGAGTAGTTAAAGCAGCAGAGACAGAAACTGGATTCAGAATTAAACCCCGCTCCGGAGGTTCATCCTCGTCTGTGGGAACCTGTGAACGGGAAAGCGCATCTGCTTTAATATTGAGAGTCCCGGCACGGTACTTGATAATGAACGAGAATCGGGAAAAGAAAAGTGCCCATCTCGCCTGGCGAGGATTCAAACATTGTGCGGATTTGATGTACAGTAAATTCTTGTGATCCGTGTAGATGGTAAACACATGTTTAGCCCCTTCTAGAAGATATCTCCATTCTTCCAAGGCAGATTTGATTGCCAAGAGTTCCTGGTCTCCAATAGAGTAATTTCGTTCGGCTGGAGAGAATTTACGAGAGTGGAAGCCACACGGATGTAATTTCTTATCAGAGGAATGCTGGGAGAGGACAGCCCCCACCCCGACTGAAGATGCATCAACTTCTAAGAAGAAGGGTTCCTCGAAATTTGGTTGTTGGAGAACTGGAGCCGTCGTGAAAGCTAACTTTAAGCGAGAAAAAGCTACAATGGCTTCCGGAGGCCACAAACTAGGATTAGAACCCTTTCTCGTCAGGGCAGTAATGGGTGCAACAATGGTGGAGAAACCTTTAATGAATTTCCTGTAGTAGTTCGCAAAGCCCAGGAACCTTTGTATTGCTTTCAGGGAAAGAGGCTGAGTCCAATCACGAATGGCCGACAACTTTTCCGGATCCATGCGAAGCTCCGTCCCCGAGATGACATAACCGAGGAACGGAATAGATGTTACTTCAAAGGTACATTTGGAAAGCTTGGCGTAGAGATGATTCTCTTGTAAACGGTGTAGCACCTCTTTGACTTGAGTCCTGTGTTCGACAAGATTCTTGGAAAAAATCAGTATGTCGTCCAGATATACCACAACGCTCTGATACAGCATATCACGAAAGATTTCGTTGACGAATCCCTGGAAAACCGCGGGAGCATTACTAAGACCAAACGGCATCACCAAGTATTCGTAATGCCCATCTCGGGTATTAAAGGCAGTCTTCCATTCATCCCCCTCTCGGATGCGTATAAGATTATAAGCTCCTCTCAAGTCGAGTTTTGAAAAAATGCGGGCACCACGAACCCTATCAAATAACTCTGTGATTAGTGGCAAGGGGTATTTATTCTTAATAGTAATGTCGTTTAGGCCGCGGTAGTCGATGCATGGTCTCAACCCCCCGTCCTTTTTCTTCACGAAAAAGAAGCCTGCACCAGCAGGGGAGGAAGAGGGGCGAATGAATCCCTTGAGCATATTGGACTTAATATACTCCGACATGGCTTGAGTCTCGGGAAGAGACAGAGGATATGTGCGACCACGAGGTGGCGTCTTCCCTGGGACAAGGTCAATAGGGCAGTCCCAAGGCCTGTGAGGTGGTAACAGGTCAGCAGCTTGTTCCGAAAATACGTCCTTGTACCCTTGATATGCCTCCGGAATGTGCTCTTCATCCGTTTTGGAGGTAACACGGAGCGGACAAACAGGAGTAAGACAATTAGTGTGACAAAAGGAACTCCAGGACAGAATTTGTGACGACTTCCAATCGATGTGGGGGTTATGACTTTTCAGCCAAGGCATTCCAAGAACCAGATCATGGGGCATTTCTGGGATTACCAAGAGTTCCAAATCTTCCTGATGTAGAGCCCCGACCCGCAGCTTAACTGGCCCCGTGCGCCACATTATGAGACCTTTGGAAATTCTAGTCCCGTTGATAGCCGTCAGTGAAATTGGCCGCTCGATAGGCCGTAACTTTAAACCCAAACTTTGGGCACAGAAGGAAGAAACGAAGTTCCCTGCAGCTCCGGAATCCAATAGGGCTTCACAAGACCTGGAGACTGAATTGGAGACTAGAGTTACTGGAAGCAAGCAGTCCGAAGTTGGAGAAGCTTTTGTCGTAACTCCCAGCTTGACTCCTCCGGAACAAGCTAGGTCTGCCCGTTTCCCGGACGGACTTTACAAGATTTAAGAAAATGATCTGCGGCTCCACAGTAAAGGCAGAGTTTACCCTCACGACGACGCTGTCGTTCTTCCGGAGACAGTCGGGAGCGGTTAATTTGCATGGGCTCATCTGAGCTAGGTGAGGCCACCGGCCTAGGAGTAGGATTCCGGAACCTGGAACGATCCGAACGGTTACGTTCTCTTCCACGCTCCTGCATCCGAAGATCCACCTTGACGCAAAGGGAAATCAAATCTTCTAATGGATCCGGCAGATCTCTAGTAACCAGCTCGTCTTTCAGCCGGTCGGAAAGACCGTTCCAGAAGGCAGCTCTCAGGGCATCATTATTCCAGCGTAGTTCGGAAGCAATGGTCTGGAAATGAACCACGTACTGGCCCACGGAACGGGCGCCCTGCCGAACACGGAGCAAATCGGAAGAAGCAGTGGTCATTCTGCCGGGCTCGTCGAAAATCCTTCGAAAGGACGAGATGAAGTTGGTGTAGTTGGAAACCATGGGATCAGATCGTTCCCATAATGGAGACACCCAATCCAAAGCAGAACCTTCCAACAGAGAAATAATATATGCTACCTTGGACCGGTCTGTAGGAAAGTTGTGTGCAAGTAGCTCGAAATGTACCTCGCACTGGTTCAAGAAACCACGACAATTTTTGGGATTCCCATTATAGCGGGACGGAGTAGGCAACTGAAGGCGTGGAGTGACACCGGCCGATGGTTGAACATTGCTGGCAACGGCAACTGGTGCGACTGCTGGAACAGGAGCCGGAATTACTGAGGCCAGAGACGCCTGAATCTGATCCAGACGCCCGGACAACTGCTGGAGGTACTGCATCACCTGACCTTGTGCTGCTTCCTGACTTTGCACTCGAGAAGCCAGGTTCTGGATGGCACTAGAGTCCGTGTTCCGATCCCCCGAGTCCATGAGGCCTGAGTATACTATCACTGACCTGGTTTGGGAGTGTTGTGGACTCGGGGCTTCTTCCGATGACCGGGAAGAGGAACCGCCACTGGGTCGTAGTAGAGATGGCCGGATGTAGGTCTTCCTCATGCAGAACTAAGACGGCAGGCGGGAGGCCCAGAGGAATTCTTGTAGGTCTCCTGTAAGACAAGACTTGTAGAAATAATGAAGGCTGGGGTACTGAGATATTGGAGACACTGTGGTATTGAAGGCACTGAGGTACTGGGAGTACAGGGAGTGCTGGGAGACCCTTGGAGGCACGGAGGTGTTTGGAGGCACGGAGGTGCTTGGAGGCACGGAGGTGTTTGGAGACACCGAGGTGTTTGGAGGGACGAGGTGCTTGGAGGCACGAGGTGCTTGGAGACACGGAGGTAACTGGAGGCACGGAGGTGCTTTGAGGCGCGGAGGTGCTTGGAGGCACGGGGTGCTTGGAGGCACGAGGTGCTTGGAGGCACGGAGGTGCTTGGAGGCACGGAGGTAACTGGAGGCACGGAGGTAACTGGAGGCACGGAGGTAACTGGAGGCACGGAGGTGCTTGAGGCGCGGAGGTGCTTGGAGGCACGAGGTGCTTGGAGGCACGAGGTGCTTGGAGGCACGGAGGTGCTTGGAGGCACGGAGGTGCTTGGAAGCACAGGTTGCTTGTAGGCACAGGATGCTTGGAAGCACAGGTTGCTTGTAGGCACAGGATGCTTGGAAGCACAGGATGCTTGCAGGGACAGGATGCTTGGAAGCACAGGATGCTTGCAGGGACAGGATGCTTGGAAGCACAGGATGCTTGCAGGGACAGGATGCTTGGAAGCACAGGATGCTTGCAGGGACAGGATGCTTGGAAGCACAGGATGCTTGCAGGGACAGGATGCTTGGAAGCACAGGATGCTTGCAGGGACGAGGGAGCTCTGGATCATAGCTTCCACAGGAGAAACGAAGATACTCAGGCATCGGATCTCTGCCTGGTATCTGATTTTAAATTCCCCGCCCTAGCCTGATTGGCGGAGCAGGCAGGTGACGTCAGACCTGCTCCGCCTCCTTGCCCTTGCTTGTGATGGCGGCGCCCTTGCTTCCGGGAAGCCGCCGGAGAGCAGCGCCGACCCGCCGCTGAAGCCGGAGACTGACAGGGGAAGAGAGGCGCCGGGCAGACCAGGCCACCCGCAGGGACAAGCGCGGTCGCCGCTGCCCGAGGTTCGTGACAGTATTTTTCTCTGTGATTATTAGTCACCATATACCTCTTGAATTCCCTGTACTGATACACTGCACAGCGGGTTCTTGTCAGGTGTTGTGCTGCTGATAGTGTACTGTGTTGCCTTGCATTGAGCTTTTGATTATGTCAGCTACAAAGGGCAATGGAGCTGGGGCTGATCCCACACTGCGTGGTGTTGACGCTGCAGACACAATTGAGGATAACATAACAGCTGAGGGTTCAGGTTCTGGGGGTTCCTTGCTCCCCAGTGGGACTGTAGCAACGGGGGTGCAAAATGACCCACCTTGGGCTACCTTCTCCACACTAGTGAATACGCTGGTAACTAGACTAATGCCCCCTATGGGACCTCCTGTGCCAGTACAACTGCTTATGGTCCCCACGGTTAAGCCTCCGTGGGCAGATCAGCTGTCCAATCAGTTACAGCAATTGAACCAGTCACTGACTACTCAAAAGTCTAACCCTCACCCGCCTAAGACCAAGGGGTCCTCTAAGTGGGCAATTACTTCTGCACAATCCACCCACATCCCAGACACCTCGTCTGATGAGATGACGCTTATACGGACCCCACAGATTCTGATCCTGATGCTTCTGATGAGGAAGTTGTTTCGCAGGTAGATGTTCTTGACTTGTTAGAGGCTATCAGGCTCATTCTTCAGGTTGATGATGAACAGGAGCCTGACACTGCCCCTAAGAAACTGGACAGGTTTAAACGTCAGAAGGTGGTTAAACAAGTTTTATCTCGCTCTGACCATTTAGTTGACATACGTCAGGAGTCCTGGGAAAATCCAGTAACGAAGTTCACGATTCACAAGAAGATGCTGGCTCGTTACCCCCTCACTGCGGAGCTTAGTAAAAATTGGAAAACACCCCCGTCAGTGGATTCGCAAGTGGCGCTGCTGGTAGTATCCTCTGCTCTGCCTGTAACTACTGTCACGTCCTTGAGAGAGCCGACGGACAAGCGTGTGGAGGGTTGTTTGAAGGCAATCTATACCCTAAATGGTGCAGTGCATAGGCCCACTTTTGCAGCAACATGGGCTGCAGAAACTGTGGAAGCGTGGGCTCCAGAGCTGGAGGCGGAGTTGCCTTCCAATCATGCTAGACAATGCCTGTCATATATTGTTACAGCGTCTCATTACATTAAAGAGGCGGCTTCTGATGACGTTATTCTGGCGACCAAGGCTTCTACTACGTCCATTTTGGCTCGCCGAATTCTCTGGTTACGTTCCTGGTGTCTGGACATGGACTCTAAGAAAACCCTGGGTACTCCCCTTCAAAGGAGACATTCTTTTCGGAGAGAACATTGACAAGATAGCGGCTGACTTAGCGTCTGCTAAAACAGCATGTCTTCCTAGTACTGCTCCTTCTGTGCCGAAGGCTAAGAGTACTTCCTTTCGCTCCTTTCGTCCTTCAGGGAAAGCAAAAGGTCAGGCATACCGAAAACAGGTTTGCACTTCCAAACCCAATAAGCCCAAACCCAAACGGGCCTGGGCTGCCCGTCAGCCTGCTTCCAAAACTGACAAGCCTGCCATATGGTGGGGCGAGCCTCCCTCTGGGGGATCCCATGGTGGGGGGCCAACTTCTAGGGTTTACCCAGGAAAGGTTGAAGACCACTTCCGATGCCTGGGTACGGGAAGTCATCACTCGAGGTTACGCCGTATCCTTCAAGAATCGTCCCCCTCATCGATTTTGCTTGACAGACATCCCTTCGGACCAGGTGAAGGCAAAGACTCTTCATTTGGTGGTAGAGTCCCTCCTGGACACAGGAGTGGTAGTACAGGTGCCTCTGGCTCAGATAGGTAAGGGGTTCTATTCACCGCTGTTTCTAGTCCCGAAACCAAATGGGTCTTCCCGGCCTATTCTCAATCTCAAGTCCTTGAACAAGTTTGTGAAGGTCTTCAAGTCTCGTATGGAAACTCTTTGCTCTATTGTTCTGGCCTTGGAGCATGGGGACTATATGGTCTCACTGTACATACAGGATGCTTACCTGCATATTACCATTGCAGTGTCGCATCAGCAGTACCTGAGGTTTGCGGTTGGCAACCTTCATTGCCAGTTTTGGGTGTTACCTTTTGGTTTGACCGCGGCTCCGTGAGTCTTCACCAAGGTTATGGCAGGAATGACGGCTGTACTTCGCCATCAAGGAGTCAGGACCCTACCATACTTGGATGACTTTTTGATCCTGGCAAATTCTCCAGAGATTCTCCTACGTCATCTAAATTTGACTATCCGGTTCCTGCAAGCCCACGGGTGGCTCATCAACTGGAAGAAATCCTCCCTGGTCCCTGCCCAGAGCATGGTGCACCTGGGAGCGTTGTTGGACACTCACAATCAACGGTTGTTCTTGTCTCAGGAGAAAGTCCTGAAGCTTCAGGACAGGATTTGATGCTTCCTATCTCGTCCGCAAGTGTCAATACATTCTGCGATGCAAGTGCTAGGTCTTATGGTGTCGGCTTTCGACATGGTGGAGTACACTCAATTCCATTCCCGCCCTCTCCAAAGGCTGATTCTTGCCAAGTGGGACAGCCTGTCTCATCGAATCAGGTCTCATATGATCTCATTATCTCCGTAGGTCCGTCTGTCACTAAGCTGGTGGCTTCAGGACCAACGATTGAGCAGGGGTCGTCCCTTCTGGATCTCCAACTGGGTCCCTCTGACGACGGACGCCAGTCTGAGGGTTTGGGGCACGGTGTTGGAGCAACACTCCCTTCGGGGTCGGTGGACCAAGTAGGAGTCTCTCCTCCCGATAAACATTTTGGAATTGTGGGCGGTGTTCAACTCATTGAACTTGGCCCAGCGTTTGATACAGAACAGACCTGTTCAAGTACAGTCGGACAACGCCACCACGGTGGTGTACATAAATCATCAAGGCGGCACTCGAAGCCGCATGGCAATGAGGGAAGTATCAAGGATTCTTCAGTGGGCAGAACGCCATCTGCCAGCCGTATCGGCAGTGTTCATTCCGGGGGCCTTAACTGGGAAGCGGACTTTCTCGGTTGACAGGACATACACGCCGGAGAGTGGAGCCTCCATCCAGAAGTGTTTCAACTCCTCGTGGACAAGTGGGGTCTTCCAGATGTGGACCTGATGGCGTTTCGACACAATCACAAGGTTCCAGTCTTCGGAGCAAGGACAAGGGATCCTCAAGCAGCATTCGTGGATGCATTGGCAATTCCATAGAACTTTCGGCTGCCATACATGTTCCCTCCGGTGTCACTCCTGCCCAGAGTTATAAGGATGTTCAAGCAAGAAGGAGGAGTTCTACTTCTGATCGCTCCAGTGTGGCCCAGACAGCATTGGTTCTCAGACCTTCGGGGTCCCTCGATAGAGCGTCCCATTCTACTTCCACAGCGCCCAGATCTCCTCGTTCAGGGCCCCTGTGTATATCAGGATTTAGCTCGATTGGCTTTGACGGCGTGGCTCTTGAAGCTCCCGTCTTAAGGGCCAAAGGATTTTCTGAGGTGGTCATTCAAACCATGTTGAAGGCCCGGAAACCGTCTTCTGCTCGGATTTACCATGTGTTCTGGAATGTTGCGGATTCAACCTCCTTATGTCCCGCCGGTGGCTCCTTGGGACTTGTCGTGGTTTTGGAGGTGTTGCAAGGGTCTCCGTTCGAGCCTCTTGAACCTGCAGACCTTAAGTGGCTTTCTCTTAAGGTGTTGTTTCTGCTGGCTATTGACTCTGCTAGACGGGTGTCGGATTTGGGTGCCTTGTTTTGTAGGTCACCATATGTAGGTCACCGTGATCAGGCGGTTCTTAGAACACGGCTTGGATATTTACCTAAGGTGGTGTCTTCTTTCCACCTTAATCAGGAGATTGTGGTTCCGGCCTTTGCCTTTCCTGATTTGTCTGCCAAAGAACGGTCTTTGGATGTGGTACGGGCTCTCCGTATCTACGTGAAGGGAACTGCCTCCATCAGGAAGTCGGATTCTCTCTTTGTTCTGTTTTGTTTTCACAAACATGGCTGGCCTGCTCACAAGCAGACCCTGGCCAGACGGATTAGAATGGTGATTGCACATGCTTATGTACAGGCTGGTCTTCCAGCTCCTGCTACCATTAAGATCCATTCTACTAGGTCAGCTGGACCTTCTTGGGCGGCCCACCGTGGTGCGACCCTTGAACAATTGTGCAAGGCGGCCATGTGGTCCTCAGTGAACACGGTCATAAGGTTCTATGCCTTTGATATTTCCACCTCCCAGGATGCTTCCTTTGAACGCCGGGTTCTTCTGCCCGCTACAGTGCGTCCCCTCCCATAAGGAACTGCTTTAGGACATCCCCAATGTCATTCCCTGTGGAGCCCAGTGTACCCCGCAGCAGAAAACGAGATTTATGGTAAGAACTTACCATTGTTTAATCTCTTTCTGCGAGGTACACTGGGCTCCACAGGGCGCCCACCCTGACGCTCTTAGCTTCTTTGGGTTGGTATAGCATTAGCCGCTGACACCCTCTCCTGTCGTGAGTATGTGGTGTTTGTGGCTACTAGCAGTTGTCGTCTCTTTTACCTGCTACTGCATTGCACTAGTTAACAAAAACTGAGCTCCTGTGCACGGAGGCAGGGTTATAGAGGAGGCGGAGCTAGGCATTCTGGGAACAGTCAAAGCTTTGAGCCTGTCGGTGCCTCGGATCAAGATCCTACTCTACACCCCAATGTAATTTCCTGTGGAGCACAGTGTACCTCGCAGAAAGAGATTTAACAATGGTTCTTTCCATAAATCTCGTTTTTTCCATACGATTCCAGGCGATTATGATATATCACGAATGCAGCACTAGCGACCTAGGGGATCCGATCTGATGCTCACGGGAATGCGGATTGGAAATTGGGCATTATCGTTCTAGTGTATGGGGCCCTTTTGGGGGGGGCGGCCCAACCTCTCTCAGGATTAATGGTCCCGTTCCCCGCTGATGGGACACAAGCTCATGAAGGAACTATTCGCAAGCCCCACCATGGCGAGGGTATATTTCCGCAGCACTCCGCCACCCCGAACAAAGCCAGAAGCATGAAGAGTGGTGAGTACTAAGCCGGGGTCCCAGTTAGCGGGTCGCTGCCCATTATGGCGGCATGAGAGTATGGAGACGCACGGCTTCTAAACGGGGCAGACTGCGTCTCCTGATGTGTACGGACACAGACGCTGAACAGCGGACACAGTACCCAGACTGGCAACAAAGCCATAAAAGGAGTCTGTCTCCATTTTATGCACAGAGACACATACAGCCAGTATAAAAAAGAGCGGGAAAGACCGTGTGCCATTGAAGAGGCGGGGCTTAGCTGTGAACGGATCCAGCAGCTCACCAGCGCCATTTTCCCTCTGCAGCTGACACAGACGCTGGCTGACAGGGATGCGCAGCTCCTCCGGAGAGACTCCAGATTACCTCAGCAGTACCAGGGGGTCATAGCAGGGTGGAGCAGTTATTAGTGTACTAAGTCCCTAATCTAGGTAGGCTAAGCTTGGCATTAGTGGTAAGGGCGCCGTGTGCTGCTTCCATACTATCTCTGTGTCTCCCTGGAAGGGATCTTTGTGGTTTAATTGTGCATTTAACCTTTTCCTGTGAGTGTGTGCGTGCGTGTGTGCTGTCACTGTTACAGTATGTCAGTGAAAGAGTGTATTTCATGTAAGGCACAGTGTTTCTCTTCTCCAGGGGGTTCACTAATGTGTACTCAGTGTAGTATCCCCAGGCTAGTGGGGCAGAACCAGCATGGCTGGATTCCATTAGGGGAATGATTTCCACCATTTCTACTAAATTGACCCACTATAGCATGTGGGTGGATTACAAGAGTCATTGCTAAATGGTCGGGTAACCTGATCGAAGGGATAGACACCTTAACTCAGGAGAAGGTTATCTTGTTCCTGCAACATATACAGGACTCTGCAAACTTTATGGTAGAAGCCATAAAAGAAATAAGCTTGCTTAATGCATGCACTACAGCTATGGCAGTGTCGGCACTAAGGGGCTTATGTCTACGCCAGTGAACTGCGGGCAAGGACTCCAGGAAAGGCGTGGAAGGCCTACCCTTCACAGGAGAGGCCTTATTTGGAGATGAACTAGACAAATGGATCTCCAAAGCAACTGCGGGTAAGTCCACATACCACCATCTGCAGCTCCCCCAACTAGGAAGGCCTAATCAGGACGGACCCAATTTACAATCCTTTTGACTGCCAAGTTCAAGGTCAAGGCCAGAGGTTCTTCTAACGTTGTCATAGGTAAACCACGTAAGCCAGCAAATGCTGGTTCACAGGAACAGGGCTTTGGCTCTGCTTCCTCAAAACCTTCAGCATGACAGGACTGTAGCCCTGGGCTTATATCCCAGGGCTACAGACTGGAGTTCCAGGAGCTCCCACCTCACAGATTCTTTAAATCAGGCTTACCAGTTTCACAGGAGGCAAGTATAACCTTACAGGACGCCATTCAAAAACTGGTACAGACTCAGGTCATTGTTCCAGTTCCACCTCAACTACAAAACAAGGGTTACTATTCCAACTTGTTTGTAGTACCGAAACCGGACGGTTGGGTAAGACCGATTTTGAACCTCAAGTCGTTAAACCTGTACTTACGAGTGTTCAAATTCAAGATGGAGTCTCTGAGAGCGGTGATCTCAGGTCTTGAGGAAGGGGAATTCCTAGTGTCCCTGGATATCATGGATGCGTACCTTCACATTCGGATCTGGCCGCCTCATCAGGCTTATCTAAGGTTTGCTCTGCAGGACTGTCACTACCAGTTCCAGGCCCTGCCATTTAGTCTCTCCACATGTCAAAGTCAGAAAAATATCTCTATGCACACTACCATATTTGCACCTCACACAGGTCCGTGCTGCGCATGCGTGCGCTCTCCCGTACGTGCGCATACTCACAGTCGCGGGCACCCGCAGGCGCACGGTATGCGTATTTACGGTAGAGTTTATGTGATCGTAGCGTGCGACTCAATCATTACATATTTTCACTATATAATGTATTTTGTAGATCATGGTCCCTTTGATAGATTCTGAAAGTTTAGTTAACATAGCATGTTCCTGAACAGAGAGATCCCTCTTTGTATTGTACGAAGGGTCTAACAGGGGTCATACAGTGGTGTTTGGTACCCATCGGAAGAGTATTTAAATAGCAATATTCCGGTGTTGGTTTGGAGCGGATTAATCGCTCGTGCGAATAGTTATGGACATAAGAAGTTTATGTCCATTTACTATTATTTGTTCTTATTTAGTCATGCGGCGGGAAACCCAGTATCCCACCCACCTGAACAGTTGGAAGCAGTCACAGCCCACCTGTATGAATCAACCTATGACCTTTTGTTATAATGCGAAGCCGAATTCCTGTGTCCAATGAACAATGAGATTGTAGGGACCATTGAATTGTATTGTGTGAGGGGCATAAATAGGCAGGCCGACCATATCCAGTTCACTCTCTTCAACGGTTCTCATTGCTGATAATCGGGAGCTGGATATCGAGGCGCATGCGATCGTTTCCCCTTGTGCGTAAGTGTTTCTCCGCAACTATATTGATCTTCTTGTTATTGTGGGCCAATTTCTCTCTCTCTCTCTCTCTCTCCTCCTCTTTTTCTCTTATTTTCCCTTAAATAGTAATTGTATTATATTTCCTGTGTAGTTATCTGGTTAGGTAGTCTATGTTATGTTGTAGTGTATGATTTGTATTTGTATTAATTCTTTTGCAAGTATATCATTCAAAATATATACATATTAGGCGTTGGACCCTAAGCCCAGGTATCTGTGTATTTCTTATAGTGTCTAGTATTCTCAGAGCGTCGGTGACGCTCAAACAGCTTTTAAGTTAATAAGGTTACACTAGGTTGCATCTACACCCTATCTCTACACTAAGGTTTTACAGCATATTTCATTGTTTATGGTTTAGATATAAAGGTTTAACATTGTGAGCGTCAGCGCCGCTGGTGATCTCCTCGTGGTCCCGAGCGTTCGCTACGCTATAGCGAATCATTACGTTAGTCAGCAGCCAATAGCGTGCCTGCCTGTGATCTCTTGGCCGTGAGCGAACGTGACGCTTGAGCGTCTCGACTACGGCTAAGCGATTGTTACGCAGCGAGCGTACCCTTACGGTACTTCATACGTAATTAGCGTACAGTGTTCTTAGACCTCATAAAGGGTTTTATATACGATAAATATCTAGCTTTATCAATTGGCGGCTCGCCCGTCCTTCACATATCTGCACTAGGTAATTTCAGCAGACATTATCCAGCAGCAAAGGGCGGGAGATCATATTCCTCGTAGTGCTGTTTGGATAAGCGTCTGCTTCTCTTAGTAAAGGGTGCTGAAGGAATCCGGGAACCGGAGGTAAGAACAAAACGATAGTCTCATTTAAAACTGTTTATTTTTCTGTCTTGCGTACACACGCACGCACATATATATCTGCATTTCTTTTTCATTTGTGTATTTTCGTATATCACTCTCCTGTTTGCCAGTTTTATAGTTGATAAACGTGCTAAGAGAGATTTGCCGCTATTTCATAGTTTAAGAGTAAAGGTAATATAGTTAAAGTATAGACAAACACACAGCTGTGCCTGAGAGACAAGGCGAAGTCAGTGTGGTGCGTGGTAGATGATAAAGGATCATCTACATTGATAAAACGTATAAATTGTGTTACGGTGGATCTTTGCTTTGCGTACACGTGTCTCTAACAAAGGACTGAGACTTGTGTACGCAACCCAAGGGCCGACGCACGCAGCGTATATTACGCAACGGAGCGTACAGGTACGCCCACGTAACTCAAATCACAAGCGTTAATTTTTTTTCAACGCGATAAATAGCGCAACGCGGTAAATAACGCAAGGCGATAAATCGCGCAAATCTATTTTAAAAATTCGAAATTTAAATTAATAGATCCTTCTCCTAATTTGTAACACATCTGGTCTAAAGAGAAATTTCTGCGCAGAAATAGAAATAGAAACAAAAGTGTATATGTGGTGAGTGAGTGTTTGTTTTTACAATTTTTGAGGTTGAACCACAAGAAAAGTCGAGTTCTCGTGAGGTACATGCGTGTAAGTGACGTACATGGTGGCTAGGGAGGCATCCCTGGTTAAAACATACAATTTGAGCATTAGAGTGTAGCAGACCAGGAGGTCATACTGTAACCGACCAGGAGGTCATAGCAGACCAGCAGGTTCAGGTACAGCAGACAAGGAAGTCCGCTATACAGTCCACAGGCACAACACCAAGAAAGGGTTGGTGCAACACCCATATAGGCCATACAAGCTCTGGCTGAAGGAATTCGCAGCCGCAATTTTCGATTCCACTGGTCGCTCCGTACATAAGATTAGTTGCTTATGTGCTGAACGATTGTACCGCACGTAATTGTGTGCATTAGTAAACCTGACCGGTACTATTTGTGTACGAAGGTCATAAACGCTATTTGTACATTCTAACGTGATTTGTGTAATTTTTTTTATTTTAAGGGAGGTTCGCTGCTCACTCAGGAACTATCCAACAACCAATAGTTACTGGAAAGAGTAAGTGTTCTTCGGATCACCCTCACAGGTTCCAGTAAATAGAGGTTCAGGTCGCAGGGGCCCTAGGTCGAGTACGCCAGCACCATATCGGTGTGATCAGGTCGTATTGGTCGGCGTGGGCGAGTGAGTGGGGTACTCGGTAAACCGCCACCGTCAGCCTATTTTGAACATTTTGGTTTGCGTAAGGGTTGGTTGAATAAAGCAACACCTTCGAACTATGGGGGCCACTTGTTCAGGTAGGGGGCGATCAACCTCGGTTCGGGTTGATTCGGTGAACCGACCAGTCGGGTCGGCAAGATACGTAATGTGTGAGAAATACGGAAGTCACACAGAAGCTTTATGTGATGAATGGGAGAAAATGACGGTACATGACGGGGAGAAATTCCCAAGAGTAGGTAGCTTCAGCACAGAAGTGTTAACGAATTTAAGGAGAAGGATATGTCTCATTAAATCAGCCAAGAGACGAATCAAACATTATGATTATTTACAGTTGTGGCAACAGGAGGGTGACATACAGAGAGGATTGGCTCAGGCGGCGGGATCTGGCTCGATCAGAAAACTGATAGCCACGGCCCCACCGCCACCATATATATCGGGAGAAAAATTGGTTGCGGAGAATGACGCACTAAGGTGTAACACACAAACACTTAGCAACTGTGTAAATGTTAAAGATAATGTTAACCAATTAACCAATGCAAATATTAACCCGTGCAAGTTGTACCCTGTTTTGAACTTTCCTCAGGAGTGTGATCAAGAGGACGAATCGGCAACAATTTCAGCGCTCTCTCTAGCAGCCACCATAGCAGAGACCACTGTAGGCACAGCTCAACCCCCGAGATTAGTAACGAAAGCCCCTAGCGGAGGGATAGGTGAGGTCGTATCAACGGGTAAGTACGGCACCATACACTATGCTGAAACTATTTCACCACAGCCTGTAGAATCTACACAGGATGAGGTTGTTAGAGTTAATCCTGTTAAGGTAATAGTAGTTCCAAATGGGAAAACAGACACTTCAGGAGTCACTCCTGTTAGGAACATTGCCATGTACAGCCCATTTTCCCGAATGGAATTAAGGACCATAGTGTCGGAATTCCCTGACCCTAGAAAAGACTTAGTTGCCAGCCAAAAATACATCAGAGACCTAGGTAACACTGTAGAGCCCAACAATAAAGACTGGCAGATATTGCTGAGAGCATGTTTACCCTCCAATGTCGACGCAGCTCAATTTTTAGCTGACTGTGGATTAGATCAGGATGTACCTCTTACAGAAGTGTACAACAAAGACAATGTAAAAAGAATAAGTTTACAGTTAAAGGAGTATTTCCCAGCCGTAGTTAAATGGAACAAAATATTCTCCATTAAACAGAAGGAGTCAGAAACAGCTGCAGAGTATTTTCACAGAGCATTATCAGAAATGGCAAAATACACAGGCATACAGGACATTAAAACAAACATAAACCATCGAGAAGTAGCAGTATCGGTACTGATGGATGGTTTAAAAGAGTCATTGAAGACTAGGGTACAGACCACACAACCATGTTGGCGAGGTCTGTCTGTGGCTACTTTGAGAGAGGCTGCTATTGATCACGATAGGAACATCACCAGACACAGGGAACAACAAGGTGATAAGTTAATGGCAGTAAGTATACAGGCCCTGACCACAAGGCAGCCTTTGTTTATACCACCAAACCCTGTGGGTAAGTCAAATGTGGTTACTTGTTATTCTTGTCATAAACAGGGACACATGGCACGAGATTGTAGAATGAAGAATTCACGAAACTCATACCAACCCCCTAGACAACGACACGACACACGACATTGGGAGCAAGGTCCGCAGAAACGGAGTTATGAGCCACATACAGGGGAAACAAAAAGATACCCCCCGAACAGAGACTGGCAAGCCTCTGGTAGCTCCCAATTAACTCCATCACAAGTAGTTGCTGCCAGCGGGATTCAGGGAGGTCACCATACCCAATAGGGGTGTGGCCATACCTGTAATCTGCAGCCAGTAAAATTGATTGCAAGCCTTGGAAGTGAACCAGAAATTGCAATCAATGTAGCTGGTAAATCATTAAACTTTCTTGTAGACACAGGGGCGGCCAAATCAGTGATAAATTCGACAGTGGGCATGAGAACCACTGGTAAGACAATTCCAGCCATAGGGGTAACGGGAGTAGTCCAGCACTACCCTGTTAGCAAACCAGCCGAGATTACAGTAGGGCCTTTACATACCAAGCATTCCTTTTTGCTGGCTGCATCGGCACCGACTAATCTCCTGGGAAGAGACTTACTGTGTAAAATGGGGTGCGTCATTTATTGTACTCCTGAAGGTGTATTCTTGGACATACCTGAGAATCACGCTCAGGAAGTGCGAGACATGTTAGACTCCCCGTCAAAATTAATGTCACATACCATTATGACAAATAGGACTCCCTCCCAAGTAGAAGAAATGACATCTCAGATACCAGAGTCACTTTGGACTAAAGATGGACAGGACACTGGATTAATGGCAAACGTAGCTCCGGTAGTTGTACAAGTAAAAGATGGTAGGATAGCTCCAAAAATCCCACAGTACCCTCTGAAGCCAGAGGTGGAGTTAGGAGTGTATCCCGTAATAGAGCGCTTGCTACAACAGGGCATTCTGGTAAGAACGTCCAGCACTGCCAATAGTCCCATCTTCCCTGTTAAAAAGAGTGGGGGGAGGGGTTACCGGCTAGTGCAGGATCTAAGGGGGATTAACAAAATAGTTGAGAGTCAGTTCCCCGTAGTGCCAAATCCAGCTGTCATTCTAATGCAAATCCCTCCCACTGCGAAATTTTTCACTGTTATTGACCTCTGCTCCGCTTTCTTTTCGGTACCTCTGCACCCTGACAGTCAATATTTGTTTGCATTTACATACAGAGGAGTCCAATACACATGGACTCGATTACCACAAGGATTCATAGATAGCCCAAGTATATTTTCTCAGGCTTTGCATGATTGTTTACAGTCTTTCCAACCAATGAGTGGATCAGTATTAATACAGTACGTGGATGATCTACTACTGTGTTCTGATTCATTGGAAGCATCCCTGAAGGATACAAAACAGCTCCTGTTTCATCTTTCAGACACAGGACACAAGGTTTCCAAAGACAAGTTGCAATTATGCCAAACTAAGGTAAAATATTTGGGACACTGTTTAACACAAGGACTGAGACACCTGACCGCTGATAGAATTCAAGCAATTAGAGACATGACTCTGCCACAAACCCAGCAACAGATCAGAACATTTTTAGGAATGTGTGGGTATTGCCGTAACTGGATCCCAGGGTTTTCCATCCTAGCGTTACCCTTGCAGGAGATGGTCTCCTCAAACAAACCTGATCGGATTTCGCATACAGACGAGTCTGAGACAGCATTTGAGAGACTTAAACAGTGCCTAACGCAGGCACCAGCATTAGGTATGCCTGACTATGGGAAACCCTTTGAACTATACGGAACAGAAAGTGCTGGTTGCGCGGCAGGCGTACTAACCCAAAAGCACGGTGATGCCAGCAGGCCGGTAGCATATTACAGCGCTCAGCTAGATACGGTAGCGCGATCCCTCCCCACATGCTTGCGAAGCGTTGCTGCGATAGCATTGCTAGTAACGAAAAGCGAAGACGTCGTGCTAGGTCACAACCTCACAATTCATACACCACATGCAGTGTCAGCCTTGTTGAATTCTGCCCAAACCAGACACGTCTCATCAGCGCGGTTTACAAGATGGGAATTGGCACTAATGGCCCCCGTAAACATCACCATAAGGAGATGCAGTGCATTAAATCCTGCAACATATCTCCCAGGTGTGTCTGGACAGGCACAAAGGGTGGAGGATGAGAGTGGTGGGGAAGGAGGATTTAATACAAAGGAAGACACTCATGATTGTATGGAATATTTGACCCAAAATTTTACCGCAAGGCCTGACATCAGTGACAACCCACTGGAAGATGTAGAACTTACGTTCTACACGGACGGTAGTTGTCATAGACAGTCAGACTCGGGAGACTTGTGTACTGGATACGCAGTCGTAGATGACCAAGGCACCATAGAAGCGGAACCGCTAGGCCCACCTCACTCAGCCCAGGTTGCTGAACTGGTCGCCCTAACCAGAGCATGTGAATTGGCTAAGGGCAAATCAGCCAATATCTACACCGATTCTAGATACGCATTCGGGGTAGTCCATGATTTCGGAGCCCTATGGCGCCTCAGAAATTTCATGACGGCAGCTGGTACACCGGTAGCGCATGCAGCTCACATAAAAAGGCTTCTAACAGCGATACAGGAACCCGACAGAGTGGCTGTTATCAAATGTAAAGCACATACATATAGCCAAGACCCAGTATCACTTGGTAACAGCCGAGCAGACGAAGCTGCTAAATTAGCAGCTGCTACCCCCAGACAGACAGACACCACACAACTGATGGTATTTAATACCATCAACACACAGAAGTTGTGTGAGATGCAAAATTTGTGTTCCACACAGGAAAAGGCAGTCTGGAAGGCAAAGGGATATGGTCAGGAGTCCTCAGGACTCTGGACGGATGGACACGGTAAACCAGTGGCCCCCAAAGCATACCTTCCATGCTTAGCTGAGGCAGCTCACGGGCTGACTCATCTGGGCAAGGAAGGGATGTGCAAGTTGGTAAGAGCATATTGGTGTGCCCCAGGATTTTCTTCTCATGCGAGTAAAAGGGCAATGTCATGCCTTACCTGTCTGAGAAAGAACATCGGAAAGGCAATACCTACAGAACCATCTCATATCCCACCTGCCGGCGGCCCTTTCCAGGTAATACAGATTGACTTTATTCAATTACCCCCTTGTCGAAATTTGAAATATGTACTTGTTTGTATAGATGTTTTCTCAAATTGGGTCGAAGCATTTCCGGCGGCCACAAATACCGCTATGTTTACTGCTAAGAAAATTGTGCAGGAATTTGTATGTAGATATGGTATCCCTAGAATTATCGAAAGTGATAGGGGTACCCATTTTACAGGTGATGTCTTTCAAGGAATGTGTAAATTGATGGGAATTGATAGCAAGCTGCACACTCCATACCGTCCACAGGCGAGTGCGAAAGTGGAAAGAGTGAACAGCACTATTAAAAATAAACTGAGTAAAGTGATGGCAGAGACAGGATTGACATGGCCAGAAGCTTTACCCATTGTACTGTACAGCATCAGAACCACTCCCAGGTCCCCTCTTAATCTGTCTCCCTTTGAAATCTTGTTTGGTCGACAACCGCATGTTATGATTAACCCTCAGGATGATTTGAAGTGTAACAATGAAGTGACTGTAAAATACTTGATTAACATGAGTAAACAGTTGAGGAATCAAAATGATAATCTGAAGTTAGTGATTCCTGATTTACCAGATAGTAATTGTCATGACATTGAACCTGGGGATTATGTAATGATACGGAATTTTCTACGCTCAGGTTGCCTTATTGACAGATGGGAAGGACCATACCAGGTCTTATTGACTAGCACTACAGCATTGAAGGTTGCTGAGAGGGAGACTTGGGTTCATTCGGCCCACTGTAAGAAGGTTGCTGATCCAGAGAGGTCCCGTGATAAGGAACAGACGGTAGAGGTTGTATCACTGGAGTGTCTGTTCCAGGAGGATTGAGGCGGCACCTGAGCATTGAAAATCACAAGACCAAAAGCAGTTGTCGATCCCCTGTTCCCTTTTATTGTTTTTCTCCAACTTCCCATCCCCTCTCCCTCAAATTATTTTTTTCCCCCTTCTCATTCTTCTCCGTTTCCTCCTACAAGATGGACTTGCCCCAAGAGACTGTGATCCGGATTTTCCTGTTGACCATGATGTTGACCAGAGCAGTCTGTTCCGGCGAGAGTACCATGGAGGTCGAGAAAGGTTCTGGAATGGGTTCTGATGACAGAGATGGAGGCGTAGTTTTCCAAGAACAACATAATCAACAAGCAAAGGCGAGTATCAGAAAACGATCCGATAGCATTGACCATAGAAGGAATTGTGAAGGATTGTTAGCTGAAGAAAACTGTATCTGTCGGCTCTGTAACAATGTCATTGAGGATGGGTGCATAAAGAAATGCCAATCCAGTTTTAATATCCATATGGACCGGCATCCATTGAGTGACTATCACTCCTTAGTGGGTAGTGTGTTAAATAAAACAGATTGTTGGGTATGCTCTCAAGTACCTCAAGGTCATAGCAAATCAGGGCTAGTACCATTTCCTTTAACGTTAGGGGAGGTACTTGAGTTAAGTGGTGGGAGACCGGTGGACAGGAGGTTTAATATCTCCAGCCCTCCTAGTTTGAAGCTCCACCAATACCATGTGGATAGGTCCCTATTATGTTTTAACATCTCCAATCCCCGAAAGCCGGGAAATTGGGAAGTGTCATGGAGTAATCAAACCATGACCTTTTCGCATAGAGCAGATAGAATGCCTACAGATACAGAGCTTATACGCCACATAGCCAGTAGAGGAAAATCTTTCCGGTATAGGTATACCTTAGGAAATAGGATTACGAGAGTTGGAGAGGTATCACCAGGATACTGTGCACATATCGTACAACCTGATACGTGCACTAAGCAGATGGAAGAATTAGGGTTAGGAAATTTCACATGGAAGGTGTGTAATATGGTTATGTCCTACTCCGTCCCATATGTTCTCCCCGATGATGCATATTTCATATGCGGGAGAAAGGCGTATAAGTGGCTTGCCCCAAACTCTGAAGGATTGTGTTATATTGGAAAGGTACTGCCTGAAGTAATGACTGTATCACATGACAAAATGAAAGACATACACTGTGTTGCCCAAACTCCTTATACTCACACCCATTACGAGCACGTAGTTAAACGACACCTGATAGAAAGAACCGAGCATCCGGCCTCTGACATGATCCATGAATCCACCGGGATTCAGTTTCTAATCGCGTTAGACATCACTTGCACCGCTAGAGGAGTGTTGAATTATAAATACATATCTGCGCTCGCCAATTTGTTAGATAATATCACTGAAATGTATGATGACACGTTTAGGTATACTGGAAGAGAACTTCAGGCTTATAAAACAGAACTGGTACAGCATAGAATGGTTCTTAATTACCTCACAGCAGTGACAGGTGGATATTGTGTCACACTGGCAACACAATACGGCGTGAAATGTTGCACATATATTACGAATAGCACCGAGGACCCGGTCGAGGTCATAGACCAAAAGATGGACGATATTCTCCAACTGAAGTGGGAATTTCGCAGGAGACACAATCTCACTCTTGCTGCTGTAGGTAATGAGCTGACTGGTTGGGTGTCATGGTTGAACCCGCGAAATTGGTTCTCTGGTTTAGGAGACTGGGCTCAAGGAGTCATAATGGATGTTGGGAAGTTTCTCCTATGTATCTTAGGTGTTATCATAACGATTGGTTTGATATTTAGATGCGGTCAGGCTTTAATGAGGTGCAACCATCGTACTAAGGTAATGAGTTTAAGGAGTGAGGAAACTGTAATTCCAATGGACTTGATTTATGACCCGAATGTAGAAACAATGATGTGATGAAAATGCGATTTCTACGGTCCGTTTCTTTCACCTGTTTTTCCGTTTCCTCCAAGGTAAAAAGACCCACTTGGACGAGGAATTTGATGAGCCGATATACAGACAACAGAGAGATTAAAGAAGAAGTTTTGACAACCTGATACACAGATTTTTGATGAACTATGCCATGGATCCCCAGTTTCCCTAGAAATTTTAAAATTACGCTAGCCCAACACTTTTGTAAATCTATGGACATTGACAGCTTTTGCTCGCACCTTATGGGCAAAAGCACAAAGAAGACTGCATTCAACAGACACCAAACAAGACCTCAATCGACGAATGTACATCTACCTGACATAGAATACCACCGCATTTACCGTAATTATGTCTTTTCTTCATTTCTACAACCCTCAGGTAATGACACACATAGTCGATAGGGAATACAGGCACAGATATCAGCAATCACATATCTCCCCCATTCATGTATCATCAACTAAAATGTGCTCCCCATTTTGTTACAACCAAAGCCGAAAAGAGCTCGGTAAAGTTTGACAGCCCATCCACAGACCCATACCACGGGATAAGAAGGAATTCAAATGTATACTTCGCAATACCTCGAAGCTTGATTTAAAACACGTACGGCACGATGATACATGACCCCCAAGCACGGATTCATACACACATGCTTCTGCTATCTCACTAGGTCATACCCTTTTCCTACCTTCTCCTCTCCTCCCCTACCCAACCATGTAAATGTACTAACCCCTGACATATATTTTTCTCTTTTGAAATGTTTTAGAAGGTGGCAGTTATTATTGACTGCCAAAGGGTGGACTGTTAAAGTCAGAAAAATATCTCTATGCACACTACCATATTTGCACCTCACACAGGTCCGTGCTGCGCATGCGTGCGCTCTCCCGTACGTGCGCATACTCACAGTCGCGGGCACCCGCAGGCGCACGGTATGCGTATTTACGGTAGAGTTTATGTGATCGTAGCGTGCGACTCAATCATTACATATTTTCACTATATAATGTATTTTGTAGATCATGGTCCCTTTGATAGATTCTGAAAGTTTAGTTAACATAGCATGTTCCTGAACAGAGAGATCCCTCTTTGTATTGTACGAAGGGTCTAACAGGGGTCATACAGTGGTGTTTGGTACCCATCGGAAGAGTATTTAAATAGCAATATTCCGGTGTTGGTTTGGAGCGGATTAATCGCTCGTGCGAATAGTTATGGACATAAGAAGTTTATGTCCATTTACTATTATTTGTTCTTATTTAGTCATGCGGCGGGAAACCCAGTATCCCACCCACCTGAACAGTTGGAAGCAGTCACAGCCCACCTGTATGAATCAACCTATGACCTTTTGTTATAATGCGAAGCCGAATTCCTGTGTCCAATGAACAATGAGATTGTAGGGACCATTGAATTGTATTGTGTGAGGGGCATAAATAGGCAGGCCGACCATATCCAGTTCACTCTCTTCAACGGTTCTCATTGCTGATAATCGGGAGCTGGATATCGAGGCGCATGCGATCGTTTCCCCTTGTGCGTAAGTGTTTCTCCGCAACTATATTGATCTTCTTGTTATTGTGGGCCAATTTCTCTCTCTCTCTCTCTCTCCTCCTCTTTTTCTCTTATTTTCCCTTAAATAGTAATTGTATTATATTTCCTGTGTAGTTATCTGGTTAGGTAGTCTATGTTATGTTGTAGTGTATGATTTGTATTTGTATTAATTCTTTTGCAAGTATATCATTCAAAATATATACATATTAGGCGTTGGACCCTAAGCGCAGGTATCTGTGTATTTCTTATAGTGTCTAGTATTCTCAGAGCGTCGGTGACGCTCAAACAGCTTTTAAGTTAATAAGGTTACACTAGGTTGCATCTACACCCTATCTCTACACTAAGGTTTTACAGCATATTTCATTGTTTATGGTTTAGATATAAAGGTTTAACAATGTGAGCGTCAGCGCCGCTGGTGATCTCCTCGTGGTCCCGAGCGTTCGCTACGCTATAGCGAATCATTACGTTAGTCAGCAGCCAATAGCGTGCCTGCCTGTGATCTCTTGGCCGTGAGCGAACGTGACGCTTGAGCGTCTCGACTACGGCTAAGCGATTGTTACGCAGCGAGCGTACCCTTACGGTACTTCATACGTAATTAGCGTACAGTGTTCTTAGACCTCATAAAGGGTTTTATATCCGATAAATATCTAGCTTTATCACACAGCACCGAGGGTGTTCACCAAAGTGATGGTAAAGATGATGTTACTTCTCCGCAAAAGAGAAGTGAACATAATTCCATACCTGGACGATCTTCTGATAAAGGCACCGTCCAGGGAGCAATTGTTGGAGAACATTGGTCTCTCAACCAGACTAGTGCTGGATCATGGGTGGATTTTAAACCTACCAAAATCTCACCTAGAACCAACGCAGAGGCTTAATTTCCTGGGAATGATACTGGACACAGAGACTAGGAAACTATTCCTTCCCTTGGAAAAGGCAATGATAATCCAGTCGATGGTTCGGGCTGTCCTGAAGCTATCTCGGATCTCAGTGCATCTCTGCATACACCTGGGGGAAATGGTAGACTTTTACGAGGCGATTCAGTACGGAAGGTTTCATGCAAGGCCCTTCCAGCTGGATCTGTTGGACAAATGGTCCAGATCGTATCTTCACATGCATTAGAGGATTCACCTGTCGCCAAAAGCCAGGATCTCCCTCCTGTGGTGGCTACAAACTTCTCACCTAGTCAAGGGTCGGAGGTTCGGGATTCAGAATTGGATTCTACTAACCAGAGACGCAAGTCTCAGAGGTTGGGGCGCAGTCACCCAAGGGACACAGTTTCAGGGACGATCATCAAATCTGGAGGTCGTGCTTCTGATAAACATCCTGGAACGCTACAATGCTCTTCTGCAGGCCTCGTCTCTTCTTCAGAATCAGGCCATTCAGGTCCAGTCGGACAATGTGACGGCAGTCACATACATAAACCGACTGGGCAGAACAAAAAGCAAAGTTGCAATGTCAGAGGTGTCAAGGTGTCAAACTGGGAAGCAGACTTTCTCAGCAGACACGATCTGCACCCGGGGGAATGGGGCCTCCACCCGGAGGTATTCCAGTGGCTGCAGCATCTGTGGGGTTACCCACAAATCGACATGATGGCATCTCGATTCAACAAGACGCTCAAGAGGTATTGATCCAGGTTGAGAGACCCACAGGCAGTGGTGGTGGACGCCCTGACAACTCCATGGGTTTACCAGCTGCTGTACGTATTTCCTCCAATTCCACTGATCCCAATAATTCTAAAAAGAATAAAAAGGGAAAAAGTTCAAGCAATCGTCATTGCTCCGGGCTAGCCAAGAAGGGCCTTGTATGCGGATCTTCTCGAGATGCTGGTCGAAGATCTGTGGCCTCTGCCTCTTCGAGAGGATCTTCTGCAACAGGGCCCATTCGTCTTTCATGACTTACCGCGGCTACGTTTAACGGCATGGATGTTAAATGGCTAATTCTATCCAGGAGAGGGATTCCTGACAAGGTCATCCCGACTATGATCCAAGCCAGAAAGGGGGGTAACATCTAAACATTACCATCGTATCTGGAAGAAATATGTCTCTTGCTGTGAGAGCAGACAATGGTGGTCATTCTGAGTTGTTCGCTTGCTGCCGATTTTCACAGTGCAGCGATCAAGTGTAAAAATGACAGGAAGTGGGTGTTTCTGGGCGGAAACTGGCCGTTTTCAGGGAGTGTGCTGCAAAATGCAGGCGTGCCGGATAAAAACGCAGGAGTAGCTGGAGAAACGGGGGAGTGGCTGGGCGAACGCAGGGTGTGTTTGTGACGTCAAACCAGGAACTAAACGGACTGAGGTGATCGCAGTCTAGGAGTAGGTCTGGAGCTATGCAGAAACTGCAGCAAATTAGTAGCAGTTCTGCTAATCATTCGTTCGCTATTCTGCTAAGCTAAGATACACTCCCAGAGGGCGGCAGCCTAGCGTTTGCAATGCTGCTAAAAGCAGCTAGCGAGCGAACAACTCGGAATGACCACCAATATTCTGTAGTGGAATTTCATCTGGGACGTTTCCTGCTTTTTCTGCATTTGGGAGTTGATGTGGGCCTACGTCTATTGGCCCTCATTCCGAGTTGATCGCTCAGTTTTTCGTTCGCACAACATATTCGCAAAGTTGCGTTAGTGTAGTAAATTTGCGAACATCCGCCCCCAACGTATTTTTGCACAATCGTACGCAGTATTACACAAAGTGGGCGTACGCCAAATGAGAACGCAGCAATGCGAAACCATCGCAGCAATGCGAAACCATCGCATTAACACATACTACATCGTAAAAATACAAAGTTTTAGTAGATTTACACATTCATCTTAAAAGTGCACACTTTTGCGGACAAACGCACCACAATGGTTTTTTTTCCCTATTAAGTGGAATAACACCTTTCAATTAAAAGTCCACAAGCCCTCCTCAATTACGAATCCAATTAGTGAAATGATTTGTAATGTTCATGATCAATTAAGTATTTTTCAAATACCTGAAGAGCACTTTGTAGCCATAATTGGACATCAACATTTAATATTTTTAACTATAAATATAGATGTTTGAAATGTGCCTGGTCTAATGTTTTATGTTTATTTTGGGTGTAGAGTTTTAGTATGTGAATGAAGGTGTTTGCATGTTTATTTAGACAATAACAACATATGTATTTTTAATGTTTTAAACAAACTTACGTTAGATGTATGAAATGTTTAAGGTAATAAATGTCTGATAGGCAATCTGCTGTTCCTTTATTGCATTAATAAATAATAAACACCCGCTTAACTTGAAATATATATTTTTTTATTTATTTGTCATATTTTTTATAATAATAAAAATAGAAAATGTAAAATGAATTTTAACAGTAATTAAGCAAATTTTTGTAGCTGGTCAACATGATCCAGCAAGGCAAGAAGATTTTGGCGCATGTTGGCCAGAATGCCCGCAAAAGTTGTGGGATCTCCAACGGCAACATCTGAAATTAAGAGGTAACATAAACATTAATAACTTACTCACATTACTTATTATACAAGCAAGGCACAAAGCACACTTTAATGCAGGCATGTCCAAACTGCATCCCTCCAGCTGTTGTGAAACTACATATACCAGCATGCCTTGACACAGTTTTGTGGTCAGGGAATGCAAAAGCTGTGTCAGGGCATGCTGGGATGTGTAGTTTCTCAACAGTTGGAGGGCCGCAGTTTGGACAGGCCTGCTTTAATGGCAAAGTTACTACATCATGGCTGTTTTATGGTACAATCATTAGCAGAACAACACACAAGCCTGCTCAGCCTTTTTTTTTTAATTTAAAAGTGTACCAGACCATGGGGTACATTTACTACTATGTGAGTTCTATTTAAGATGGAACGTTGCCCATAGCAAACAAGCAAAAATAAGAATATTATCTTGTAGAAGTGGTTCCAAAATTTTAAAGTATAATCTTATTGGTTGCTATGGGCGACAGCCCATGTTAAAGATAACTACCATCTTCGTCAATGTTACACCATGTTGGCATTCATTCACATCTGGAGTGACGTTTTTTTTTTTTTTAGGGGGTTGGTCCTGCATCATCACACTGCATATCAACATCTTCAGAAGGACAACATATCCTAGCATGACCACACTCCCTGAAAGCTGCCCTTACTAAATAAGGTCAAACAGGTTTGACTTTATCCAATAATCATTTTGTGAGTGTAACTTTCACACCACAAATCATTGTGTCGTTAGGCTGCCTAACAAAGTGAAGCATGTGATTTGTAAGTGCAAATATTAAGAATACACAGGCACAAGTGTAAAACACCAACAACATACTAAACTCCACTCAGGTCTAACTGTTTACCAGAAAACCTAACACATATAAACCCTGTTGTCCTGGCAACCCTGTCGACCTAATGAGTGTCGACCTAGAGTGGACACAAAAAACATTGCACACATAAACACTGTACATATAATGACACTCACAAAAATGTAAATGCAACATGTAGACCATGAAGAATAACTCAAATATTTTTCCTTGGTACAAGAATTCCAACAGTACAACACTGCATGTTTTGTCATTGTAAGTGTAAGTAGGTAATCTTTTTTTTTAAAATGTTAAAACACTTACTTTCCTCTGCAACATGATGACTCCCAGAAATGTCTTCAGGGGCTTCTTCTGCCCATTCACTGGGTGGGGAAGGCGGCTGGATGGGGGAAGGCGGCTGGATGGGGGAAGGCGGATGGATGGGGGAAGGAGGAGGGATTGGGGAAGGAGGAGGGATGGGGGAAGGAGGCTGGATGGGGGAAGGCGGAGGGATTGGGGATGTTATTTCAGAGGGTGGGTCTGATTGAGAGGGCGAGGGGGGCGGAGAGAATGTTAGGCCAATAGAGGGTGAGGGGGGCTGAGAAGGTGATTTGGAAGTAGAAGGAGAAGGGGTATGGGAAGGAGGAGAAGGGGTCACAGAAAGAGAAGGAGAGGTGGGCTGAGAAGGGGAGTGGAAAGTGGAGTGGGCCTGGGAAGCTGAGGGTGACTGGGAAGCTGAGGGGGATTGGGAAGCTGAGGGGGACTGGGAAGCTGAGGGGGACTGGGAAGCAGAGGGGGATTGGGAAGCTGAGGGGGACTGGGAAGCTGAGGGGGATTGGGAAGGGGAGGGGGAGTGAGAAGGGGAGGGGTACTGGGAAGTGGAGGGGGAGTGAGAAGGGGAAGGGGGCTGAGATGGTGCCTCATGTGTTGCTTGCCGTTGTGGTCGTCCTATAATGATATTTGTGTTAAAATTTAATTTGCATGTTAAATTACATACTAAACAATTGTAAATTTCACTGTTCTGTTCCATGTAAAAGACACAGTGTTTTAAAAAAAAAAAAAAAAAAACATTTTAAAAACCTCTTCATGTTGCCCACAGCAAACAAAATGAGTCCAAACAATTATTTGGACGATCATTCCTTAATCTATTCCATTGAGTCATATTGATTGGTCTAGGCAACATCACCAGATCACTATTCAAGCCACCTTATTATATAGACAGCACTGATCAAGTTTTTGGGTACAGTTTCCTGCCTGGTTATTTTTTCTGGAAAACATGCACTTGTTTGGTGACATTTTGCTACAGTCAGTACTGTTTGCCCTAACCACACACACTGTCCTATTGTAAAAAAATGTTCACTCAGTGTTGCAATTAGCCTACCACTTAGTGTAAATTTGCACAATTTATGCTAATAATCTTATGTAATGTAACTTACTGCGTGCATGCATTGCGCGGATTTGCTGCCGGATCTCCGCCAACAGCTCTGGAGTCCTCCTGCGGAGATCACTCCATCTCCTCTCCAACTGTATTATTGTCCGCCTGCTGCGGACGCGAGACCGCAGCAGGCGGCGGACCTCCGCGTAGGCCTCGCGCTTAACCCGATTTGGGATGAAGCGCCCAACGCGGCCTACGCGGCGGTCCATCACCGCAACCAGGACGCGGAGCTCCCGCCTGGTGAAAGGTGCCGCACGCATCATGGCAATGGCGTTTTCCTTATTTGGGCATATATTTATAGTGTCTGCTAGCATGTGATTGGTCCAAAATCTATGCTGTAATTTCTAATAACTTTATTGATCTTTGCAATGCTGGGAAGAGCAGAGTGTTAATTAGCACGAGCGGAAATACGCATTCGCAGAAGGAATTTTAAAAACATTAAAACATAAAACCAAACAAACAGACACAGACACACACACAGTTTTGGGTAAATTTAGATACATATCTGTGTACTCACCACAGTTTGTGTGATCATTCAGCTGGACAGTCACAAAGTGGACAACATTAAGTTTCATTTGTTTGTGTGTTTGTTGAAATAAACAGGATTTTAGGATAGAAAACAAATAAGGACACTATTTAGCAACATGACAGTATTGTTTTTGCAAATAACACATTGTAAGCTTAACGTGTTAACGGATTTTGTGGCAAATAAATATTACATATTCCAACGCAAAAAAATAATTACACAATGGCCTTACAATAGCAAACCAAATGACAAAATTATTCAAAAAACAAAAGCATACTGTGGTTTTATTTTGATTAAAAAAGAGAATCTTAAAACACTATACCTGAAATATTCCGCAACAATGCTTGCCCTGACTTGGCTCCCCCTCCGTGTAACACTCCCCCCACCGAAGTGTCGGACAACCCCTGGCTCCTCATCAGGCAATTCCTCTGTCTGAGGAAGCTCTACGCTACTCCTTACCGCGATGTTGTGTAGTATAGCGCACAGGACCACTAGTTTACTTGCCATCTCCGGCGAATACATGATGTCGCCACCAGTGCGGTGGAGCACACGAAACCGCCCTTTAAGGACCCCAATTGTGCGCTCCACCAGCTGCCTAGTGGCAGTAAGCGCGGAGTTAAATGCCGTCTGTGGTCCTGGCCTGGGATTACGGTAAGGAGTCATGAGCCAGGGGGTGCAAGGATATCCACGGTCTCCTGTTTGATGAGAATAACAAATTAGAAAGAGTATATTTTTTTAAAATTAGTAATTTCAGGCCAAAAATAGTGGGCCAACTCACCCAATAACCACATGTCTGCTCGTTGCCTTGATCTTAATCTGTGCCATATCCCTGATTGTCTAATGACATACGCATCATGGGAGTTTCCGGGAAACTTTGCATTCAGGGAAAGGATCTGGAGGGATGGCCCACAAACAACCATTACATTCAGAGAATGAAACAGTTTCCTGTTTCTAAAAATTTCTTCATTATGTCTTGGTGGCTGAATAGCTACATGTGTGCCATCCACAACCCCAATAACATGTGGGAAGCGACTACCACCTTCCTCAAATTGCCGCTTCACCACATCTAGGGCACCAACATCCAAAGGCATAGCAATAAATTGCTTCACACGCTTTAGGAAAGCACGGCAGACACGCCGCAGGACCTTACTGAACTGGCCCTGCGACATGCCAGCCAGGTCTCCAACCACATGCTGATAAGAGCCTGTAGCCAAAAAATGTAACACAGCAAGGAATTGTGTCAATGGTGGTATTGCTGTAGGATACCGAATTGAAGACTCCAGATCACTCTCTATTATGGAGAGAGTGTCTAGGATTAGATGTGGTGGCAGCCTGTATCTACGCACAACAACATCATCTGGCATCCCAAAAAGTAGGACACGGGGTTGGAAAATTGGTGGCCTAGCACGCCTCCGTTGCCTTGGTTGATGAGGAGCCGGTTGTGGTTGTGGGGCTGGCGGTTGGGGTGGGAGTGCTGCCGTGGGTTGGGGAGGTAGGGCTTCTGCTGCGATAAACACTGACATCACACACTTTAAAAAAATATAACAGATATGTTGAATAAGACAAAAGCAAACCTCAAAAAATATACAACAAAACATTTATTAAAAAAGGGAGTGTCAACTTACTGCAGGAGCATAAGACATATTTTCTGTGTTCAATTCCGGATCAAAATGAAAATGTTAACAAAAAGGGTATAAAAAATATAAAAGTTAGAAAGCTACATATTTTAACAACATTTTAATATAAATATCAAAAAACAATATACTCAGAGCATCAAACACATCACAAACACCTTCAAACAAATAAAGCAAAATAGGCAAAAAAAACCTTACAACACAACAACCAAAGTTATCCCTTTAGTAGCTAGTACAGGCAAGAACAGCACTACTTTGCCCAACAATCCTTGAAATATATTTAACATTTCTTATCAAGATGGCAGACAAACATAAGCAAAACACTTTGAACAAACACAAACAGGCACCAACACAGGCCAAGGGCACTTACCTGCTCCAAAGAAAACAACAGTCAAATTAGTGTTCAAAATCACACTCTTTGAAAACAAAAAAAAGGGGTTACTTCACCCAGATAAATACACCTACAAGAGAACAAAAATGACATTAAAAACAACATAGAGACCATTAACACAAACAGGCACCAACACAGGCCAAGGGCACTTACCTGCTCCAAAGAAAACAACAGTCAAATTAGTGTTCAAAATCACACTCTTTGAAAACAAAAAAAAGGGGTTACTTCACCCAGATAAATACACCTACAAGAGAACAAAAATGACATTAAAAACAACATAGAGACCATTAACACAAACAGGCACCAACACAGGCCAAGGGCACTTACCTGCTCCAAAGAAAACAACAGTCAAATTAGTGTTCAAAATCACACTCTTTGAAAACAAAAAAAAGGGGTTACTTCACCCAGATAAATACACCTACAAGAGAACAAAAATGACATTAAAAACAACATAGAGACCATTAACACAAACAGGCACCAACACAGGCCAAGGGCACTTACCTGCTCCAAAGAAAACAACAGTCAAATTAGTGTTCAAAATCACACTCTTGGAAAACAAAAAAAATGGGTTACTTCACCCAGATAAATACACCTACAAGAGAACAAAAATGACATTAAAAACAACATACTAACATTAGTCCACACAACAGCAACACTGAAGCACAGGTTTAGTTTAAAAAATTGAGAAACCAAATATATATGTGTAAAAAATATTTACAAATAATCTTCAAAAATATAATTTTTAAAAAACATTAGGAACCAGACGAATGCACGAATACTCACAAATGGATTTTCGCAAAAATACTGCTATACCGTCTATATTCTAAACGCGAACAAACGGACAAATGTATGCTTGACAATTACTCACTCTGAAAAGCACAATAGCACCTTAACGCACAGCACAACAAAATCCAAACTGACAAATACAAACTCCAAACTACCAACACTCACAGCGTGCAAAGTAGGCCCTTAAATAAGCAGTGCAATCATTACCAAGATTAACACTGTACACCTGTGTGAATGAATGCCCCGCCCGTAGGTATAAATAAGCACACACCTCGGCGTACACACGTCATCGCAAACATGGCTTCTCATGAGGAAATAGCAGCAGAGATGGCCCGCATTGCAGAGCAGCAGATGGCATTGGCGAAAAAACGCCTAGAGTGCCAGAAACGGATGATGGAATACGCCTCTGCGGATTGTGAAGAGGCAGGACCTAGTACTCTGCAAATGTCTGCTTCTGAGCCCCAACAATTGAGTGGGGATACCCTGCCACACACACATACTGGACAAACTGAGGAGGAATCAGCATTAGCCACACAAACACAACAGACAGAAGCTGCTAGTGAGGAGGAAGATGGTGAGGAGCAGCAGGAAGAAACCTCACAGGCTACCTCCAGACGTAAGAAAAGACAGCCAGCATTCACTAAGAGGGAGTTGCGTGTCTTGGTCACGCAAGCCATGTCCAAAGTACATAGAGGCCCCAAAAACATGGGTGCTGCTACAAAAGATCGCATCTGGAGGGACATCACACATTCTGTGAATGAAGTTGGCTCTGTCGTCAGAACCTCGCAGGAAGTCAGACGACGGTAAGTGCATCTTGCCAGTCCTTTTTCGGTGCTAAGTTGTCTTAAAAATGTAGTGACATGTGATGTTATGTATAGCAAACAGAAGCAGAACATGTGTCCTAGATATTTACATACACAAATAATAATACTCTACTTTGCCCCTCTTTCACAATACATATGTAGGTGGGCCGACTTCAAATCCCGCCTGAAGGCAAAGAGGTCTGCGGAGTGGAATGCCTCAAGGGCTACAGGGGGAGGACCATCTGTCGCTGTGGAGTTTACAGACTTGGAGGAGATGGCGATGGCCTGTGTCAGTTATGAGGAGAGCCAAGGGGTGTCTAATATGGACACGGACCTGCCTGAGATCCTGACGGGACATGACTTGCCAGGTAAGTTTACAGATGTTATAGGGTTTATCTGCGCACTGAGATCCTCAGTGTGTGGACGAGCTGCTAACACTTGCAGGTGACCAGACTACAGATTGTGGAAACAGTTGAGTTACAGTGTAGCGCTCAGTCCTAACTTTTAGTTTTTAACTTAGGTTGAAGTGATATATTCTATGAGTGTGCTTGGTTTAGTTCAATGGGTGTTTTGGATATCTCCAATGGTATATTTTAATACTAAATAATTAAATCCCATAAATGAAATGTCCACATACAGATAATAAATGATAACGTAGGTTTATTATTGTCAATGTTACTAACGGTGAGAGTTATGAGTAACTCTTTGTCTTTATGTAGATTGAGTGTGTGTTGTAGCCTGCGGCGTCCCGCACGGCTGCTGACACTCGTTACTGTTCAAGTCCGTGTTGAAAATATATATAAAAAAGATATAGTGTGTGAAATAAAATAATATATATATATATATATAGCGAAAAAATGTCAAAAAACTGGAACAAAAACAAAAAGCAAAAACAAAAACAAAGCAAAACCCCAGTCGTGGGTTTCTTCACGGTTTGGGTGTCTGGGGTTAATCAGGAAAGCGTCGGTTGCTCCGGACTAGTCTTTCTCTCTAGACTCCGCTTCACATGGCGTGTCCTTGTTCAGACACGCCTGGAAGCCGGAGGGTTCGAGAGGCTGACCTGTCTAGGGTGAAGGGGAAACTCTGTCAGTGCTCTGCGGAGCGACTTCAGGAGTGACCCCCGCCGCATACGGAGACTCACCTTCAGTTTCCTTCTGTTCCCCCGTCGCACCTCGTCACCGACTTCTTCTCTTGGTTTCTCTTCTGTTGCTAGGCAGCGTGGTTGGTTTCCGGGTTTCCCCGATCACGTGACCGGGACTCTGCTCCGTAGTAAGCGCTTGTAGTGATCTTTGTCTGTTTCAGTATTCAGATAGCAGTGTTAGCTCCAATGCGTTTCAGCCTCTAGGGCCTTCCTCTGGGAGAAGTGGATGATTGGAATGGTGTTTTCCAAGTTTTTAAAGGCACATTAGTGTGACATCATAGGTCATGTGATTAAAGTTCCTGCTCGTCATTGGTCTCCTTATTCCTGACCAATGTGTTGCTGTCACATTAGCAAGATATGCTTTCTGTTAGTTTTAGTTTTAAAAGTCAGCAAGGTCTGTATGGATATTGCATTTGTGCAGAAAAAAGTTGCATTTATGCAGAAAAAGTTACTAACTTAAACATATGGACAATATTTTTTGTGACGTTTGGTGTAATTGGTGTATATGTTATGAGGATCATGTTCTGATCAGGGTTGTTTGATTATAGGTAAATTAAGGTATAATTGATGTAGTAGATGAAAGCTTTCTATGACAAAATGGAACAACATCCTGAATGAATGCTCAAAGAATCTAATTACACTACTTGTAGAGACAAACACATCAGAGCTAGAATCCATTGCCAAGACTATTGAAACACTAGATATCCAACTAGAGCCCTACAAACAGGAACAAGAATTTATCAATCTCTCTGAAATCACTGCACAAAGAATTCTAAGACGAGAGGGTGAACTAATAGAAACTAAAAAAAGAAAAATTCTCAGAGACAAATTTGGAGTTAGAAAACCACAGAAAGCCAACAATAAAATCTCAAAGCAAGGGAATGAAAAGTCTAGAGTCAATTTAAAACCCATCCCAAAAGGGAAAAACAACAGAACCCCAATCTACAAAAGACTCAACCTAACATACCAGCAGTACATGTCAAAAATTCACAAGACTGAAACAAACACTGAAATAGATGCAAATCTAGAACAGGACTCATCTATCTCCTCAACAGAAGCCGCAGAGTCATTAGTTTCATTTTCAATCTATGAGATAGAGGAAGATCCACAATACGAGGAAGTAGCAAGACTATCACTAGAGAAAGGGTGGGACAATCAGAACCAGGCAAGCACCTTTATCACAGAGAGGGTACACACAACCCTTAGAAAGATACCCATAGACCCACAGGTCACCAAGTCCCTGCAAGTACCACACGGACCAATAAAGTTGTCAGACCCAATTTCAAACAAACCACTAGAAGAACAGGATATAGAATCATGTGCATCAAACCAGTCTTTTTTAGGGGTCAGCCACCCAAAGGGACACGACAAGAACACCAACAGCACACCGACAAAAACAGGGAAACGAAAACTAGAAGAACAAGAAGGGGATGCAGGGGGGGAGAAAAGAACAAAGACAAACCACCTGTAGTGACAGAAGAATTGGGGAAAGGAATATTTAACCTTAGCGACACTATACTGACAAACAATGACTTAAAACTCCTAGACAAAGGCCTCAAATTCGCACCCACAGCCAAACTTGACAAATTTAACACCTACCTTGACCTCCATAAATTTGCTCGGAAACTAACCCTTAAGAAATACTATGCAACAACAACACCAGCCCCGGTTAGAAATCAAGGAGATACAGACAACATTAGACATAGCAAACTTAAACCACCATCCACATTCTACCCTAGTCATCTAAAAGGAACACAAATAGATGCATTCATTAAGATGATAGAAAGTGACATAGAGAAACTCAACACAAACAATCCCAAGAGTAACTTATCTAAACAGGAAAAGAGAGCACTACAAGAACTACAAGACAACCACTCATTGATCATAAAACCAGCCGATAAAGGGGGGGGTATAGTCATCCTCAACAAATCCCAATACATCAACGAGGCATACCGCATCTTAGGTGACACCAACACATACCGAAAACTAGGCGGAGACCCAACCACTACATTTCAGAAGGAACTAGACCACCATCTACAAAAGGGAGCAAATACTGGTATCCTCAACCAATCTGAACACCAATACATACAGACTCCCCACCCCATCATTCCAGTCTTCTATTACTTGCCAAAACTACATAAAGATCCACAAAACCCACCAGGAAGACCCATCATATCCGGCATTGGTTCATTAACTTCACACTTGTCAGAGTATATAGACACAAATCTACAACCATATGTACAGAAACAAAAATCATATTTACGAGACACAACACACATATTAAACAAAATTAAAGGATTAGAGTGGGACGAAGAAATGTGGCTTGTAACCTCAGATGTAACATCGCTATACACAGTGATAGACCACGATCAAGGGATCTCAAGTATCAAATACCATCTAGAAAAAGACGAGAACCTGCCAGACACACAGAGACAGTTTATCATTGATAGTATTTACTTCATACTCAAACACAACTACCTATGGTTTGAGGATGAATTCTACCTACAGATCAAGGGTACCGCGATGGGCACGAGATTCGCCCCCAGCTACGCCAATCTCTTTATGAGTTGGTGGGAAGACCATCACGTGTGGGGGAGCCCAGGGCTGAGGGCGAGTCTCGTGCTCTGGACACGCTACATAGATGACATATTTTTCATATGGCGAGGAGAGGAGGAAACACTAAAAGAATTCATCCAGTCAATGAACCAGAACACGAATAACCTACACTTCACAACCACCTATAGCAAGAACAATGTGAATTTCCTTGACCTAAACATCTTTTCAGAAAATGACCAACTACACACAAAAACCTTTAGGAAAACTGTTGACGTAAATAGTTATATCATATCCACCAGCGGACATCATCCCAACTGGCTTAAATCCATTCCAAAGGGACAATTTACAAGACTAAGGAGAAATTACTCAAAGAAAACGGACTACATGACCCAAGGCAGAGAAATGATGACAGAATTTAAAGAGAAACAATACAAAGAGGAATTGCTAGAGGAGGCATACGGTGCAGTGGGGGAAACAGACAGAAGCCATTTACTTCAGTATAAAAACAAGAAAGACAGGGAATACTCGGATCAGGTTCTATTTATCACGAACTACACACAACAAGCCAGAACCCTACAACACATCCTTAAAAAACACTGGCCACTTCTCATGGAAGATGAAATCCTGAACGACATACTAGACACAAAACCGAAAGTCATATTTAGAAAAGCACCTGATTTGAAGCAAAAACTGGTACACAGCTACATGAAACCAAACAAAATGACCCAATCCCATATTAATAATTCCAAACCTTTGTCAGGATTCTATTACTGTGGTACATGCATGGGATGCAAAAACAGCAAAATGCGCAGCACAAAACCAGCCACACAATTTAGCTCCACCAACACAAAAAGAACTTACAACATCAAAGAGAGGATAACTTGTAACAGTAAAGGTGTCGTCTACCTACTAGAGTGTGGATGCCCCAAACAATATGTAGGACGCACCATATGCCCCTTGAAAACAAGAATTAGTGAGCATATTCGGAACATCAAAAAGGGGCTAGAAGACCACAACCTATCAAAACATTTTAAGGACCATCATGACAGTAACCCATTATCCCTCAAATTCATAGGGATTCAGGAAATACACCCTAATTGGAGGGGAGGGGACTATAGCACAAAAATTAACACCATGGAATTAAGATGGATGTATGAGCTAAAGACACTAGCTAGCATGGGACTTAATCGTGACAATGAAGTGAAATCATTGATATGCAAAAAATAAAAAAGACCAAAATATTTTGATATAGGAATAAACATATCGATGTTTCTTTAAGGTACACAAACCACTTGCAGGGACGGGCCAGACGCACATATCCATTTGAAGTCCTATGCAAAATAATTACCTAGAAAGCTTTTATCTACTACATCAATTATACCTTAATTTACCTATAATCAAACAACCCTGATCAGAACATGATCCTCATAACATATACACCAATTACACCAAACGTCACAAAAAATATTGTCCATATGTTTAAGTTAGTAACTTTTTCTGCATAAATGCAACTTTTTTCTGCACAAATGCAATATCCATACAGACCTTGCTGACTTTTAAAACTAAAACTAACAGAAACCATATCTTGCTAATGTGACAGCAACACATTGGTCAGGAATAAGGAGACCAATGACGAGCAGGAACTTTAATCACATGACCTATGATGTCACACTAATGTGCCTTTAAAAACTTGGAAAACACCATTCCAATCATCCACTTCTCCCAGAGGAAGGCCCTAGAGGCTGAAACGCGTTGGAGCTAACACTGCTATCTGAATACTGAAACAGACAAAGATCACTACAAGCGCTTACTACGGAGCAGAGTCCCGGTCACGTGATCGGGGAAACCCGGAAACCAACCACGCTGCCTAGCAACAGAAGAGAAACCAAGAGAAGAAGTCGGTGACGAGGTGCGACGGGGGAACAGAAGGAAACTGAAGGTGAGTCTCCGTATGCGGCGGGGGTCACTCCTGAAGTCGCTCCGCAGAGCACTGACAGAGTTTCCCCTTCACCCTAGACAGGTCAGCCTCTCGAACCCTCCGGCTTCCAGGCGTGTCTGAACAAGGACACGCCATGTGAAGCGGAGTCTAGAGAGAAAGACTAGTCCGGAGCAACCGACGCTTTCCTGATTAACCCCAGACACCCAAACCGTGAAGAAACCCACGACTGGGGTTTTGCTTTGTTTTTGTTTTTGTTTTTGCTTTTTGTTTTTGTTCCAGTTTTTTGACATTTTTTCGCTATATATATATATATATATATATATTATTTTATTTCACACACTATATCTTTTTTATATATATTTTCAACACGGACTTGAACAGTAATGAGTGTCAGCAGCCGTGCGGGACGCCGCAGGCTACAACACACACTCAATCTACATAAAGACAAAGAGTTACTCATAACTCTCACCGTTAGTAACATTGACAATAATAAACCTACGTTATCATTTATTATCTGTATGTGGACATTTCATTTGTGGGATTTAATTATTTAGTATTAAAATATACCATTGGAGATATCCAAAACACCCATTGAACTAAACCAAGCACACTCATAGAATATATCACTTCAACCTAAGTTAAAAACTAAAAGTTAGGACTGAGCGCTACACTGTAACTCAACTGTTTCCACAATCTGTAGTCTGGTCACCTGCAAGTGGTAGCAGCTCGTCCACACACTGAGGATCTCAGTGCGCAGATAAACCCTATAACAGCCTTCTCTACCAAGTGACCATTATCTGCAGCAAGGGATCACATATGGGATTGATCGAAATAAGGAACACTAGAGATGATAGGGCCAGAACAGCCTTCCAGGCTTTAGTAATCCCCAACACACAAACAAATGACAAAAACACATTTTGCAACACCTTCCTTCAACTAGAAAAACTGATTAACAAAGAAACCAACCTATGGTGGGACACACATACACTTAACTGGTACCTCAAGAATGAACTGATCCCCAGAGGACTTAAACTGAAAAAAAAACCCACACACAACAGAGAAAATATACCCTTTATGACAAAATGGAACAACATCCTGAATGAATGCTCAAAGAATCTAACTACACTACTTGTAGAGACAAACACATCAGAGCTAGAATCCATTGCCAAGACTATTGAAACACTAGATATCCAACTAGAGCCCTACAAACAGGAACAAGAATTTATCAATCTCTCTGAAATCACTGCACAAAGAATTCTAAGACGAGAGGGTGAACTAATAGAAACTAAAAAAAGAAAAATTCTCAGAGACAAATTTGGAGTTAGAAAACCACAGAAAGCCAACAATAAAATCTCAAAGCAAGGGAATGAAAAGTCTAGAGTCAATTTAAAACCCATCCCAAAAGGGAAAAACAACAGAACCCCAATCTACAAAAGACTCAACCTAACATACCAGCAGTACATGTCAAAAATTCACAAGACTGAAACAAACACTGAAATAGATGCAAATCTAGAACAGGACTCATCTATCTCCTCAACAGAAGCCGCAGAGTCATTAGTTTCATTTTCAATCTATGAGATAGAGGAAGATCCACAATACGAGGAAGTAGCAAGACTATCACTAGAGAAAGGGTGGGACAATCAGAACCAGGCAAGCACCTTTATCACAGAGAGGGTACACACAACCCTTAGAAAGATACCCATAGACCCACAGGTCACCAAGTCCCTGCAAGTACCACACGGACCAATAAAGTTGTCAGACCCAATTTCAAACAAACCACTAGAAGAACAGGATATAGAATCATGTGCATCAAACCAGTCTTTTTTAGGGGTCAGCCACCCAAAGGGACACGACAAGAACACCAACAGCACACCGACAAAAACAGGGAAACGAAAACTAGAAGAACAAGAAGGGGATGCAGGGGGGGAGAAAAGAACAAAGACAAACCACCTGTAGTGACAGAAGAATTGGGGAAAGGAATATTTAACCTTAGCGACACTATACTGACAAACAATGACTTAAAACTCCTAGACAAAGGCCTCAAATTCGCACCCACAGCCAAACTTGACAAATTTAACACCTACCTTGACCTCCATAAATTTGCTCGGAAACTAACCCTTAAGAAATACTATGCAACAACAACACCAGCCCCGGTTAGAAATCAAGGAGATACAGACAACATTAGACATAGCAAACTTAAACCACCATCCACATTCTACCCTAGTCATCTAAAAGGAACACAAATAGATGCATTCATTAAGATGGTAGAAAGTGACATAGAGAAACTCAACACAAACAATCCCAAGAGTAACTTATCTAAACAGGAAAAGAGAGCACTACAAGAACTACAAGACAACCACTCATTGATCATAAAACCAGCCGATAAAGGGGGGGTATAGTCATCCTCAACAAATCCCAATACATCAACGAGGCATACCGCATCTTAGGTGACACCAACACATACCGAAAACTAGGCGGAGACCCAACCACTACATTTCAGAAGGAACTAGACCACCATCTACAAAAGGGAGCAAATACTGGTATCCTCAACCAATCTGAACACCAATACATACAGACTCCCCACCCCATCATTCCAGTCTTCTATTACTTGCCAAAACTACATAAAGATCCACAAAACCCACCAGGAAGACCCATCATATCCGGCATTGGTTCATTAACTTCACACTTGTCAGAGTATATAGACACAAATCTACAACCATATGTACAGAAACAAAAATCATATTTACGAGACACAACACACATATTAAACAAAATTAAAGGATTAGAGTGGGACGAAGAAATGTGGCTTGTAACCTCAGATGTAACATCGCTATACACAGTGATAGACCACGATCAAGGGATCTCAAGTATCAAATACCATCTAGAAAAAGACGAGAACCTGCCAGACACACAGAGACAGTTTATCATTGATAGTATTTACTTCATACTCAAACACAACTACCTATGGTTTGAGGATGAATTCTACCTACAGATCAAGGGTACCGCGATGGGCACGAGATTCGCCCCCAGCTACGCCAATCTCTTTATGAGTTGGTGGGAAGACCATCACGTGTGGGGGAGCCCAGGGCTGAGGGCGAGTCTCGTGCTCTGGACACGCTACATAGATGACATATTTTTCATATGGCGAGGAGAGGAGGAAACACTAAAAGAATTCATCCAGTCAATGAACCAGAACACGAATAACCTACACTTCACAACCACCTATAGCAAGAACAATGTGAATTTCCTTGACCTAAACATCTTTTCAGAAAATGACCAACTACACACAAAAACCTTTAGGAAAACTGTTGACGTAAATAGTTATATCATATCCACCAGCGGACATCATCCCAACTGGCTTAAATCCATTCCAAAGGGACAATTTACAAGACTAAGGAGAAATTGCTCAAAGAAAACGGACTACATGACCCAAGGCAGAGAAATGATGACAGAATTTAAAGAGAAACAATACAAAGAGGAATTGCTAGAGGAGGCATACTGTGCAGTGGGGGAAACAGACAGAAGCCATTTACTTCAGTATAAAAACAAGAAAGACAGGGAATACTCGGATCAGGTTCTATTTATCACGAACTACACACAACAAGCCAGAACCCTACAACACATCCTTAAAAAACACTGGCCACTTCTCATGGAAGATGAAATCCTGAACGACATACTAGACACAAAACCGAAAGTCATATTTAGAAAAGCACCTGATTTGAAGCAAAAACTGGTACACAGCTACATGAAACCAAACAAAATGACCCAATCCCATATTAATAATTCCAAACCTTTGTCAGGATTCTATTACTGTGGTACATGCATGGGATGCAAAAACAGCAAAATGCGCAGCACAAAACCAGCCACACAATTTAGCTCCACCAATACAAAAAGAACTTACAACATCAAAGAGAGGATAACTTGTAACAGTAAAGGTGTCGTCTACCTACTAGAGTGTGGATGCCCCAAACAATATGTAGGACGCACCATACGCCCCTTGAAAACAAGAATTAGTGAGCATATTCGGAACATCAAAAAGGGGCTAGAAGACCACAACCTATCAAAACATTTTAAGGACCATCATGACAGTAACCCATTATCCCTCAAATTCATAGGGATTCAGGAAATACACCCTAATTGGAGGGGAGGGGACTATAGCACAAAAATTAACACCATGGAATTAAGATGGATGTATGAGCTAAAGACACTAGCTAGCATGGGACTTAATCGTGACAATGAAGTGAAATCATTGATATGCAAAAAATAAAAAAGACCAAAATATTTTGATATAGGAATAAACATATCGATGTTTCTTTAAGGTACACAAACCACTTGCAGGGACGGGCCAGACGCACATATCCATTTGAAGTCCTATGCAAAATAATTACCTAGAAAGCTTTTATCTACTACATCAATTATACCTTAATTTACCTATAATCAAACAACCCTGATCAGAACATGATCCTCATAACATATACACCAATTACACCAAACGTCACAAAAAATATTGTCCATATGTTTAAGTTAGTAACTTTTTCTGCATAAATGCAACTTTTTTCTGCACAAATGCAATATCCATACAGACCTTGCTGACTTTTAAAACTAAAACTAACAGAAAGCATATCTTGCTAATGTGACAGCAACACATTGGTCAGGAATAAGGAGACCAATGATGAGCAGGAACTTTAATCACATGACCTATGATGTCACACTAATGTGCCTTTAAAAACTTGGAAAACACCATTCCAATCATCCACTTCTCCCAGAGGAAGGCCCTAGAGGCTGAAACGCGTTGGAGCTAACACTGCTATCTGAATACTGAAACAGACAAAGATCACTACAAGCGCTTACTACGGAGCAGAGTCCCGGTCACGTGATCGGGGAAACCCGGAAACCAACCATGCTGCCTAGCAACAGAAGAGAAACCAAGAGAAGAAGTCGGTGACGAGGTGCGACGGGGGAACAGAAGGAAACTGAAGGTGAGTCTCCGTATGCGGCGGGGGTCACTCCTGAAGTCGCTCCGCAGAGCACTGACAGAGTTTCCCCTTCACCCTAGACAGGTCAGCCTCTCGAACCCTCCGGCTTCCAGGCGTGTCTGAACAAGGACACGCCATGTGAAGCGGAGTCTAGAGAGAAAGACTAGTCCGGAGCAACCGACGCTTTCCTGATTAACCCCAGACACCCAAACCGTGAAGAAACCCACGACTGGGGTTTTGCTTTGTTTTTGTTTTTGTTTTTGCTTTTTGTTTTTGTTCCAGTTTTTTGACATTTTTTCGCTATATATATATATATATATATATTATTTTATTTCACACACTATATCTTTTTTATATATATTTTCAACACGGACTTGAACAGTAACGAGTGTCAGCAGCCGTGCGGGACGCCGCAGGCTACAACACACACTCAATCTACATAAAGACAAAGAGTTACTCATAACTCTCACCGTTAGTAACATTGACAATAATAAACCTACGTTATCATTTATTATCTGTATGTGGACATTTCATTTGTGGGATTTAATTATTTAGTATTAAAATATACCATTGGAGATATCCAAAACACCCATTGAACTAAACCAAGCACACTCATAGAATATATCACTTCAACCTAAGTTAAAAACTAAAAGTTAGGACTGAGCGCTACACTGTAACTCAAAAGTTTACAGATGTATTTGTCTGCAATTTAAACAGTATTTATAAACTTAAATCTAATTTTTTATTGTACTCTTTTCCCACACATTCTTCTATTTGCTTGCCACTAAACACAGCACAGGGGGATGATCAGTTTGAGTCACAGGAGGGTTATGTGGCTGAGGCTGAGGTGGAGGGACCTAGTGGGTCTGGCAGTGTGGGGACACAAATCCCACCTCTGCAGGTTCCTACTGGCCCCCCCCACCCAACCCTCTGCTATCCCGGAGATCCTGCTTGAAATCGCTAGGTATGGTGAGAGCCTAAATGCGTTTCAAGACGGGATCCTCCGGGAGGTAAGCCAGATAGCTGTCCGGCTCACTGAGCACCGAACCAGTGTTGAGCAAGGTGTTGCTCAACTCTGCCAAGGTCTGGCAGAGATCAGGCAGGGCCAAGAACAACTTGCCTCCTCATTCCAAACCCTTGCAAATAACATCTTGCAAGGGCTCCAGGCCATCGCTGTCTCCCTTGCCCACAGTGGCAGAGAGCCACCCACATCGGCTCCCTCCCCTGCCCCTGCCCAGGAAGAACAGGCCACTGGGCAGGCCCAACGAAGGTCGCTCCGCAGACCAAGTCAAGAAGAACAGCCTCAGGCGGGGAGAAAAAAAAGAAAGTGATGTCTCTCCAGATGGCCAGCACCCATGTTTTTGATGTTGCCTCTATGTTATTTTGGAGTTGGCTTGTGTGGCCAGAATGGATAACTCCCTCTTAGTGAAATGTATTATTTATGTTTGGAGGTATTGTAGCCTGTGAGTTTTTGGGTATAAACACCTGAGCCATCTTCCTCTTACTAGTGTGCTATGTATTGTTGTGTTTGTGTGGTGGATCCTAATTCTTTCTCAGTTGTGTCAAAATGTTTGTGTGGCAGGGTGTGTAATATGTATTATTTATGATTACAAATTATAATTTAGTCAGAAGCTGATTTTTGCAGAGTACTAAGTTCTGCTCTATCATTTGTGTCAGTGCCATATGCTTGCTGCTTGGTCCATCTCTGCCTGTGAGACTCACGTGTATCCATGTTTTCATGTTGTTAAATCTTACTACATTAATAAAAAAAAAAAATAATTGTGCTATTTCTTCAAGGTAATGCATCAGGTAAATGTTAGTTCCAGAAAAATTAGGTCAGCATATAGACACTTGTGGACCAATCTGCAATTTCGCCAACAAAATTGCATCATCCAACAAATACAGGTATGCTTTGCACCACACTTTAATGTCCATATTAAGTAAACTGACACAACACTTTTTAGATTTATGTATTGATCAACAGGACATCATTTAAAACATTGTCAAATATTATAAACCCAAAATAATGTTACATTTCTGACAAAATGAAAGAGTATGCTGCATTATTTGGTTGTCGGTTTCTTTAGCAAAAATGTTGCAGCTTTACATTTAAATTTTTATTTCACTTGTTTGTATTTGTTATTCTTACAAACATTTTTAAGAAAAAAAAAAAGGTTACACACCAACAATAACACTACAAACAACCTTATTTGGCAGTGTGTGTGATTTATATGTGAGTAGAATAAACATGTAATGTGGGTTCAGACAATTGCTATTTGCTAACTTTCATCTGCGCAGTAATTAGCTAGTAATTGTCCATCAGATGAATGTGCTCTCCAATTAACAGCTAATTACTGCATACACACTTGGTAACAGTACTTCGCAAATGTAGAGTAACTGCAGACCTACTCGGCTGCTGCGTGAAGGTTGCTACGGTTTCCTATGTTAGATTTAACAGCGACAAGGTATAATTGCGAAAAACACGCCCATTGCGAGTTGCATACTGCCACACTGTACGCCCACTTTCACGCCCATGTCGGAGCATTGCGAAGTCTCGCCTCCGCCACGCCTCCGCCACTCCTCGTTTTCGTTTGCCAGTTACGTGTTGGTTTAAAATTGGCAGTTTTGCACTAATGTCGTACGTATGTACTCGCGCATGCGTATTTACGCTTTTGCGCATGCGCAGACACTTAGTTTTCGTACATTTGCGATGCGATGAATCTTAGCGATCAACTCGGAATGAGGGCCATTGTCCATAAAAGTCCAGATTTTGGCCCTATCTATTTTCTTTCAGAAGCAATTGGCTTCTCTCCCTGAGTCCCTGACATTCTTGAAAGGTGTTCTGCACATCCAACCCCCCACAGCACCTTGGGATCTCAATTTGGTGCTCTGCAGTTCCTCCAATCAGACTGGTTTGAACCGTTACAGGAGGTAGACGTAAAGTATCTTACGTCACACTGTTGGCCTTGGCTTCAGCAAGACGTGTGTCAGAACTGGGGGCGTTGTCTCACAAGAGCCCCTACTTGATTTTCCGTGAGGACAAAGCTAAACTCAGGAATCGTCAGCAATTTCTTCCGAAGGTGGTGTCCGCGTTTCACATCAACCAACCTATTGTGGTTCTGGTTGTTACGGACACCTTGGCTACTTCAAAGTCTTTAGATGTTGTGAGGGCTTTGAAGCTATATGTGAAGCAAACTGCTCGTCTCAGGAAATCAGACTCGTTGTTCGTTCTCTATGATCCCAATAAGATTGGGTGTCCTGCTTCAAAGCAGTCTTTTGCGCACTGGATCAGGCTTACTGTCTAGCATGCTTATTTAACGGCAGGTTTGCCTATTTCAAAATCTGTACATGACCACTCTACTATGTCGGTGGGTTCCTCTTGGGCGGCTGCCCGGGGTGTCTTGGCTTTACAGCTCTGACGAGCAGCTACTTGGCCAGGTATGAACACGTTTGCTAAGTTTTACAAGTTCAATACTTTGGCTTCTGAGGACCTTCAGTTTGGTCAGTCAGTTCTGCAGGAATCTCAGCACTCTCCCACCCGGTTTGGGAACTTTGGTACCTCCCCATGGTTCTAAATGGATTCCCAGTATCCCCTAAAACGTAAGAGAAAATAGGATTTCTCTTATGTCCTAAAGGATGCTGGGGTCCACATTAGTACCATGGGGTATAGACGGGTCCACTAGGAGCCACTGGCACTTTAAGAGATTTATAGTGTGGGCTGGCTCCTCCCTCTATGCCCCTCCTACTAGACTCAGTTTAGAAAATATGCCCGGAGGAGCCGGTCACAGCTAGGGGAGCTCCATAGGAGTTTTTCTAGTTTTATATTTTTCATTAGAGTTTAGGCACAGGGAGGCTGCTGGCAACAGGGACTTAGGGGGGAGTAGTGTCCAACCCTGAGAGGTTAATGGCCACTATCTCCGCTGACAGTACACTGAGCTCCTGAGAGTGATGGTCATTAGCCGCCCGAGGCGACCGCTCACTCTCGCAGCATGCCGCCATCCCCTAACAGAGCCAGAAGATTCCGGTGGCGAGTGAATCACCGGCGACCCGACAAGCGGGGAGCCGGTGTGAATGTCGGCAACAGGGTAGGAGCGCAGTACTAACCGCGCTCCGGAGAGCTCAGCGGTACACAGTGTGGCGCTATGAGGGGCGCCCTGAGCCAGCGCAAATACTCTACACTGGTCACTTAAGGCTATCAGGGACCTCGTTAACACTGCTAACAAAATCCTCAGGCCAGTATAATCTTTTGAAAATGCGGGAAGAGACGCCATTTCCAGGGGGCGGAGATTCTCCTCAGAGCGGACCCAGCAGCATTCAGCGCCATTTTCTCCCTGCAGATGCAGCTCCAGAGACACTGAAAGGGAGTGCTGTCCTTCCACACGACTCCAGCTATCCTGTGCGGTACCAGGGGGTTGTAGAAGGGGGGGGAGGCTGTGTATTATCTGTGTAATCTATTAAGGTACACAGTTAGCGCCAGGTTAGTTTTACTACCTAATTGAGCGCTGTGTGTGTGCTGGCTCCAAGCTCTGTGTTTCTCTGAAGGTACTTGGGGGGAAACTGTGTTTGACATTTTCCTGTGTGAGTGTGGTGTATGTTTTCTCACATAGCCATGTCCAGGGACTCCGTGTCTTATGCTGCAGAGGACATTTCAACCCCAGAAGAATCCATTCCATGTACCCAGGAATGTAATGTATTGTCTCAGATTCCTATTACTGAGCCAGAATGGTTGACTTCTATTAAGGGAATGATCTCTCAGCTTTCTACTAGGGTAGCTCATACTGAGACTGAAACTCAGGTTTTAAAGAATTCTATGGCAGTTTGGTCAGGTTCTGTTCCTATTCCTTCTAAACCCCCTAGCATATACCCGAAGAAACGTGTACTTGCCCAGATTATGCAAGATGACACGGATACCGACTCTGACACGGCAGACGGTGACGGGGATGTGCTGAGGGGGGCAGCATCCCTGGCTAAGGGGGTGCAGCTCATGATTGAGGCCATTAGAGATGTGTTAAACATTACTGACACAGCACCTGAGCAGGTTGAGGAGACTTACTTCACAGACAATAAGAAAGCCTTGTTAATCTTCCCTGCGTCTAAAGAATTAAATGCTTTATTTGAAAAATCCTGGGAAACCCCGGAGAAAAAATTCCAGATCCCCAGGAGAGTTCTGGTTGCTTTTCCCTTCCCTGAGGAGGATAGAAAAAGATGGGAAAACCTACCCATAGTTGATGCATCTGTTTCCAGATTGTCTAAATAGGTGGTTTTACCTGTCCCTGGATCTACCGCGTTAAAAGAACCGGCTGATCGTAAGATTGACACTATGCTCAAATCCATATACACTGCTTCAGGGGTGGCGTTAAGGCCTACTATTGCCTGTGCATGGATCTAAAAAGCTATAGTAAAGTGGTCAGGCACGTTACTAGACGACTTATATACAATGGATAGAAGTGACATTGAAATGTTTTTACGTAACATACAGGATTCTGCCGGGTTCATGGTGGAATCTATGTAGGACCTGGATATGCTGAATGCAAGGATACCTTCCATTTCTGTCTCAGCTCGCAGGGGATTCTGGCTATGCCAATGGTCGGCAGATGCAGAATCAAGGAAAGGTGAGGAGAACCTACCCTACACAGGTCAGGCTCTATTTGGGGAAGCGTTGGATGCTCAGATTTCCGCAGCAACCGTGGGTAATTCACCTTTTCTTCCCTCAGCTACGCCTTCTATGAAGAAACCCCTTTCTTCATCTGCATCGCAGTCCTTTCGGTCCGCTAAGACAAAAAAGTCCAAGCCTCCTACCACCTTCTTTAGAGGTGGGCATGTAAAATCCAGAAAGCCTGCACCTGCAGGCTCCCAGGACCAGAAGCCTGCTTCTGATCCCTCAAAATCCTCAGCATGATGGTGGACCGCACAGCCTGGAGGATGGACTGGTGGGAGCGAGGCTCAAATGTTTCAGCCACGTCTGGGTGTCCTCCGGCCTGGATCCCTGGGTACTGGATATTGTGTCCCAGTGGTACAGACTGGAGTTTCAAGAACTCCCGCCTCACTGGTTCTTCAAATCAGGCTTGCCAGCTCTACTGACAGACAAGGCTATCCTACAGGAAGCCATCCAAAAATTGGAAAAGTCAGAGGTCATTGTTCCAGTTCCACCTCATATGCAACACATGGGTTACTATTCAAACCTTTTTGTGGTACCGAAACCGGATGGTTTGGTCAGACCGATTTTGAACTTGAAATAGTTAAACCCTTATCTGAGGGAGTTCAAGTTCAAAAGGGAGTCTCTGAGAGCGATGCTCTCAGGTCTGGAGGAGGGAGAGTTTCTGATATCCCTGGATATCAAGGATGCGTACCTCCACATTACGATTTGGCTGCCGCACCAGGTTTATCTCAGATTTGCACTGTTAGACAGTCACTATCAGTTCCAGGCACTACCATTCGGTCTCTCCACGGCACCGAGGGTATTCACCAAGGTGATGGCAGAGCTGATGGGTCTCCTCCATCGCCAAAAGCAAGGATTTCACTCCTCTAGTGGCTGCAAATACCTCACCTTCTGGAGGGCCACAGGTTCGGGATTCAGGACTGGATCCTTCTAACCACGTATGCAAGTCTCCAGGGATGGGGCGCAGTCACTCAAGGGGAAACCTTCCAAGGAAGGTGGTCAAGTCTGGAATCCAGTCTTCCAATAAACAGTCTGGAACTAAGAGTCGTGTACAACGGTCTTCTCCAAGCAGCTCATCTTCTGTGAGATCGAACCATTCAAGTATAGTTGGACAATGTAACGACGGTGGCCTACATAAACCGACAGGGTGGAACGAAGAGCAGAGCTGCAATGTCAGCGGTAACAAGAATCATCCTCTGGGCAGAAAAACACACACTGGCGCTGTCGGCAATTTTCATTCCGGGAGTAGACAACTGGGAAGCGGTGTACGTGTTTCCTCCACTTCCACTCATACCAAGGATTCTAAAGCTCATAAGGAGAACAAGAGTTCAGGCAATCCTCATTACTCCGGACTGGCCAAGAAGGGCTTGGTACGCGGATCTTCTGGGTCTACTGCTGGACGATCCGAGGCCTCTTCCTCTTCGGGAGGACCTACAACAACAGGGGCCGTTCACTTATCAAGACTTAACGCGGCTACGTTTGACGGCATGGAGGTTGAACGCCAGATATTAGCTCGGAAGGGCATTTAAAATAAGGTTATTCCTACCCTGATACAGGCTAGGAAAGGAGTAACATCTAAACATTACCATCGCATTTGGAAGAAGTATATATCTTGGTGTGAATCCAAGAGGTTTCCTACGGTGGAGTTTCAACTGGGACGGATTCTCCTCTTCCTGCAAGCAGGTGTGGATATGGGCCTTAGGTTGGGATACATAAAGGTCCAGATTTCGGACTTATCCATTTTCTTCCAGAAACAGCTGGCTTCCCTCCCTGAGGTTCAGACTTTTTTGAAAGGGGTTCTGCACATACATCCTCCCTTTGTGCCGCCTACGGCACCCTGGGATCTTAATGTGGTGTTGCAGTTCCTCCTATCGGATTGGATCGAACTTCTACAGGAGGTTGAGGTCAAGTTTCTCACGTGGAAGGCTGTCACTCTGTTGGCTTTAGCTTCTGCTAGACGTGTGTCAGAGCTGGGGGCTTTGTCTTGTAAAAGCCCCTTCTTGATCTTCCATGAAGATAGAGCTGAGCTCCGGACATGTTAGCAGTTCCTTCCAAAGTTTGTATCGGCTTTTCATATCAACCAACCTATTGTTGGGCCAGTTGCTACTGACTCCTCAATTCCTTCAAAGTCCTTGGATGTTGTAAGGGTGCTTAAAATATATGTGAAGAGGACTGCTCGTCACACAAAATCGGACTCTCTGTTTGTCCTGTATGATCCCAAGAAACGTGGGTGTCCTGCTTCTAAGCAGACGTGGATTAGGTATACTATCCAGCATGCGTATTCTACGGCAGGATTGCCGTGTCCAAAATCTGTTAAGGCTCACTCTACTCATAAGGTGGGTTCTTCCTGGGCGGCTGCCCGGGGTGTCTCGGCTTTACAGCTTTGCCAAGCAGGTACTTGGTCTGGGCCGAACACGTTTGCAAAATTCTACAGGTTCGATACTTTGGCCTCTGAGGACCTTAAGTTTGGTCAATCAGTTCTGCAGGAGCCTCCATGCTCTCCCTCCCGTTCTGGGAGCTTTGGTACATCCCCATGGTACTAATGTGGACCCCAGCATCTTCTGGGACGTAAGAGAAAATAGGATTTTAATTACCTACCGGTAAATCCTTTTATCGTTGTCCATAGAGGATACTGGGTGCTTGCCCAGCGCTTCGTTATCCTGCAGTGGTTACTGTTAGGCGCCGGGGTCCGCTTGATGGTCTGCACGGCCCGGCGCCTAGCAACTAGAGACGCCGTGCACGTACAGCCGCCGGCTCCCTAGCAACGCTAGACGCCGGGCACGCTGAGCCGCACGGACCCTAGCAACGGGGACGCCACTGGCGGACCGCGTTCCCCGTTGCTAGGCTTTAGGAAATTAAGATATTCACCTGCTCTCTGGTCGTGCAGCAAGGCAGCTGCACGGCATTTATTCTAATCAGCCTTTAGCAGCTGATTGGAGGACTCCTTGTTAAATACACTCCCAGGGCTTCTCACAGACGCCGGTAATAGCTTCCTGCATGCTGCCTTTGTTTGCTGAGAGTCTGTTTCCAGTCCTGCTGTATCCGGTCATTCCAGTCCTCAGAAGTCCGGTATTCGGGAGTTGTCATCTCATCCCAAGAGGTCGTTTGGTTCCCTGGAGTCCTGACTGATCACCGTTTTATATCCAGTGGTGTTCGTGAGTTGCGGCTCTGCCGTGTGTTGCGGCTCAGCCGCTTTACCTTTTATATTTTGTGTTTGGAGCATTTGCGGAGGGTTCCGCTTCCACAAGTCCTCTCTGGTACTCGGCGGTGCCGGGTAGGAGAATTGGACAAGTGGATATTTTGGTTGTCCTTTTCCCTGGCGGTTTCTCCGCACATATTATAGTTTTGAGTTTGCTTAGCCCCTGGCCTGGTTGTTTAGTTAGAGGGCCTCTTGTTATCACCCTGTCTCGGGTTTCCATTTGTCTCTCATTAAGACCGGGGGGCATCGAAGTTAGGCAGACATAATCCGCCCTTCAAACGCGGCTGCCAAGGGCTCAAGAAACCATAGTCTCGCAGGGGATTTCTGACAACACGGGTGAGACAACAGAGTTAGGGCGCCAGGGGCTATTTTCCTGTCCTGCTCCCTTCCCCAGCATTCCGTTCCAGTGCTCCGGTCCTTGCCATAAGATCTCCTCTGACCAGAGTGCTGGAATCATAACATTATTACCGGCCATACCAAAACTTAAAATTAAACGGGGTTTAATTTTTTCTCATTCAGTTTTGTGAGAGTTTATCGGCCGCATGAATCCAACAGGTTTAGGGCCAAATCCTGGTCAGCTCTTAGTCAGCCAGATTCAAGAACTTACTCAGATGGTTCAGGATCTTTCTCTTCGGGTGAAGTCGCAGGAAGATCTTTTGCGAGCTTCCCCAAGGGTAGTCCCTGAACCAAAGATGCATTTGCCTGACCGTTTTTCTGGTGATAGAAAAGAGTTTTTTAATTTTAAAGAATCCTGTAAACTTTATTTTCGTTTAAGACCGACTTCCTCGGGTACTGAATCTCAGCGGGTCGGGTTTATTATTTCTTTGCTCCAGGGGGATCCTCAGACCTGGGCATTTGGTTTAAGAGCAGAGGATCCGGCATTGTTGTCAGTTGACGCTTTTTTTGAGTCTTTAGGGCTCTTGTATGATGACCCTGATAGAGAGGCGTCCGCTGAAAGTCAGTTGCGCGCTCTCAGACAGGGTAGAAATCCTGCGGAGGTTTATTGTACGGAGTTTCGCCGTTGGTCGAACGACTGTGGCTGGAATGACCCAGCCCTGCGCAGTCAGTTTCGCCTCGGCTTATCAGAGTCTATAAAAGACAGTCTCCTTCAGTACCCCGCTCCTGAGACTCTCGATATACTCATGGAGCTTTCTATTAAGATTGATCGTCGTCTCAGAGAGCGGAGGGCTGAAAAAGGAGCACCTGTAAGGTCAAGTCCGTGTGTATATTCCATTCCTGAAGACGTAGAGGAGCCCATGCAGATGGGTCTCTCCCGGCTGTCTCCAGAAGAAAGAGCCAGAAGGCAAAATTCTGGTCTTTGTCTGTACTGTGGGGGTAAGGGACATTTTGCTCGTAATTGTCCGAACAAGTCGGGAAATGCTTTGACCAGGTGAATTGTGAGGGGGTTCACCTAGGTCTGCAGCTTATCTCCTCGAATAACTCCCTTTTAGTCCCAGTTAAAGTTTCCTTTGGCAGCCTCAGTTCTTCGGTGTCGGATTTTGTTGACAGTGGAGCTGCAGGAAACTTTATGGATTTAACTTGGGCTAAGGCCTTAGGCATTCCTCAGTTACCTTTGGGTAGGTGTGTCACCATGCATGGCTTAGATGGGAGTCCGCTGTCTAATGGGATTATTTCTCTCCGTACACCCCCTGTACTACTTACAGTAGGAGCTCTATATTCCGAGAAAATTGAGTTCTTTCTTACACATTGCCCAGCAGTTCCAGTTGTTCTGGGTCACCCTTGGCTGGCCTTTCATAATCCCACCATTGATTGGCGGTCGGGGGAGATTTCACATTGGGGTACTTTTTGTGATAAGGAATGTATCACGTTTCCAGTCAGAGTAGCAGCTATCATTCCAGAACTCATTCCGGTGGAATACCAGGAGTTTGCTGATGTTTTCTCCAAAGGCAATGCAGACATTCTGCCTCCCCATCGGCCTTATGATTGTGCTATTGAGTTAATTCCTGGTGCCGCATTGCCAAAGGGAAGATTATATGCATTATCCGGGCCAGAAACTGCGGCTATGAATGATTATGTAAAGGAGAGCCTTCAGAAAGGATTTATTAGACCATCAAAATCTCCTTTAAGTGCAGGCTTCTTCTTTGTGGAGAAAAAGGATGGCTCGCTTAGACCTTGCATTGATTTTAGAGCCCTGAATAAGATCTCAGTTAAAAACACCTATCCTTTGCCGTTGATTTCTGTACTCTTTGATCAGTTACGTTCTGCTGTGATTTTTTCTAAAATTGACCTTAGAGGAGCGTACAACCTCATCCGAATTAAATCTGGAGATGAGTGGAAAACGGCCTTCAGTACTCAGTCGGGTCACTACGAATACCTGGTGATGCCGTTCGGCCTGTCCAATGCTCCGGCAGTTTTTCAAGACCTCATTAACGATGTGCTCCGTGACTTCCTAGGGAAATTTGTGGTCGTTTACTTAGACGACATCCTGATTTTTTCTGAATCAATGGAACAACATGTTACCCAGGTGCGTCTGGTTCTTCAAAAGTTACGTGAGAATCATTTATATGCCAAGCTGGAGAAGTGTGAGTTTCATGTCACGGAAGTATCTTTTTTAGGGTACATAATTTCCCCTCAGGGATTTTCCATGGAACCAAAGAAACTCCAGGCCATCCTTAGTTGGGCGCAACCCACCAATTGAAAAGCAATTCAGCGCTTTTTAGGGTTTGCGAATTATTATAGGAGGTTCATTCATTCTTTTTCTGACCTGGTTGCTCCCATTGTAGCTCTGACAAAGAAAGGAGCGGATCCTACCAACTGGTCGCGTGAAGCTGAGTTGTCCTTCCGGGCCTTGAAACAAGCCTTTGTCTCGGCTCCAGTCCTCAGACATCCTAATCCGGAATTGCCCTTTGTGGTGGAGGTTGATGCCTCGGAGGTTGGAGTGGGGGCTATCCTTTCTCAAAAGGATCCGGAGTCTCTGGAGTTACATCCTTGTGCCTTTATGTCCAGGAAATTCTCCTCCGCTGAATCCAACTATGACGTTGGTAATCGGGAGTTACTGGCGGTAAAGTGGGCTTTCGAGGAGTGGAGGCATTGGCTGGAGGGAGCAAAACATACTATTTCGGTATTGACTGACCATAAGAACCTGCAATACATTGAATCGGCTAAGCGGCTTAATGCCCGGCAGGCACGTTTGGCATTATTTTTTACGCGTTTCAAATTTATAATCACTTTCAGGCCTGGTTCCAAGAATACTAAGGCTGATGCCCTGTCACGTAGCTTTCTTCCGGTTCACAATAACAATCCTGTTACCCCCATACTTCCATCTTCGGTCATCTGGGCGGGCCTCACACAAGATTTATTTACCCAGTTAAAACAGCTTCAACACCAAGCTCCTAGAATTACTCCTGCTGGTCGTCTTTACGTCCCTGAGTTTTTGAGAGCTACTGTTTTAACGGAATTCCATGATAACAAAGTTTCAGGGCATCCAGGAGTCTCTAAGACATTGGAGTTAGTCTCTCGCTCAGTATGGTGGCCTGGTCTTTCTAAAGACGTCAAGGAATTTGTTTATTCATGTCAGGTTTGTGCACAGCATAAGGTTCCCCGTTCCTTGCCCATCGGGCAACTTATGCCCTTAAATGTTCCTCTCAGGCCGTGGTCTCATATTTCCATGGATTTTGTGGTTGACCTTCCCCTTTCAGCCGGATTCCGAGTCATATGGGTGGTAGTGGACCGTTTTAGTAAAATGGCTCATTTTATTGCTTTTCCCCGATTGCCTTCTGCCCAAGGGTTGGCAGTTTTGTTTCTCCGCCATGTATTCAGGCTTCATGGGTTGCCTACTGATATTGTTTCTGATCGGGGTCCACAATTCATCACACAATTCTGGAAATGTTTTTGTGCCTCATTGAAGATGAAATTGTCGTTAACATCCGGTTACCACCCACAATCCAACGGGAAACCGAACGAGTTAACCAATCATTGAAACAATATTTGCGCTTGTATTCAGCCAAACTCCAGAATGATTGGTCCGAGTTTCTTCCGTTGGCTGAATTTGCTTACAATAATTCTTGTCATTCCTCCACTAAAGAGTCTCCATTCTTTTCAGTTTTTGGTTTTCACCCCAGAGCTAATTCTTTTTTTCATCATTCCTCAGTCTCCTCGCTTACCTTAACCTCCCATCTCAGAGCCATTTGGAAAAAGGTGCACCTTGCTCTCAGAAAAGCGGCCTTTCGAGAGAAGAAATTTTCTGACAGGCTCCGACGTCCTTGCACTTTTAAGGTGGGAGATAGGGTGTGGTTGTCGACTCGCAACATCAGGCTTCGACAATCCTCGGCTAGACTGGGACCCAAATTTATTGGGCCATTTCTTATTATTAAAAGAGTCAACCCAGTTGCCTTTCGGTTACGTTTACCAAGATCTCTCAGGATTGGAAATACGTTTCATTGTTCCCTGTTGAAACAATACGTTTCTTCCAGTAGATTTCCTCGGAAGATCTCTCAGGGTAGATCTCCAGTGGATGTACAGGGACAACAGGAGTTCTTGGTAGAGAAGGTTCTCGATTCCAAATTGTCCCGGGATCGGCTGTATTTTCTGGTTCACTGGAAAGGCTATGGTCCGGAGGAAAGGTCTTGGGTCCTGGATAAGGATCTTCATGCCCCGAGGCTCAAGAGGGCATTTTTTTGGGAATTTCCTCAGAAACCTGGCTTTAGGGGTTCCTTGACCCCTCCTCAAGGGGGGGTACTGTTAGGCGCCGGGCTCCGCTTGATGGTCTGCGCGGCCCGGCGCCTAGCAACTAGAGACGCCGTGCACGTACAGCCGCCGGCTCCCTAGCAACGCTAGACGCCGGGCGTGCTGAGCCGCACGGACCCTAGCAACGGGGACGCCACTGGCGGACCGCGTTCCCCGTTGCTAGGCTTTAGGAAATTAAGATATTCACCTGCTCTCTGGCCGTGCAGCAAGGCAGCTGCACGGCATTTATTCTAATGAGCCTTTAGCAGCTGATTGGAGGACTCCTTGTTAAATACACTCCCAGGGCTTCTCACAGACGCCGGTAATAGCTTCCTGCATGCTGCCTTTGTTTGCTGAGAGTCTGTTTCCAGTCCTGCTGTATCCGGTCATTCCAGTCCTCAGAAGTCCGGTATTCGGGAGTTGTCATCTCATCCCAAGAGGTCGTTTGGTTCCCTGGAGTCCTGACTGATCACCGTTTTATATCCAGTGGTGTTCGTGAGTTGCGGCTCTGCCGTGTGTTGCGGCTCAGCCGCTTTACCTTTTATATTTTGTGTTTGGAGCATTTGCGGAGGGTTCCGCTTCCACAAGTCCTCTCTGGTACTCGGCGGTGCCGGGTAGGAGAATTGGACAAGTGGATATTTTGGTTGTCCTTTTCCCTGGCGGTTTCTCCGCACATATTATAGTTTTGAGTTTGCTTAGCCCCTGGCCTGGTTGTTTAGTTAGAGGGCCTCTTGTTATCACCCTGTCTCGGGTTTCCCTTTGTCTCTCAATAAGACCGGGGGGCATCGAAGTTGGGCAGACATAATCCACCCTTCAAACGCGGCTGCCAAGGGCTCAAGAAACCATAGTCTCGCAGGGGATTTCTGACAACACGGATGAGACAACAGAGTTAGTGTCACAACTGAGGGCCTGAGCTGACGGGAGGCAGCCTCAGTTGTAGGGGCTGAGATGTACCGGAACCTGGGAGGTTGTATCAGACCCCTGGACATGTAAGTAACATGAATAATAACTGCCCGAAGGCGTGACCACGACAACTTGGATAAAAGTCAATGATGTTTATTATGACAACTCCGCAACACAGCAGCAGTAAAAGAAAACGTAAAAGTCAGCAAAGAATAAATACAGTTCCTGGGTACTACAGGATGGCAGGAGCCACAGGGCACTGGTAGTGTGAGATAGTTCTTATGATCTTCTAGATGGAAAGTCCTTACCAGGCCCGACTGTAGCAATGGAGATAACCCAGGATTGTGCCAGCTGGTGTTCCAGGAAAAGCTGGGTTGCTGAAGATAAAACGGCTGCTGTGGATACTGGCTGGAACCAGACTGTTGTTAGCACGGAGTGGATACTGGCTGGAACCAGTTAAATAATAAATGAACTTGGGAGCGATGAAATATGAACTGAAATGTAGAACTTGAGAGCGGAGAAATAATAATACCGGTGGAGAGTGGTAAAGTGTAGAAAGGACACCGGCCCTTTAAGAGAAGCTGTACTCTGCTGGAAGCTGAGCTGGAAGCAGGTAATGTTGTAGCTGGAAACAGATGAATCCACAATGGATTGGAGAGTCAGGCTACACCGCAGGTGGAATGCTGGTGCGGGTCTCTATGGTGGAAGTCTTGAGACAGGAGCTGGAACCTGGAAGACAATCACAGGAGAGAGACAAACAGGAACTAGGTTTGACAACCAAAGCACTGACGCCTTCCTTGCTCAGGCACAGTGTATTTATACCTGCAGCAAGGAAGGGATTGGCTAGGCAATTATGCAGATTATCAATACTGAGAACAGATTGGTGGAAATGATCAGCTGACAGAATCCAAGATGGCTGCGCCCATGCAGACACTTGGAGGGAAGTTTGGTTTGTAATCCATGTGGTAATGAAAACAGTAATGGCGGCGCCGGCCACCGGAGACAGGAGGCGCCAGGCTGACAGATGCACATCCAACCACGCGGACACAGCGGAGGCCGCGGCTGACGTAATCGCCACTCAGACACTCTGCATGCAGAAGTTCAGGGACGGCGGCGGAGGCCGCGGGAGACGCCATGCCAGGTGTAATATGGCGTTTACTGTGACAGCGTCCCAGAGTGACAGGAGAGGATACAGGAATGTACACATCAGGATAACAGATGAGATCCGGTCCTGGAGCGCTGAGCCAGCCTTAGGAGGCATCTGATGGGTAAGAAATGGCGTCCAGATACCCGGATCGTGACAGCACCCCCCCCTTTAGGAGTGGCCCCAGGACACTTCTTTGGCTTTTGAGGAAACTTGGAATGGAATCTCCGGACCAAGGCAGGAGCATGGACATCAGAAGCATTGGTCCATGAACGTTCCTCAGGACCATAACCCTTCCAGTCAATAAGATATTGTAGTTGACCGTAACGGTGACGTGAGTCCAGGATCTTGGCCACTTCATACTCAACGCCTCGTTGAGTTTGGACTTTCGGAGTTGGAGGAAGTGAGGAATGAAACCGATTCAAGATCAGCGGTTTCAACAGGGAAACATGGAATGTCCTGGGTATTTTTAAGAAGGGAGGCAACTGGAGTCTGTAAGCAACAGGATTGATGACTTGTTCAATCTTGAAAGGACCGATATAGCGAGGTGCAAACTTCATACTGGGAACTCTTAACCTCAAATTCTTCGTGGATAACCATACCCGATCACCCACCTTGAGAGCAGGAACTGCTCGACGCTTCTTATCCGCAAACTTCTTGTACCTGAACGATGCCTTGAGCAGAGCTGATCGTACGCTCTTCCAGATATTGGCAAACTGATGCAAGGTGATATCCACTGCGGGAACAGAAGTTGCTGGAAGCGGTTGGAACTCAGGGACTTTAGGGTGGAATCCAAAGTTAGTGAAGAATGGTGTTGAAGCAGATGAAGAATGATACTGGTTGTTATGACAGAACTCGGCCCAGGGAAGTAATTGAACCCAGTCATCTTGAGAGGAGGACACATAGATGCGGAGGAAGGCCTCCAAGTCCTGATTCACCCTCTCGGTTTGACCATTGGTCTGAGGATGGTAAGCCGTGGAAAACTTTAGCTTGACTTGGAGGACTTGACATAAACTTCGCCAGAATTTGGCTGTGAATTGAACTCCTTGATCTGAGATAATTTCTTCAGGAAGACCGTGGAGTCGGAAGATCTCTTGTATGAATACTTGAGCCAACTTGGAAGCTGACGGAAGACCGGTGAGAGGAATGAAGTGTGCCATCTTGGTGAACCGGTCAACTACCACCCAGATGGTATTGAACTTGTTGCACATGGGTAAATCTGTAATAAAATCCATCGACAAATGGGTCCAAGGTCGACGGGGAACTGATAGTGGAACCAGTTGCCCCGCAGGCGACTGGCGGGATACCTTATGTTGAGCACACTTTGGGCAAGATGCAATAAACTCCAAGACGTCCTTTTTCAGAGTTGGCCACCAATAGGACCTAGAGATAAACTCCAGGGTTTTTTGGATACCTGTATGTCCGGCAAAACGGGAAGCATGGGCCCAATGCATGAGCTTCTTCCTTAGCATCGGTTTCACAAAACTTTTCCCTGATGGGGGCGTAGAGTCCATCCCTACCGTGGAGAATGCCAACGGATTTATAATAGGATGCTTGTCTGAAGACTCTGACTCATTTTCTTGCTCCCATGAGCGGGAAAGGGCATCGGCCTTGCGATTCTGAGAGCCCGGACAGAACTGGAGTTTAAAGTCGAACCTGGAAAAGAAAAGTGCCCATCTGGCCTGACGAGGGTTAAGACATTGTGCGCCTTTCAGATATAAAAGGTTCTTGTGGTCTGTAAGTATGGTGATTGAATGAGAAGCTCCCTCCAACAGATACCTCCACTCTTCTAGAGCGAGCTTGATGGCTAGCAACTCCTGGTCGCCAATGGCATAGTTGCGCTCAGCTGGGGAGAACTTCCGGGAGAAGAAACTGCAAGGGTGTAAATGGCCATCTTTAGCCCTCTGAGATAACACCGCTCCTACTCCAACGGAGGAGGCATCCACCTCTAAGATGAAAGGAGAGTCGATGTCAGGCTGTTTCAGAACAGGCGCAGAGATGAACCTTTGTTTTAAAAGATGAAATGCTTGCATGGCTTCTTCAGACCACTTGGATGGGTTAGCACCCTTCTTAGTGAAAGCAGTAATAGGCGCCACAATGGTGGAAAAGTCTCGTATAAACTTTCGGTAATAGTTGGCGAACCCTAAGAACCTCTGGACCCCTTTGAGGGTTAAGGGTACCGGCCAATTTTGGATTGCTTGTAGTTTCTCAGGATCCATCTCTAGTCCGGAACCGGACACAATGTACCCTAGAAACGGAATGGACTTGACTTCAAAGACGCATTTTTCTAATTTGCAATAGAGATGATTGACACGGAGACGGGACAGAACCTCTTTAACCCAAAAACGATGTTCCTCTAAATCGTTGGCAAAAATGAGGATATCGTCTAGATAGACCACGACATGACGGTATAGAATGTCTCTGAAGATCGGTATTCGGGAGTTGTCATCTCATCCCAAGAGGTCGTTTGGTTCCCTGGAGTCCTGACTGATCACCGTTTTATATCCAGTGGTGTTCGTGAGTTGCGGCTCTGCCGTGTGTTGCGGCTCAGCCGCTTTACCTTTTATATTTTGTGTTTGGAGCATTTGCGGAGGGTTCCGCTTCCACAAGTCCTCTCTGGTACTCGGCGGTGCCGGGTAGGAGAATTGGACAAGTGGATATTTTGGTTGTCCTTTTCCCTGGCGGTTTCTCCGCACATATTATAGTTTTGAGTTTGCTTAGCCCCTGGCCTGGTTGTTTAGTTAGAGGGCCTCTTGTTATCACCCTGTCTCGGGTTTCCCTTTGTCTCTCAATAAGACCGGGGGGCATCGAAGTTGGGCAGACATAATCCACCCTTCAAACGCGGCTGCCAAGGGCTCAAGAAACCATAGTCTCGCAGGGGATTTCTGACAACACGGATGAGACAACAGAGTTAGTGTCACAACTGAGGGCCTGAGCTGACGGGAGGCAGCCTCAGTTGTAGGGGCTGAGATGTACCGGAACCTGGGAGGTTGTATCAGACCCCTGGACATGTAAGTAACATGAATAATAACTGCCCGAAGGCGTGACCACGACAACTTGGATAAAAGTCAATGATGTTTATTATGACAACTCCGCAACACAGCAGCAGTAAAAGAAAACGTAAAAGTCAGCAAAGAATAAATACAGTTCCTGGGTACTACAGGATGGCAGGAGCCACAGTGCACTGGTAGTGTGAGATAGTTCTTATGATCTTCTAGATGGAAAGTCCTTACCAGGCCCGACTGTAGCAATGGAGATAACCCAGGATTGTGCCAGCTGGTGTTCCAGGAAAAGCTGGGTTGCTGAAGATAAAACGGCTGCTGTGGATACTGGCTGGAACCAGACTGTTGTTAGCACGGAGTGGATACTGGCTGGAACCAGTTAAATAATAAATGAACTTGGGAGCGATGAAATATGAACTGAAATGTAGAACTTGAGAGCGGAGAAATAATAATACCGGTGGAGAGTGGTAAAGTGTAGAAAGGACACCGGCCCTTTAAGAGAAGCTGTACTCTGCTGGAAGCTGAGCTGGAAGCAGGTAATGTTGTAGCTGGAAACAGATGAATCCACAATGGATTGGAGAGTCAGGCTACACCGCAGGTGGAATGCTGGTGCGGGTCTCTATGGTGGAAGTCTTGAGACAGGAGCTGGAACCTGGAAGACAATCACAGGAGAGAGACAAACAGGAACTAGGTTTGACAACCAAAGCACTGACGCCTTCCTTGCTCAGGCACAGTGTATTTATACCTGCAGCAAGGAAGGGATTGGCTAGGCAATTATGCAGATTATCAATACTGAGAACAGATTGGTGGAAATGATCAGCTGACAGAATCCAAGATGGCTGCGCCCATGCAGACACTTGGAGGGAAGTTTGGTTTGTAATCCATGTGGTAATGAAAACAGTAATGGCGGCGCCGGCCACCGGAGACAGGAGGCGCCAGGCTGACAGATGCACATCCAACCACGCGGACACAGCGGAGGCCGCGGCTGACGTAATCGCCACTCAGACACTCTGCATGCAGAAGTTCAGGGACGGCGGCGGAGGCCGCGGGAGACGCCATGCCAGGTGTAATATGGCGTTTACTGTGACAGCGTCCCAGAGTGACAGGAGAGGATACAGGAATGTACACATCAGGATAACAGATGAGATCCGGTCCTGGAGCGCTGAGCCAGCCTTAGGAGGCATCTGATGGGTAAGAAATGGCGTCCAGATACCCGGATCGTGACAGTTAGGGCGCCAGGGGCTATTTTCCTGTCCTGCTTCCTTCCCCAGCATTCCGTTCCAGTGCTCCGGTCCTTGCCATAAGATCTCCTCTGACCAGAGTGCTGGAATCATAACATTATTACCGGCCATACCAAAACTTAAAATTAAACGGGGTTTAATTTTTTCTCATTCAGTTTTGTGAGAGTTTATCGGCCGCATGAATCCAACAGGTTTAGGGCCAAATCCTGGTCAGCTCTTAGTCAGCCAGATTCAAGAACTTACTCAGATGGTTCAGGATCTTTCTCTTCGGGTGAAGTCGCAGGAAGATCTTTTGCGAGCTTCCCCAAGGGTAGTCCCTGAACCAAAGATGCATTTGCCTGACCGTTTTTCTGGTGATAGAAAAGAGTTTTTTAATTTTAAAGAATCCTGTAAACTTTATTTTCATTTAAGACCGACTTCCTCGGGTACTGAATCTCAGCGGGTCGGGTTTATTATTTCTTTGCTCCAGGGGGATCCTCAGACCTGGGCATTTGGTTTAAGAGCAGAGGATCCGGCATTGTTGTCAGTTGACGCTTTTTTTGAGTCTTTAGGGCTCTTGTATGATGACCCTGATAGAGAGGCGTCCGCTGAAAGTCAGTTGCGCGCTCTCAGACAGGGTAGAAATCCTGCGGAGGTTTATTGTACGGAGTTTCGCCGTTGGTCGAACGACTGTGGCTGGAATGACCCAGCCCTGCGCAGTCAGTTTCGCCTCGGCTTATCAGAGTCTATAAAAGACAGTCTCCTTCAGTACCCCGCTCCTGAGACTCTCGATAAACTCATGGAGCTTTCTATTAAGATTGATCGTCGTCTCAGAGAGCGGAGGGCTGAAAAAGGAGCACCTGTAAGGTCAAGTCCGTGTGTATATTCCATTCCTGAAGACGTAGAGGAGCCCATGCAGATGGGTCTCTCCCGGCTGTCTCCCGAAGAAAGAGCCAGAAGGCAAAATTCTGGTCTTTGTCTGTACTGTGGGGGTAAGGGACATTTTGCTCGTAATTGTCCGAACAAGTCGGGAAACGCTTTGACCAGGTGAATTGTGAGGGGGTTCACCTAGGTCTGCAGCTTATCTCCTCGAATAACTCCCTTTTAGTCCCAGTTAAAGTTTCCTTTGGCAGCCTCAGTTCTTCGGTGTCGGCTTTTGTTGACAGTGGAGCTGCAGGAAACTTTATGGATTTAACTTGGGCTAAGGCCTTAGGCATTCCTCAGTTACCTTTGGGTAGGTGTGTCACCATGCATGGCTTAGATGGGAGTCCGCTGTCTAATGGGATTATTTCTCTCCGTACACCCCCTGTACTACTTACAGTAGGAGCTCTACATTCCGAGAAAATCGAGTTCTTTCTTACACATTGCCCAGCAGTTCCAGTGGTTCTGGGTCACCCTTGGCTGGCCTTTCATAATCCCACCATTGATTGGCGGTCGGGGGAGATTTCACATTGGGGTACTTTTTGTGATAAGGAATGTATCACGTTTCCAGTCAGAGTAGCAGCTATCATTCCAGAACTCATTCCGGTGGAATACCAGGAGTTTGCTGATGTATTCTCCAAAGGCAATGCAGACATTCTGCCTCCCCATCGGCCTTATGATTGTGCTATTGAGTCAATTCCTGGTGCCGCATTGCCAAAGGGAAGATTATATGCATTATCCGGGCCAGAAACTGCGGCTATGAATGATTATGTAAAGGAGAGCCTTGAGAAAGGATTTATTAGACCATCAAAATCTCCTTTAAGTGCAGGCTTCTTCTTTGTGGAGAAAAAGGATGGCTCGCTTAGACCTTGCATTGATTTTAGAGCCCTGAATAAGATCTCAGTTAAAAACACCTATCCTTTGCCGTTGATTTCTGTACTCTTTGATCAGTTACGTTCTGCTGTGATTTTTTCTAAAATTAACCTTAGAGGAGCGTACAACCTCATCCGAATTAAATCTGGAGATGAGTGGAAAACGGCCTTCAGTACTCAGTCGGGTCACTACGAATACCTGGTGATGCCGTTCGGCCTGTCCAATGCTCCGGCAGTTTTTCAAGACCTCATTAACGATGTGCTCCGTGACTTCCTAGGGAAATTCGTGGTCGTTTACTTAGACGACATCCTGATTTTTTCTGAATCAATGGAACAACATGTTACCCAGGTGCGTCTGGTTCTTCAAAAGTTACTTGAGAATCATTTATATGCCAAGCTGGAGAAGTGTGAGTTTCATGTCACGGAAGTATCTTTTTTAGGGTACATAATTTCCCCTCAGGGATTTTCCATGGAACCAAAGAAACTCCAGGCCATCCTTAGTTGGGCGCAACCCACCAATTTAAAAGCAATTCAGCGCTTTTTAGGGTTTGCGAATTATTATAGGAGGTTCATTCATTCTTTTTCTGACCTGGTTGCTCCCATTGTAGCTCTGACAAAGAAAGGAGCGGATCCTACCAACTGGTCACGTGAAGCTGAGTTGTCCTTCCGGGCCTTGAAACAAGCCTTTGTCTCGGCTCCAGTCCTCAGACATCCTAATCCGGAATTGCCCTTTGTGGTGGAGGTTGATGCCTCGGAGGTTGGAGTGGGGGCTATCCTTTCTCAAAAGGATCCGGAGTCTCTGGAGTTACATCCTTGTGCCTTTATGTCCAGGAAATTCTCCTCCGCTGAATCCAACTATGACGTTGGTAATCGGGAGTTACTGGCGGTAAAGTGGGCTTTCGAGGAGTGGAGGCATTGGCTGGAGGGAGCAAAACATACTATTTCGGTATTGACTGACCATAAGAACCTGCAATACATTGAATTGGCTAAGCGGCTTAATGCCCGGCAGGCACGTTGGGCATTATTTTTTACGCGTTTCAAATTTATAATCACTTTCAGGCCTGGTTCCAAGAATACTAAGGCTGATGCCCTGTCACGTAGCTTTCTTCCGGTTCACAATAACAATCCTGTTACCCCCATACTTCCATCTTCGGTCATCTGGGCGGGCCTCACACAAGATTTATTTACCCAGTTAAAACAGCTTCAACACCAAGCTCCTAGAATTACTCCTGCTGGTCGTCTTTACGTCCCTGAGTTTTTGAGAGCTACTGTTTTAACGGAATTCCATGATAACAAAGTTTCAGGGCATCCAGGAGTCTCTAAGACATTGGAGTTAGTCTCTCGCTCAGTATGGTGGCCTGGTCTTTCTAAAGACGTCAAGGAATTTGTTTATTCATGTCAGGTTTGTGCACAGCATAAGGTTCCCCGTTCCTTGCCCATCGGGCAACTTATGCCCTTAAATGTTCCTCTCAGGCCGTGGTCTCATATTTCCATGGATTTTGTGGTTGACCTTCCCCTTTCAGCCGGATTCCGAGTCATATGGGTGGTAGTGGACCGTTTTAGTAAAATGGCTCATTTTATTGCTTTTCCCCGATTGCCTTCTGCCCAAGGGTTGGCAGTTTTGTTTCTCCGCCATGTATTCAGGCTTCATGGGTTGCCTACTGATATTGTTTCTGATCGGGGTCCACAATTCATCACACAATTCAGGAAATGTTTTTGTGCCTCATTGAAGATGAAATTGTCGTTAACATCCGGTTACCACCCACAATTCAACGGGCAAACCGAACGAGTTAACCAATCATTGAAACAATATTTGCGCTTGTATTCAGCCAAACTCCAGAATGATTAGTCCGAGTTTCTTCCGTTGGCTGAATTTGCTTACAATAATTCTTGTCATTCCTCCACTAAAGAGTCTCCATTCTTTTCAGTTTTTGGTTTTCACCCCAGAGCTAATTCTTTTTTTCATCATTCCTCAGTCTCCTCGCTTACCTTAACCTCCCATCTCAGAGCCATTTGGAAAAAGGTGCACCTTGCTCTCAGAAAAGCGGCCTTTCGAGAGAAGAAATTTTCTGACAGGCTCCGACGTCCTTGCACTTTTAAGGTGGGAGATAGGGTGTGGTTGTCGACTCGCAACATCAGGCTTCGACAATCCTCGGCTAGACTGGGACCCAAATTTATTGGGCCATTTCTTATTATTAAAAGAGTCAACCCAGTTGCCTTTTGGTTACGTTTACCAAGATCTCTCAGGATTGGAAATACGTTTCATTGTTCCCTGTTGAAACAATACGTTTCTTCCAGTAGATTTCCTCGGAAGATCTCTCAGGGTAGATCTCCAGTGGATGTACAGGGACAACAGGAGTTCTTGGTAGAGAAGGTTCTCGATTCCAAATTGTCCCGGGATCGGCTGTATTTTCTGGTTCACTAGAAAGGCTATGGTCCGGAGGAAAGGTCTTGGGTCCTGGATAAGGATCTTCATGCCCCGAGGCTCAAGAGGGCATTTTTTTGGGAATTTCCTCAGAAACCTGACTTTAGGGGTTCCTTGATCCCTCCTCAAGGGGGGGTACTGTTAGGCGCCGGGCTCCGCTTGATGGTCTGCGCGGCCCGGCGCCTAGCAACTAGAGACGCCGTGCACGTACAGCCGCCGGCTCCCTAGCAACGCTAGACGCCGGGCGTGCTGAGCCGCACGGACCCTAGCAACGGGGACGCCACTGGCGGACCGCGTTCCCCGTTGCTAGGCTTTAGGAAATTAAGATATTCACCTGCTCTCTGGCCGTGCAGCAAGGCAGCTGCACGGCATTTATTCTAATCAGCCTTTAGCAGCTGATTGGAGGACTCCTTGTTAAATACACTCCCAGGGCTTCTCACAGACGCCGGTAATAGCTTCCTGCATGCTGCCTTTGTTTGCTGAGCGTCTGTTTCCAGTCCTGCTGTATCCGGTCATTCCAGTCCTCAGAAGTCCGGTATTCGGGAGTTGTCATCTCATCCCAAGAGGTCGTTTGGTTCCCTGGAGTCCTGACTGATCACCGTTTTATATCCAGTGGTGTTCGTGAGTTGCGGCTCTGCCGTGTGTTGCGGCTCAGCCGCTTTACCTTTTATATTTTGTGTTTGGAGCATTTGCGGAGGGTTCCGCTTCCACAAGTCCTCTCTGGTACTCGGCGGTGCCGGGTAGGAGAATTGGACAAGTGGATATTTTGGTTGTCCTTTTCCCTGGCGGTTTCTCCGCACATATTATAGTTTTGAGTTTGCTTAGCCCCTGGCCTGGTTGTTTAGTTAGAGGGCCTCTTGTTATCACCCTGTCTCGGGTTTCCCTTTGTCTCTCATTAAGACCGGGGGGCATCGAAGTTGGGCAGACATAATCCGCCCTTCAAACGCGGCTGCCAAGGGCTCAAGAAACCATAGTCTCGCAGGGGATTTCTGACAACACGGGTGAGACAACAGAGTTAGGGCGCCAGGGGCTATTTTCCTGTCCTGCTCCATTTCCCAGCATTTCGTTCCAGTGCTCCGGTCTTTGCCATAAGATCTCCTCTGACCAGAGTGCTGGAATCATAACAGTTACTTGGTTCAGTACTGCTTTGTTTTTAGTTAAGTACTGCTTTATTACTTGGTTCAGTAATGTTATTCAGCTGTTGCTGAGTTTTCAAGCTAGTTAGCTTGGTTTGCCTTGTTTGTGTGAGCTGGTGTGAATCTCACCACTATCTTTTTTTTTGCAAATAAATTTTTATTGAAAATTAAAAAAAAAAACAACAACTAAACATCACATAGTAACATCAGAGATACAGCGTCAAAAAGTTCTCAAAACCGTGTACATTAAAGAGACCCGTAAAGGGAATATCGCATATCCAAAGCAAAGAGATAAGGAGTAAAGTTACTCCCAGAATAGAGGAGGAAAGAGAAAGATAGCGTAAGCAAAAAGATTTAGAGAGGGGGGGGGGGTTCTCTCCTCCCAACTTAAGGAGCCTTAACGTATCTTCAGGGGACTACTTGAGATTGATAAAAAAAAAAAAGGGGAGGTATCTCTTAAAGAGAAGATTTATAATGGGTTGTCGCTTTATATTCCAGCCATGGGCTCCAAGTAGCAGTAAAGGATGTGTTTCTCACTTCCAGTGACAAAATTAGGTCCTCCATTGCCATATAGTGATCTAGGTGGGCGGTCCACTCTTTCATAGTGGGAGTCACTGTAGATTTCCAGTGTACTGGGATAACTGCCTTAGAGGCAGTTCTTGAGTTGATATCTGGGTGTACGCGTAAGATTTAATAACCAAAAACTAGGACAGGAGGGTAAATCCTCACCAAGAATAATGCTAGCTGTCTCCACCACTTTGTGCCAATATGGTTGAAGGAGAGAGCATTCCCACCATATATGAAGGGGGGTGCCCACTGATATCCCGCATCTCCAACATGTGTTGGGTACTCCGGGGTAAATTTTCGCAAGGAGATTTGGGCATCTATACCACCTTGTAAGCACTTTGTAGTGAGTCTCCAAAACCAACACATTGGTAGTTAATGAGAAAGTATTATTATAGATATCTTCCCAATCATCTGTGGTCACTAAACCCGCAGGATCTAATTCCCAATCCTTGACATATTTAGGTTGGGAGGAAAATCTGTGGTTTATTATCCATTTATAAAACGTAGAGAGAGTGTGCCTGGGGTATGTGTGGGAGAGACACAGCTGCTCAAACAAAGTCAGTGCTCGTAAACCTTTCCCAGAAGAGCAAAAAGTCTTTAGGTAATGTTTAACTTGGAGATATCTCCAAATTTCTTTATTTGGTAGATTCCATTTAGTTTGCAGTTCAGGAAATGATATTATGCCAGATGTGTCTAGCAGCTGGCTTGCTCTCAGGATGCCTCTTTCTCGCCATAAACAGAACGACAAGGAGTGGCATCCTGGGGGAAACTCAGGATTCCCAAACAGCGGCGAGAGTGGAGAAGGAGGCGCTGAAACATGAGGAAGGGAGCGTAAGAGGCGCCAACACAAAAAAATGGGGCCAGCTAGCGGGTGCAACACCCGGGGGACTTTGGAGAGCCAAGGGGAGTCCGCGCTAAGAGAGGGGAGAGAGGCCAGTTCAATGTCTACCCATTGTTTCCTGTGGAGTTCACGACTCCACTCCATTACTCTCGTAAGGAGTACTGCTTGGTAGTAGGAGAAAAAGTGGGGAAGTTGGAGACCTCCCTGGTGTTTTCGTCTAAAGAGAATCTCATGCTTAAATTGGGGTTTTCGTCCCGCCCAAATGTAGTCTCTAATCTTTCGTTGCAGTAAGGTAAACCATGATCGGGGAACAGCGACGGGTAAAGTTTGTAGCAGGTAAAGGATTCTGGGTAAAATATTCATTTTGATAACTCCTATTCTACCTATCCATGAAATTTTTTTCCACCCCATTTGGAGAGGTCAGATTGGAGTTTTGATAAGAGTGGGGGGAAATTCAATTGGTAAATCTGGGAAAGATCCCTATGGAGGATCACCCCTAAATATTTTAATTGTGTTGGGTGCCATGCAAAGGGCGAGATGGATTGGAGAACTTGGAGGCTCGTCTGGTCCAATGTTAAATTCAATGCTGTAGATTTAGATAAATTAATTTTAAAATTGGAGAGAGTTCCAAAATGTTTAAATTCTTTAAGAAGATTGGGTATAGAGGTCAGAGGGTTAGATATCACTGCAAGGAGATCATCAGCAAACAAGGCAAGCTTATACTCTGTCTTTCCCACCTGCAACCCTGTGATGTTAATGTTCTGACGAATGGCCCTCGCCAGGGTCTCCATGCAGAGTACAAAAATAAGCGGTGACAAAGGACAACCCTGACGAGTGCCATTCCGTATCTGGAACGGGTCCGACAGTTCTCCATTAATACGAACACGAGCCGCGGGCCCAGAATACAGGGCCCTAATTCTCTGGAAGCCCACTCGGCCCAAGCCCATGTGCTCCAACACCCCCAACAGAAAATCCCAGTCAACTCTATCGAACGCTTTTTCCACGTCTGTTGAGAGGAGGATGGAAGGAGATTTGCAAGTCGATGCGTAATAAATTAAGTCCAGAACCTTCGTTGTATTATCCCTGGCCTCACGGCCCGGAACAAAACCCACTTGGTCCGAGTGTACCAGTTTTGGAAGGAAGAGTTTTAGGCGATTTGCCATTAATTTGGCGAAGAGCTTCAAGTCTACATTTAACAGGGAAATGGGCCTATAACTGGAACATTGGGCCGGATCCTTACCCTCCTTATGGATCACCGTAATATGTGCGAGCATAGACTGGGGAGAGAAGGGTGACTGGTCCGAAACCTGATTAAAGGCTCTAAGCATCAAAGGCAACAAAACATCTCCAAATGTCTTATAATACGCTAAAGAGAAACCGTCAGGGCCCGGACTCCTGCCATTAGGGGTAGTTTTAATAGCTTCTTCAAGCTCTGAAAGAGTGTAGGGGTCCTCGAGTGATTCGACTTCTTCAGGGGTAAGTGTGGGGAAATTAATTTCACGCAAGAACTCTGCAATAGAGGCCTTTCGGAAGAGGTCAGGTTCGGCCTCAGTAGAACCTCTTAGATTATATAACTGAGTATAATAATGTCAGAAGGCTGCCGCTATCTCTTTCGTGGTATTCTGTGTTGTTCCAGTATGCGATTTAACTTTAGATATAAAAGATGCTGCACGTTGAGCCTGGAGAGCCCGCGCCAGCAGCTTCCCATGTTTATTCCCCCATAGAAAATAACGACTACGGCATTTTCTTGCCTCCAATTTCAATCTATGGGACATAAGCGAGTTTAGTTCCTTCCGAGTCAATAATAAAGGTTGAAGGGTATCATCTGACACGGTGGATTTATGGAGAAGTTCTAAGGCCTGAATTTTTTGTATCAAGGCCACCCGTGCCGCCATGTGTTGTTTTTTCCTATGGGCGCCCAGTTGAATGAGTTTTCCCCTTATTACACATGTGTGGGCCTCCCACTTTAGAGATCTCCGCAGTGTCGTTAACGTCAATATAGTCAGTTATAGCCTCCCTGATCTGCTGTTGGCAATAAGGATCCTGAAGGATCAGCTCGTTTAATCTCCACGTGTAAGAATTCGGGCGGGCAGGGGACAAACGAACCCCCAAAGAGACAGGAGCATGATCAGCCCAGGATATGTTACCCACAGCAGAGGCCTCAGCCAGGTGCAAAAATCTATGCGGGATAAATAAGTAGTCAATCCTAGTGTAAGTGTTGTGAGGGTGTGAATAGAAAGTAAAATCACGAGTAGAGGGGTGTTGTATCCTCCAGACATCAATGAGTTGGAAGTTATGTAGAATTCTTCGGACCCTACGATGGAGTTTATCCGAATACCTAGGGGAGGGGTTTGAGGAGTCCAATCGAGGCTCCAAAGACCAATTTAAGTCCCTGCCAAAGAGCAAAATCCCATTAATATGGGGTTGGGCTAGGGTAAGGACTCTTTCTAAAAAGCCCGGTTGTACCTTGTTCGGGGCATAAACATTAAGAAATGTGAGAACTCTATTGGCGATAGTGCAATTTATAAGCAGTGCCCTGCCGGGGACAAGTTGATGGCAGACAACATCAGCAAGGGCAACATGTTTGGCAAACAATATTGCTACACCCAAAGTCTTACCATCAGCGTTATTGGAAAAATACCCTGTAGGGAAGTCTCGATTCCTGAGAGAGGGGGCCACCCCCTCTTTTAAAGTGGGTTTCTTGCACAAAGGCAACGTCTGATTTTTCGGCCTTCAGTTCTCGCAAGGCCCTTCACCGTCTCTCAGGAATATTGAGTCCCCGGGCGTTAATAGAAACCACTTTTAATAGCGCCATTTACTTGTTCCAAAAAGAAATAACGAATCTAGTCTCATAGAGATCCCAGCAGCTTAAAATGGGTTCGGGCATTAGTGAATCCAGGTAATTCTGGAAGGGAGGAGAGAACCAGAAGGAAAAAAGGGGAAAGAGAAGAGGACAGAGGAAGAACAGCAGGACAGAAAAACATGACAATATAGAACAATTGAACAAGTAACCAAAGTAAAGACATAACACCGCTCCTGGTGTTACGAGCAGTGGGAACGGTGTTCCCACCGTTCGGTCCGGGACCAAACATTGCGGTGCAAATGGGGCAACAAGGGAGGAACGGATCCACCCTCCGACACAAACCACATCATTGGCATAAAAAGAGAAAAAAAATGATAAAAAATAGTAGAACACAATTAGCGACCACAAGATTGTGAACACAACATATCAAAGTAATAGGAAAAATACGTTACCCAAACTATGTTAAGGCAGTATAGACCATGACAAAGTTGCTAAGTCACCACTCTATTCGGGAAATAAAATGTCCAGGCCCTTCGAACAAAAGGCAACTATCAAATAAAGAGACGGGGCTTGAGAAACATTACGCCCTCCGACTACAAGGTGCCTTAAGGGGGGAATCTACTTGAAGGGACAGTGGCCCCACCCGCAGAGTCTCAGCATAATGATGCAGTCATCTATGGGCCAATAAATCCCACGTAGTAAGTAAGAGTTACAAATCAGAAAGTTGGGTAATCAGGTCTTCGCAGCCGATGAGGAAGATGAAGAGGACGGAAAGGAGCGGTTCCGTTTTTGTGACGCTGAAGGAGAGCCCATTGTTTGGAAAGGAGTGTCAACCCGAGGGGGTTGTGGGGGGGCGAATCCTCGAGCGCACGGATTGCCACTCAGGGACTTGCACCGGGTCAATAAATAGGGTGGAGCAGAAGAGGGCGACATCCTCAGGGGTCCGAATCGTGGCAGACCGACCTTCATTGGTAGCTGTAATGCTGAAAGGAAATCCCCATCTGTATTTGATATTGCTCTTACGAAGGGCATCTGTTAAGAGCTTTAATTGATGTCCAGACTGTAGGGTGTGACGAGAAAGATCTTGGAAAACCTGGATAGGCGAGCCATTGAAGTCCAGGTCTCCGGAGTTCCGGAGTTTCCTAATTATCTCGTCTTTTTGGCTATAGTAGTGAAGACGGCAAATAATATCTCTCGGTCGTTCAGACTGCAGGCCTCTAGGACGCAGCACCCTGTGTGCCCTGTCGAAGACGATGGGGTCATTTGGATCGGTTTCCAAGACTGCACCGAAAATCTTGTTAAGGACATCTGGGATGCTTTGCTGCGGTATGTCTTCAGGGATGCCCCTCACTCGCAGGTTGTTTCTGCGTCCCCTATTGTCTATATCATCAAGATGGTTGTGCAGGCTCTGAATCTCTTCTGCTTGGAGTCTAATGGTATCTACCAATGCGTGATGGAAAGCGTTGGATTCTTCTCCACTAGTCTCCAATGTTTCGATACGAGAGCCCAGCTGAGTCAGTTCGGACCGAAGTGAGGACACCTCGGAGTGTACCACGTCCCGAAGTTTACTTTCCAAGGATGTGAAGTCCGCCTTAGTGGGCAAGGACTGTAAGAGGTTGAGGACTTTCTGCATATCCTGCTGTCCAACGGAGCTCCTATCTGGTGGGGTCGCCCTGGTTTCAACTTGCGTCTCCAACCCCTCGGATTGAGCAGGAGAGGTGGGCGTCGACGGGGGCGACATGTCTGTATCTTTCCGGAGATTGAGATACCGCCTGAGGTCTGAGCGGGGGTAACTTCAGACTGACGGATAGAGGTTTTCACTCCCTTACGTTTCCTGCGACTCATGAAAAGGCAGCTTTGAAATCCAGAGAGGGCAGCCCAACGAGGGTAACAAGAAGAGGATGGGAGCGTCAGAACCTGCACGACAAGAGCTGAAGCAGGGGAACAGGGCGACTCAGTGCCACAAATCACACGATAACCACTTCCCCGTTCCCGTCTCCCACAGCTAGGGACTGATATTCAAAGAGCACTACGTCGCAACCATGTAGAAGAGAGTGTCAGGTGCAGTGATGGGTACAGATAGCAAATTGCATGGTTGCGGGCATGTCGGAGTGG